>NW_027069641.1:570678-649073 GCF_002906115.3 Quercus suber
TTCCTTGGATCTCCCAAATTGACGAACGACACGATCCGGTGTATGTTTCTCTATTAGGTGGAAACACACAAGCGGCACTGTTGCCGTCCACACGGCCCTCCGGCAACGCACCACGGCGGAAGGTGGTCGAACTCAGCTTCATATGGCTGCCACACCACCTAGAACAGCCAAAAAACAAGTACAGAAGACATCAGGCTTTATATTTCAAAATTAACCAAACCTATAAAATTGTTCCTAAACGTGTAAAACAAGGCATTTTCATACCTGGCTTGGCAACATTGAAGCTAGTTGCTCGCGATACCTGTCCCTGAAGATGTGGGCGGGCCTATTTTTCTTGTTTGGGACCCACAACCACCTAGCACAATCAAGAACAATGGATCAATATCTACAACTTTCCTACGAAGATAATGTTATGATTAAATCTATAATGTAATCACATATATCAACTAAGATAATGTTCAATTAATAATATCACTAGAACTTCAACAGTCCCTATAAAAAACAAAGCACATACAAGGCACATGACAGTCACAAAGCTGTAGAAGTTATTAGTTATCACAACACAATATTAAAAATACTATTTTTTCACACCCAAGCACATTTTCACAACAATAATGGACTCTCTAAAAAATTTCCAATTCATCAAGGGTTGCCCAAAACTGCCTTTATAAAAAACAATTAGTTGCCCAGTCCACCCAAAAACAAAAATAAAAAATAATTCACCGACAAATAATAATTACTTAAAAAGAAGGTGTAGTGGGTGTTGGAAGGGAGAATGCACTATGTCCAAAATAAAGGGAGTGGGGATGGGATTCAAGAAAGACTTACTTCAGGGCCAGTGGAGCACGCACTGGAGGACCGTAAGCACCCACTGGCGGGCCACGCTCAACTGCCGGGCACAAATAGGGGAACCTGGCCCATGCCCAATACTGGACCAATAGTAAGCACCCACCGATCTGACTGGTGCCCCTATCGCTTGCCTTGCATAACTCTCGGTACAACCATGCAAGGCAAGCACTTCCCCAACTGTACATATGTGGGTTGCGAAGATCCTCCAACTGCTGTACCCACATTAGATGTACCCTATCGCCGGATTTGTCTGCAAATATTGTGTCCCCCAGTAGCACTAAGATGTAGCATCGTGCGTACTTATGCACGTCATCCTCTTCAGCATTAGCCGGCAATGGACCAGCAACTTGCTCCAAAAGTCGGCTTATGAGAATCCTCTGCCCATCTAATTGCTTATGCTGGTCTTGATTTATAGGTGCAAACCCAAGGAACTCCCGGCACACCGCTGGCCAGGTTTTCTGCGTGCTCCCTGTTATAGCGTCACCATCAACAGGAAGCCCGAGAAGAACCTCCACATCCTGCAATGTGATACTGATCTCACCATGTGGCGTGTGGAAGGTGTGCGTCTCGGGTCGCCATCGCTCCACTAAGGCCGTTATTAAGCCATGGTCAATCTCTCTGCCCGGGATCCAGAGGAGTCCCTCCAAACCAAGTGCCTTCATAATGTTAACGACTCGGTCGTCCACCATTGGCTCTCGATTGGAGAACTCTAAACTACGGCTGTGGCAGGTAAGGGTCCCTGGATCCTGCACAAAACAGAACCATGGATTAATATTTGACAGGTGCAGCGTATACATTGTATGAATTAAATGCATGTACATAATGCATAAAGATTTAGTGTTGCATTTTACCTGCCCATTCCAAATAGCTTCAGACCGATGGTTGGGCTGCTGTGTCAACAACGTCGTGTCACTGGGTCCAGGGTCTGCATGGTTAATCCGTGCAACATTTGCAGCAGCCATACTGTACAAAAAAGGTAAGTAGTTAGCAACATTTGCAGCAGCCATACTGCACAAAAAAGGTAGGCAATGCAAATACAAGTACACAATCAATGACTACTAAATCAAACCCAACAAAGCACTACTCCATTCACAAAACAAACCAATTCAATCCAGTGCCACAAAACAATAAGCATTAATATGTCCAAGCAAACCAGAGATCACTAACAAAATATCATTATAACTAACTAAATCAATGCCAATACAAGTAAAGTACAATCAAAAGTGAGAATCATTTTGATGATGAAACTTTACAACTAATTGTGATAGTTTAAAGTAGTAATGGATCAAACTTTTGAAAGATTCCTAGGACCTTAGGTTTATGACTTGGAAAAGTTTTTCTTTTGTGATGCAAATAAGAGGTTCATGTGTTAATATCCATATGGATACTTATTAAATAAAAAGTGTTAATATCCATATAGAGTTCCTAATTGTGTACTTACTCAAACTTTCTTGCCAATTTTCAAAGTTGACAAATTTATAATGTACGAGTGTTTTCTGCTAGGTGGGGGAAAAAAAAATCTCTGCACAAACCCTAGATGTACTATTTGACTTGCATTTTTTGCTCATTTACTACTTGTGAGTCTAGACTCTAGTGAAGAAGCTAATTGAGTGGATGAAGCTGCATGAATATGCCTTCCTTTCAAGAAGGGGAGGGTGAAACCTGTTCCCTTTCTCTATGGGATGCTATTGAGACTTATCTACCCTTCAAAATTATCATTGCCCATGGTTAGGTGGTAATTTGAGAATATATGGTTTAGAGGATAGGGAAAGGCACTTGCTTTTTTTTTTTTGTCTTCTATTAATATAAACTGTATCCGTATATGGTCAATCTCATGTATGTGATTTGGACTCTGGATGCAGTTGGTGTAATTCATTTGAAGATGCCTCATATGTACATGTGTGCTCAGTTAGATCATTCTTGTACAAGGTTGTTCATGCATACAATGACTGATACTTGAATGATCCTAAGTCCTAAAGTGACAATGTTCTTGTTGAATTTTTATAATTAGAAAAAAGGGCACAACTGGTTGTGCTTGAAGGCAAGCGCCGAAATGTATGGGAGAGTGTTTGGTCTGATTCTTGCTTAGATTTGCATCTGATGTCTTCTGGGGCAACACAGGCAATGGTTCATGCATGGCTGCTCAACATATGCTCTGTTGTGTTTGAAGGCCGTGAATTGCCAAAGCTATTAAGGTATTAATTTGTCCACTATATGCTTATTTATTACTGTTTGGACCATGGTTACAATTAAAGAGTTAAACTGTGTCTTTTGCTCTCTGCCAGCATTTTGACAGGATGGGGCAAACATAGCAAAGTAGTTGGTGATGGCACACTAAGACGGGCTATTGAGGCACTTCTCACTGGCATGGGTGCCCCTGTTAGTAGCTTTATATTTATATTTTTGTTATGTTATGCAATTATTTGTATCAAAACATACTCTTAAGGGGGCAAATTAGAATTCATTCATTGAACAAATTGCCAGTATCATGTATGTTAGAAACTCTGGTCATCAATCTAACAGTTTAGAGGGGATGATATCCAACTTTGTAGGATCCAATGAGGGCAAATGATTTTCTATTTTGTTGGCAAAAAAAAAAAGGGCAATTTTTTTTTTTTAAGATTTCTACCCAAAAGCCTAAAAGATTATGGACCAATCAAACATCTCTAAGGCAATGTAAGGGCAAAAGCCATTCTCAAAACTTTTCATGGGTAGGCATGTCTTAAGCTGATGGCAGCTCAAAGTGTCTAGGACATAGTTAATTAAATATTTAATTTCACAACTTGCTGACTTGTGCTATCATGAGTGGTGGTCATTTTTTGTCCACTACTAATATGGACTCACCACTTTTCATCTATTGCTCATAATCACACAAGTCAACAAGTTGTCAAATTGAGTGTGTGTATTTGCAAGCTCCATGGGGGGGGGGGGGGAAACTAAACCATAAGCTTCTATTTATTTATGAAATGTCAGAAATCTTACAAGACTTAAAAAATAAAAATAAAAAATTAATTGGAAGACTTATATTGAATATTACAAGTTTACAATGGTTGGTGTTTCCTCAACCCGTGCAATGCATTCCAAGCTAGTTAGTTGATATCACAAATGCTAATGTGTAAGTTGTGATTAAAACAACATAATTTTTACATAGGTTCTTATTACACTAATTACAACAATTATCTCTTGTTAGTCCTCCATGAACCTAGACTGTACTCCTTTCTTCGGTGCCAAACCCAAACTTAATTAAAAAGAGCATAAACAAACACAAAGTCTTTCCTCCACAATCATCAATACGGGAGGGAGAAATTGTTAGAACAAAGTAAGTAAACAACGGCCATTTTGAAACTTGAAAAGTAACATTTCCTAAAATAATTTATATGGGTTTATCCTATTTCCACAAGTTTATTATTATTACTTGTTAAAGATAAAGATTTGAACAAAACAACATCAATAGAAAAAGAGTCTAAAAAATTTATGAAAAAAAAAAAAAAAACCCATAATATGTAAATGATTAGATGATTATAGAAAAGGGAGAGGGAGAGACCTGGAGGTGGCGGAGCTTGATGTGTTCCCAGACCTTCTTGACGGCGTGGGTGCGAGAGGACTCGGTGGCGCCGTCGAGGAATTTTCCGAGTTGAGGAGAGAACTGAACCACCTTCTGACTGCCGATGTTGGAACGAGCTTTGGTAGCAGTGAGAGAGACAGATCGCCTGTGTGAGTGAGCGAGAGAGAGAGGGAGGCTGAGGTGAGGTGTGCGACTGAGAGAGGCTGAGGTGAGGCTGACTGAACTGAGAGCGGGTGAGTGAGAGAAGACGAGAGAGGGTGAGTGAGAGTGGAGAGTGGAGAGTGACTGAGAGAGGCGTTTAATCTGAAAATATCCTATTAAAACTCGACTTTCAGAGAGTCGAGGTCCAAGTGGCGCCACGTCAACGCCAAATGGCGTCTACGTGGAACTCGAGTTTTAGAAACTCGAGTTTTATGTGGATGCCACATGGTATCACGCCACGTCAAACAGCAAAAATCGAGCCTCAAAAAGTTGAGGTCTGAGCGCAAAATTCGAGTCTCAAAAACTCGAGGTGTTACTAATTTATATTGTTTCCAAACCGGGCCAACTAACTATATAGTTGGCTAATTATAGGTAATTACCCATTTCGTCCGAGCCTGGGATTAGATCCTAAGTATCTTTGGTATATTTTCTTTAAGTCAGAGTTAGCCTTTTATCACCTCATTAGGATTTTAGTTTACTAGTCTAATTAGGAGTTTGTTTACTAGTCATAGTAGGATTTCTAGTTATCTTAAAAAAAGTTAAGATCTAGAGTCTTATGCATCTTATTTTACTGAGTTGATTAATAAAAATATTGAGCATTTTGAGTATTGAGGCACACTGATCTTATTGTTCTTTTTCTTCTTTTCTCTTCTCTTTTCTTTTTATCTTTCTGCATTACTATTCACGAGTACTGCTGATACAGCCCCTGAAGAGTATAGATTTCTCACTTTCCCTTCTTCCATAGTAGAACATGATACATTCGAAAACAGATTCGCTTAGCTTATGTCTAGATTTATGATAAGACAAAGTAGGGTGTGTAGTAATTTTAAAAAATGGTAGCCTGGTCTCTTTTGGAAAATGGTTGTTTGAAAACAGGAGTCCTAAGGGATACCTCTCACAAGTGGAAATGCATGTCTTGGCTTTCTAAATAACACCCATGAAGATAGCTTTTTTAGAGATTATTTGAATGACCTTGCTTAAGGGATGCTTATAGTTATCTCCTTCTATAAGTTGTAAATTTTACAGTTGCATTTTAAGAGAAACCTACATTAGTTTTTCGGTATGTGTTTTGTGGACATCAAATGAAAGCTTAAGTATGCCATTCCTTATTGAGTGAGGATAAACTCCTTAGCCTGTCAGGGGTAAAATGCCCTTGGATTACCTGGTAACTGGTTCTAGCGGGTGAGGATCAGTTGTCCGTCGGAGTTTGATTAACAGTGAGAAATGTTGTACATTATGCTCTGCGACATGCAACTAATATGAGTGAAGTTCTCCTATGTCATCAAAAAAAAAAAAAAATGTATGACATTCCTTATTAAGTGAGACAACATATGTCTATGGTAATCTAAGACAATGTAGTGTCATTCACAAATCAATCCCTTGGTCCAGTGAACAATTGTCATGGTTTATGCCCTATGTCAGGGGTGACAGATTCTTGACATATAGTGCCTTTAACAAGATGATATTCATTTTTAAAATAACTTAAACAAAAACCAAGCATCCTATATCTTTTGGGCTTCGTTAGAGCTTATATCTTTTGGACTGTGTTAGGAACTCAAAGCAAGCTTCCACAAAATTACTAAATTAGTGTTACTAACCAAAGGAGGACAGCCTGTAGTGGACTGATTTTTGTTTTAGATTTTAATTTAAAATTTAGTACTATTTGTGTCAAGTTTTTATATGATATTGATTTTTAGAGTGTGCTTCACAATGGAGTGTTTCTAATAAACTCCATCTGTAATTGTGCATGTTCCCGACCATCATTTGACAATATATATACAGTTTATCTTTTAAATATGTGCCTTGACATTCATTTCTGCTAGATAAATGTGCAGCTTTCAACCATGTGCAGACATAGTCATAAATTGCCCATTAAGTAACAAGACCTCAATGCTCAATCTTTTCTTGAGTTTTTTTGTTCTGTCCTTGATTTTCATTTCTCTCATCTTCTTTGATTTATTTTATAAAATGTTTTGATATATTATATGAAGTAACAATACAATGACCGTATTAAAAAAAAAAAAAATTATATAGAAAATCAACAATTCAATTACCAAAATTGGTTTGGCTTACTTGATACATGATGGAATTTCATGACTGGACAGACAGTTACTAAATCCCTTCTCCTTTGATTTGGTAATCTATACCTGCTAAATCAGTGGCTTCATTGCAAGCAAAGCTTCCAATAAATTCTCTCCCCCAACCCTCTTGATTTGATCTCTGATATTACATGATCATGGCAAATAGGTATTTGGTATATGTAGATGAGGTTGTAGAATATAAAGAAACTACCCATGATCTTTATCATTATCTTTAAATTGTCTCAAGTTTGTTTGAATAAGGATGTAACTGCTAGTAATGATGAATATGCATCAGCTATTGGTTTATTTTTCTTCCTAAGCGAATAATGGAAATTTATTGGATTGTCTGACAGGTTAGGGCAGTGGAGGGTATAATTGGTCGCAGTTCATGGTTCAGTTAGTACTTACTGTTCAATAAGTTGGGTTTGGATTTTGGTGTATTTTTCTTAGAATAGGCACACAACATGCCGTGTTTTATCGAACTAGTGACTAATATTGATTTAACAGGAATTGTTGCCAAGCAAAGCTATTGATAATGCTTTGATACAAATAAGAACTCTTTGGATTTTTACTAAAATTAAAATTAAGTTCCTTTAGCAATGAGAACTATAGAGCAGTGGATGATTTAGTATAATTTGACTGTACAATTTTTCAGAGTATCAATTTTGGTATCGGAGCTTTACCTCGAGGATTGGTAGAAGCATTGGTGCAGGCACTTGTATTGTGGCATTTCCTTGTAATTTTTGGTAGTTTCTAGGGCCTCTTGTCTCCAAATAAATAGAAGATTATATCATAAACAATATATAAACAATATATTTCGCATCAAAGAATGTTCATTTTCAACAGGATTCATATTTTACATGATGAGTACACCTGAGGATTCTAAAGAATCTGATGAGCTGAAATGCACCTGTGGGCTTCCTGCAAAACTGAGAGTATCTGAAACTCCCAAGAATCCATTTAGGTTATTCTATAATTGTTCCAAGGGTATTCATGACGTAAGTACTTCGTTCTTTTCATGTAATTGAAAATTTTTTTGGTTAAGATTTCTGTTGATTTGCATTATTTTTGTGCTTAACACTGCCAGCAATGTGGATATTTCCGCTGGGCTGATGAACCAGCTGCAACTGGTGATAGACAAACTGATGAGCTAAATCTCATTCGCAATGAGTGCATTCGACTACAACAAAGAATGGGTGAGATCGCAGAAGAACATATGGAAGAGAAGACTATCTGGAATGAAGAAAAATCTGCTCTAATGTTACAACTATCAACTGTTCAAGCTGAGCTAGATGAAATCAAGAAAAGAATAAAGATGGCAAATGAATTTGATCTTATGCCCCCAGTTGATAAATTCTCCAAATCAGATGATGAGGCAGATGATGCAATAATCATACATACTCTATAGGCAATCATACTATGTACAGGATAAATGTAGAATCATTTTGAGCCAGTCTTTTTTGCTTATTTTGTCCACATTTGGCCTTATTAGTTGTTACATGCAGGAGGTATATTTTCATGTAACCTATAGCTAGGAATATATTCACCACTATTGCAGTGCGCCATTTCCTATGACTACCCCTTTAAGAACACACACAAAAGAAAGCAAAAACAAAATATGTGAGATGTGATTTGGCACTTGTGAGAAACAGGTGACTTCATGCCCCATACAGATGAAGGTGGTAACTCATGGCTGCCCCGTGCACTTGTCAACTGCTTCCATACTCCCTCCACGATACTATCCTGTTTATTCCCTAAACACGTCTAACCGTTAGGCATAGGCTTTCTATCGCTGCCCATGATCGAGCTAGCATGGGTGTCTTTGCTACTAAGTTAGGGTTCTTATCAGTATCATTGGGTAATCTCCATCGTGGCCTTGTCCAGCATACATAGAAGAAGTCTCCAAATCTGTTGTAGATTCATGTACTAGTAAAATAAGCAAACTAAACTTGAGCTAGTCTAGAGATAGCTTAAGGTTCTCTAATATATAAGCCATACATTATGTTTATTATAAACACAAATCAATATTCTTTCTCAAAAAAAAAAAAAAAAAAAACACACACACACACACAAATCAATAGTTACGGATGTCAGTACCGTATTTTGTCCACCCTAATCTATATATATATATATATATAAAACCGAAACCTTTAAAACTTTCATATTTTTACATATTAGCATTATTTAAAAAAAAAACTAATTAAAAAAAAAAAAAAAAACTAAAACCCTTAGCTAGTTCTCCCCAAAACAACCCAATAAAATTTACTCTCTTCAACTCCTAAACAAAACCCAATACAAAAACCTATTTCTCAGTCTCTGACTCTTTGTCTCTCCTTCAAATGCAAACACAAACTCAGCCCAACAAACACTTCAAGACCCATATGCAGGAACCCAAAAAGAAAATACCTAGACGTAGAGCTTTCTCTCTTCCCTGGCAACGGTAAGCTTGAATTGAAGAAAATGAAAGTAAACCTAACATCAGACTACTGGAACGGCTACAGGTAAAATCTTTTATATTAATTTTGGGTGTTTAATAGGATTTAGGTTCAGCTATTTTGTTTGGTTTTGATTTAAGAAATTGGTTCAGATTTTGTTTTGATTTAAAATTGGTTTTTATCAATACTCGAGACTTTAATATAGGTTCTCCCTCAATTTTGGTTCCTATCAATATATCAAATTTTACTACAGGATTGGGATATGGGTTTTGGCATTAGAATCAACCCCACATTACAGCGTATTGAGTTTGAGTCTAAAAGCTTGACTTGCACATTAAGCAATCTAGGTTGGATTATCATGGGGTGGGATTGTGGAAGCATCTGTGCTAATTAGAAATTTCAGGAGAAAGTTCCAAGGTGGCAAGATCAACATCACCGAGGACCGGCAAAAGTAATTGATTGGCCACGTCTTCAAGGGTGAGTTCGCCGCAGGAGAAGAAGAATGTGTGGGTGATGGTACACCACCAGCGAACCAAATGACGAAGGTTATAGAGGTCTCAAAAGTTGGAAAGACATCAGGAAAAGACCATGGCCTTTAAAACACCGGCCTGTTGCAACAAACCAAGAAGCTTGTATCAGATAACTCATTGTCTACCCATTCTTTCCAACCCAAGGTAGTACCTGACCCAAATTCGAAGTGGATAGGCACAGGGAGAGAAAGACCTTGACAAATGACTAAGTCAGGGATCGATGAGGCCAAGGAGGCCCAAGAAACATTGGGGTTTCGTCGACAAAGAGCGAGCCACACATGGCCTGGCAGCGGCGGCTTGTAATCACCAAGAATCTTGGGAAATGAGGATGAACATCATACCAAGGATCGATTAAAGGGCACACTCACTGTCTGGGTCGCATTGCGCCTCTTCCTCGTCGGAATGGTCCGACTTGGAGTACGCAGCCTCCTCGCCTATCTCTTGTGCAGCGGGAGGATCGGAAATGGCTTCTTTCCCTTTACGGTGGGAAGAGCCCTGGCTTTTCACCAGCGCCATAGTGTAAGGGCTTGATCAGAGTAAGGTGGGTATGAGTGTTAGAAAAGAAGAAAACAGTGGAGGAAGGAAACGGACAAAGTTTTTCTTTTTTTGGAAAGGAAAGAGTTTGTTTTTGGATTGCAGAGAGATTCAATTCTAAATAACTGGGTCATTAATACCGGCCTGAAGGGAGGTGATGGTTCAGCCATCAAGAAGAGAATGAATTAATGAAACGACGGCTATGTTTTAGAATAACTGCCAATCTGGGAAATTCAAAGAGACAACCCTGTTTGCGACAGGAAAAGAAAAAAAAATAATATATATATATATATATATACGTACTTATATATGAACGAGGTGGGGTCCACTATTCAAAAAAGCCCACAAAGGAAAAGAAGGGATAGAGATAGAAAGGATAGGGAAGTCTTTTACTCCCATATGAACTGCAGGAACGCTTCATATGTTCAGGGGGCTAAATGTTGAGGGCCATTTTGAGAAGTCATAAAGAAGGAAAGAAGCCTAGCAACACAGATCGAAAAGAAGTTGGCAAAAGATAGAAAACAAGAACCATTAAGTCCAACCGGCAGGAATAATGGATCATAGGTCCATAAAATAAATAAATGGGCCTTGAGAAAGCAAATGGTTTCAAAAGAGCCCGAAAAGAGAGAAATAGCAAATAGCAAACCTATAGGCAGTGTACGATGTGGAAAAGTAAGAATGGGCCGCGGCAGGCCCAAAGTAATGTAAGCAAAGAAAGTAGGGATTGATGGCAGGCCCATAAACCCAAAGATGAGTATGAGGTAATTGGGCTAAGGAAGCCCAATGAAGTTAGTAAAAGCCCATGGGAACACAAAGTTAGGAAAATGACTAAGGAAGCCCAAGGCAAGCAAATGGGCCAAGGATGCTCAAAGGAAAACAAAAGGGATATAGGAGCCATAAGTAAGAAAACCTATGGTCATGCTAAGCCATTAGGGAAAGAATACACTGCAAGCCTAAAAAGGCCTGGCAGGATCAAGTCATTATAGCAGGAATGACAGAGTAATATGACAGGACATGATGACAATCAAGAAATAGGCTAGAAGAAATATAAAGCCCAGTATCAAATGAAACCCAGCCCCTAAGGGGAGCAAGGAATTATAAAATAGCCCATATAAAAGGACGAAGAAGGACGGCAGACTGTGCAAGCAAGCCTCTAGACTGTGGCAAACGCATGAGCAGCAGGTAGATTTTGGACATACATGAAAGGGAAGCACACGCAAGGCCCAAGCACCACTAGCCTGTACCTAGCCAATATGGGACGTGGTGGGGTCATGGGTTAGAGGTAATAGGGTATGGTTTGGTGGTGGGGAGAGGGAAAAGACATATTCTACGACTCCTGCCCAAGCTCTTTGGGGGTATGTTCTGCTGAGATGACAGACCACCCAAAAGAAGCAAGGTTGAGGGAGGAACCGTTAGGTGCATGCCATGAAGGATAGAGAGAGAAAGCACCTACACCGTGGCAAAAAGGGTGCCACGATAGACTAATGAATAAAACAACCTGCTTTTGTCTGGCAAGGGAGAGTGGCACATAGACAAACCCTTAGTGGTCGGTAAGTACACCCAGACCAGACAAAGGTAGTTAAGGGGCAAAATAGTAAAATCTGATCACGGTAGGCACTATAAAAAAGACTCTTGCCGTGCCCAGAAAGGGGATCGAAAAAAAAAAAATAGGGGAAGATCACTAAATAAAAAAGAAAGAAAGTAAAACAAGAAAGAAAAAAGATAAGAGAGAAAACAGAAAACGAAGAGAGTTAATACGGTGGGCATGCACTAGTAAGTCAATTTCCCTCTCTCCTCTCAAAATCCTACTCTCTTCCTAAAGAGTAAAAAGGATTCCTTTGGGCACTAACCCTTCAGGTCCGGTTCCCTCAAAGCCATTAATCCCAACAGCAGGATCTTTCCTAGGAGATTAGCTGCATTGAGAGGAAGCATTCTTCCTTTTGGTTTTTTTGCTTCTGCGGACCAAACTTGACTTGATTCATATTTATTCTTAATCAACTCATATTATCACTTACTCCTCTATCCTCTTTGTAAAAGTCATTGTTATCACTGTGATTATGTTTCATAAATAGGGATTATTTGGTCATTTTCTATTAAAAGTCAGAGAACTCTGTTTTGTTGTTATTATATCTGCCTGACATAACTCATCTGAAATAGCTCTGCCTGCCATAAGTACACTCCTAGCAGATGAGGCATAGTTTGTGCACAAGCCGGCCTAAATTGAGTTACAGTTGGACTGGTCTCAACTCTCTTACTTAGAATACTCATGCCCACTACCACAGGAGGAAGCCCAGCCCAACGCACAACACAAAAAGGCCCCTACAAACCCAAACTTACCCAATTATTAATTGGGTTAAATGGGCATCAACCCAATTAGACCCAGTGATTATTGGATTTTAACTAAAAACTCATTGAAACCCATTTAACCTAAAAACAATATACCCAAATTCAACCAAACCCTTCCCAAAAAAAAAAAAAAGGAAAAGAAAAGAAAAATAAAAAAGTAAAGAAAAGAGAAACCCAGCCCTCAAACGTTTCAGGGTTTCACAAGCATTTTCTCAGCCTCCAATCAAGTCTTAGTATGAAACCCAGCAATTTCATTGAGAGATTTTCAATGAAAGCTTGAGCCCCTGAGATCAGTCTGGCGATGATGATCCTAAAGAGATCGACATCATTTTCAAGCACAACAGTAATAGCTCGATCTCAGGCACATTGGTTCTAGATCTTAACATGCTTCATGTACGGTAAGAACTTCTTGTTCTGGTTCGGGTCAATGCCAAGGCTGGCAATATTCGACCCGGACATGGTTAAGGAAATCCTTACAAAGTCAAATGGGTCCTTTGAAAAGATCAATTTGAACCCCTTGGCTAGGCCACTCTTTGGTCAAGGACTTGCTGGGCTTAGTGGTCAGAAATGGGCTATCCATAGAAGAATTGCAAACCAACCCTTCAACTGTAATCTAGATCTTTCTTTCTTGTGTTTTGAGTTTGTGAGATATAATAATTTGTAGATCTGAGAAAAAAAAAATTGGTTCAACAATGGTGGCTAGGGTACTGGTATAGATTTTGTGGTTTTCTCAGTAGTTCTGAATCATGGTTTTTGTGAATAGTGTTGAGGGGTTTTGGGATTTTTTTTATTATTTTTTATTTTTTTATGGTTAATGGATTTTTAGTCTAGGTTTGGTTAAAGGCCTTAATAAACTGATTATGGGTTTGGATTTTTCTAGGTTATACTCCACGAAGAATTTTTTTGGTTGCTGTGTTTGGCTACCAAGAAAGTGCAAGAAAAACTAGGAAATTTTTTAAACTCCTCATTTTCAAATTTTTTGTTTTTGTTTTTGTTTTTGTTTTATTTCTCTAATATGGAATTTTGGTCTTTTTGGGTTTTGGGGTATTTTGGTAATTTTAAGATTTGGGAGTATTTTGGTCATTTTTGAAGATTTTAGAGTATTTTGGTCATTTTCACTTTAGTGGCATTTTGGAATTTTGATAATTGGGTAATTGGGTGAGTTGGGGTTTACCCATAATAATTGGGTTGGGTTGGATTTAGGTTAGAAGTAACTAGTTAAATGAGTTTTAATGAGTAAATGAGTTTTATATACCCACCTAATTATGTCCACCCCAAATCTACCCAAACCCACCCATTTGACACCCCTAGTTTTTGGATTATGAATCTTTTGAAATGGTGTGGTGGGTAAAGGTCACAGATTCAAAGATATGCCTGCAAGGACCAGATTTGAATTCCAAGCCCAAGATACGAATGGACTTAGGCCCAAAAAATAAAAAACAATAAATTTGTAGAGAATGGGTTGGAAAACTGGGCTTTAGTTAATCAAACAACAAGTTAGGTAGATCTTGATGACAAAAGAGTGAAAATAAACAAGTTCAGACTAAAAAAAAAAAGTCCTCGGCAAAGTCTGAGGAGACTGTTCTTATATATTCTTCTTAAGTACGGTTACAAGTTTGGTTTTTGATTGCTACAGTGTTTCTTTCTTGATTCCTTACATTATATATCCCCCCTTGATTGATCTTGGCCCTTCATTTGTTGATCATCCGGGTTATTACACAAGTGCCTATCCCATCAGACATTCTCTCTGGCCTTCTATGAGTTCAGATAGCCTAGGCATCACTATTTAGGGGTCTTCTCCACATAAATGCGGCCAGAAAGTTAACTGCAATGCATTTAATGCTGTGGCAGTAGCTTTTTCTCAAATACCTCTGAGCCTCTTCCCCTCTTGCACGTTTATAATACACTATCCCTATCAGTAAAACCTCCTAGAAGGTCACTCTAATCAACATGATATACCCTTGATCTGTGCTCTGTTCATCCGAGGAGATACTGGATCCTCAGACCACCTTCCTAGCCTTTCTGGTTATATCTTACTCATGGGGTTATGAGCTTAACACCCCCACTACTATTTATCCGTCCTCAGACCATCCAACGTTCTTGGCCAAGGCTCAAGGCCCAATATACAATTTTTGGGCCCTTATCCCAACAATACCAATAATTGATTTGCATTTCCCTTTTAAAAAATAAATTTTGTTTTTAATTTTATGATGGGTTTTGGAATTAAAAGAAAATACGAAGAAGAAAAAGTAGATTTCACATGTTTTTTTATGTTTTGCAAAGTATGTCATGTTGGAATTTTTTTTTTGTTTTTTGTAACTTGTATTTATTTTGAGGGACCAAATAGGTGATGGATACAGTTGACATAAATTTTTGTGCTGAGAGGTGTTGGATTTGATTGGTTAGATCAAATTGAAAATTCTTTGGCCCTTTGGTTATATCTAGGAGTATTTAACCCTTTGTGGGAGGAAAAGTGCATAATTTTATTAAATAAATTTAAGGCTTGTACTTATCTGTAATGTGGCGATCATGACAAGTTTGGATGCTTCGTTTTTGAATTAGTGAAGAGGATTTAACAAGCCATTTTGAATTTGTAAATCACTATGATAGAAGGAAGCTTTAGAGTAAGTATTTAGGATAATTTGATAGAAAACTTTTCATCCTTACTGAAACAGTGAAATGGCTGTTTACCTAATTGTTCTATAAAAAACATAGCAATTATTTAATTTTTTGTTGACGGGTTGGTTTGATTTTATTTAAACTTTGTATTACATGTTGATATTGGTAACATAAATGTGCATACATATGTTTTGTTTGAAACATAATTTCCAATTAGCTTTTGTATAGCAGATAGTTTAGCCTCACTATAAAAATTGCTGGTGTGTCTTGAACTGAGTAGAATTTATTTAATTCAGCAACCTACTTATTTTAAGATAAGTGTTAATGTAATTTAAAAGTTCCACTTATTAAGCCAAGAGTAACAGCTTTTGTATTTAAATCTTTTTGAGATTAGTGTGGAGCATTTCAGTTAAAAAGAAGCTTGGATCTGCCACAAGCCAAAAAATATATTAATACATAAATAAAAATTTTTGGCTAAAAGAAGTTTTTGTGTTTTGATTTTCCCAATTGTAAAAATTGGCTTTGTCATAACTAAACGAGCATATCTTATAACAAATTGATGACATCTAATTGAATCTTCTTTGTTCATGAAGGTAGTAAATAATGAACTTTTTCTGTGATCATGAAGAACCAAGTAAGGGTTTCCACCAGGTATACAAAATTTGTTAACTCTAACAAATTTTAGCAATTTGGGAAAACCTTTTAACATTTTTGGCAGTTATAAATAAACAGTACAAAAATGTGAATATGAATTTGAAATTCAATTAATTTGTATTAATATTATTCTTGAATTACAAAGTTAGAATTCAATTTGCGTTTGTAAAATTACCATCAAAGTTTGAGAATTTGACTTTTAATTGTATTGTGGTTCATCTATTTGATTTTTAAATAGTTTTTATGTTTGTATTTGTGATTAATATGAGTCTGGATGCTACAATGGGTCATGAGCCGTACTCACAACCTATCCAAGCATCAACAATAGCAACAATGACAATGACACCAAGGTACTCTAAAGTCTCTATCCCTAACTTGGCTATATTTTTAAAATACTCTTGCAATCACTTTGGTCCTACACATCTACTTCTCTATTTGGTAACCAAATTTGGTTTTATTTGTGGACCTAAATTTCAGTTTCTTTGTTATTTGTATATATCTGTATATATTATATCTTGATGTTGTTTAGTCATTTTATCTTCAATCATAATTGCAAATTGTTCATGAAATCCTTGATTTGAAAGGAATTGTCTTAGAGTGGTTTATAAGTAGATTTTAATACGGTAGAAACATAAAATCAAATTTCCATTTTAAATGTTGGTTGCATCAATCTTGATGCTAGAGTTTAAATTGGTGAATGGTCATTGCTTAATACTGCCAAGTAAAATAGATTTGGCACTTAAGTTTTTGCTATAGGGAATTTCAGACTTTGGTCTATGTTATTTAACTTGACTTATGGTCATCTTTTTCTATATCTCACAAATGACATATTTTTCTTTGAAGTGATTGGCATTATTAAAACATGGGCCTTGATAAAAGAAAGTTAGTGGTTGTACATCATGCTGAGTGTCTCACATATTATCAGTATCTTTTGGAACTTCAGGAAAATTGGGAACATGTTAGAAAATTTTCCTTCCTATTTCAGTTCTGCATTGACATACTTTAATATTTACACTCATTTTTAGGCATTGTATTTGATAATCTTCACTTGATTATTTGTTGTCTTTGTGTACTATTCAATCAAAATGCATAATTTAAGTTTTGGGGCCATCAAAGTTGCTGGCATGGAAGGACATATATTCCAATCCTTCATATGTAAGCCTTGAACTCATTTCTAAATATTACATGTACGTTGATATTCTTGTAGGACCTTTATGCACTCCTTTCTCACCACCACATTCATTTTCTTCTTATGCAATCCTTACAGCAACTTTCTGTTTGTTTTGTTGAAGGATTCATTAAGATGCTTCTTTATTATTTTATTTTCCCCCCATCTTAGAGTTATGTGCAAGTGCAGCTCATGTGGGTCAAAGAAGTATACACCTAGAATATCAAATTCTACCTGAATTGTTATTAGGAATTTTCATTTTCTAGGTTTTGTTACTTTTTTATTTTTCATTTAGGTGGCACTCTCCATATTTATGTAAAGAGGTTAGTATTTTATTTTAAGCCTTTGTGTTTTAGGCAATCTTTACACCAACCTGTACAATTCCATTAAGACAGAAACTAATGATGTTTCATAGTTATCAGAAGGACAAGATCACAAGGACTCATGTTGAAGGTCGAGCAAGTTTGGATTGTAGCTGTTGACTCAGGTAGAGAGGTAGAGTGTCAGAATAGAGCAATGGAAGAATTGTAGTTATGACTATATAAACGACAATGTTTATATTTAAAACAGCTATACTAACTATACTTTAGGATTAGTTTAATTCATAGCTATTATTTATATACACATGTATTAATCTGATTGATTGTAGAGGCTAGATTCGTATATTGTGGAGTTAGTAAGAAGTTAGTTACTTAGACTTTGTATAAATACTTGATGTACTTTTATTTTCTTTCAATGCAATATAGAATTCACTCATCAAATTCTCATAATAGTTACTTTGTTGTCTTAAATGACATAGAGCCTCAATGAAAGAGCTAGCAAGATGTTCTAAAATATTGGCACTTGAAAAGCTCAAAATTCCCTTTTTAACAATTTTGAGTCCAACCTTAGGAACAAACTCTGGCAACCATGGTACGACTCCACCATGCAGGTTAACCCTATCCTCTAAGAATTTTCCTGTGCATCGCACGGGTTAGAGACTAGTTTTCTAAAAAAAGTCTAGATTATAGGTTTTGAAATCCTACCAACAAGGCATCTAGTATTTCACCTCAAGATGAAGAAAACAAATAAAGAAATATTACCTTCTTGTTGCTTCAACATATCTTTAACATGAAAATTAGTTTTTACAGTTAATTCTATGATGAGTTTGAGGGTTACTAAATCTTGGCTTCACTTATTTATGTTTATTGCTTTATGATTTGATGCATCTTTTTTATTTATTTAAAATTAGGAATTCACAAGATATGTTATGTGTACTTGCTAAGGAGTAAGTTGAGGCTTTGGGAGTGTTTAATCATTCAAAAAAAAAATATATAATTATTTTGTAATTATAAGGAGTAAGTTGAGGCTTTGGGAATGTTTAATCATTATAAAAATAAATAATTATTTTGTAATTATAATATAATGTATAATTTGTTCTCTAAAATTTTTTGAAAATAATTTGTTATTCCTAAAAATTAAACAATTTCTATTTGATCCAATTAGGTCTACTTCGTTTCACTTTAGTCCCATTCAGTCCATTTTGATCCACTTCAATCCATTTTTGTGCACTTACATATAGAGAAAATACATTTTTGGGTTGAGAGAACATATTCTAAATCTAAATTTATTATATATATATATATATATAGATCTTAAACTTGTAATATCTAAAATCCTTAAGTGTGACTTTTATTGTTACTATACTTTTGTTTAGTCACATTAATGTAGCATTTCAATTCACTTTAGTCTGGTTAAATTTAAGTGAAAGTGTTTCTAAACACGAAAGTAATGAATATACAAATCTAATTTTTAGAGCAGTTGTTTTAAAGTCATTACTTTTAAATGAATTACTTGAGGTTGATTATACCTTCAAGCAAAAATATATATAATTTTTATTTAAATAAATTATTCAAATTCTTCATTCTCTTAAAAAGAGATTATTATGATAATCAAAACTTATAGCAAACTTATAATGAATATGTATCATTTATTCTCTAAATTTTGTTGTACATAATTTGATCTCCCTCAAAATTGAACAATTTCAAAAATTAATTTCCATCACTNTCATCAATTTAAACTTGTATTTTCTCATTTAGGTACGCCGAATTAGACCGAAATGATCTAAAATAGACAAATAATGGACTGAATAAACCAAAGTGGACTAAATTGGACCAAATAGGCTTAAGTGGACAATGGACCAAATTGGACTGGAGTGGCCTGAATGGACCAAAATGGACCTAATTGGATGGAATGGACCAAAGTCGGTCGAACATGACTGAAGTAGACCAAATGGACCAAAATACACTGAATAGGACAAAAGTGGACCAAAAATGGACCTACTTGAGTTGAAGTGGACCAAAGTGGGTTGGAGTAGATCAAATCGGATTGAATAGATAAAGTGATAATAGACCGAAATGGATTAAATGCTTATCAGTATTAGTATAGTCAATTTTTTTTTTTTTTATATAAACTCAAATTCTTACTTCCAAAATAAGCAAGTATTAACTCAAATAAGAATCAAATTGAAACTGAGAGAGAGAGAGAGAGAGAGAGAGAGAGAGAGAGAGAGAGAGAGAGAGAGAGAGAGAGAGAGAGAGAGAGCTTGTAATGGGGAACTAAAAAAATACAATACCAAATGTATGAACCCAAAATAGAATTTTAAAAATCACAACGATTCATCAATAGAGAGTAGAATTGCAAGAAAGAATAAAAAATCAAGAGAGAGAAAATAACTACTTTTTCAAGAGAGAATGTGAGAGAAAAATAATAAGAAATTTATAGAAAATAATCTAAGAAGAAAAAAAAAGTAAAAAGATATAGTAATAAATACCAAACTATCAAAGTCATGTTATGTTATGTAATAAAATAATATTATATTCTTATGTACTATTTTTATAATGTAATAGGATAACATCTGTGAAATCAAAAAGAAAAAAAAAAAAAAAAGATAACAACTTAAAAAAACAGCTTAATCACATCAACCAAAAGTAGGTTTCAAAATGGTACAAAAATTCATCAATCTAAAGTAGAGATGCAAGAAAAGTTTTATAAAAAATGCACCAAAAAATGAAAAAAAAAAATTGAGAGAGAGAAAGAGAGAGAAATAACATTTTGAGTATGGGAAAACTATGCATAGAATGAGATAGAGAATTGTAAATTTATAGTTAGAAGAGGGAAATAAGAACAATGAAAAATAAAAGAAGATAAAGGGATAGAGGAAAAGTGACACTAAGGTAGATAGTAGTGGGGAGATGAAAAGGTAAAATGAATGGGGAAAGTTGGAGAAGGTATAACAATAAGTTGAGAAATTAATAAGAAAAAAAAGAAGATAATGTTGAAAATGGGTGGATGATGTAGTTGTTGATTGGCTCAAAACAAGAGCTAGCAACAATAAACGTTACGATTCAGTTTTTAGATCTATATAGATGAGGATGAGAATCAACTCAAGAAAAGGACTAAGGTTCTAAGAAGTATTAAAAGTAGCCAAGCAGGGCATAAGAATCACCTTTTGAAGAATTTTGTTTACCAAACCATTGCACCTTATTCACCTTATCAAATCAAAGTGATGCATGGAAAAATAGAGCATTAATAGAAATGATGAATGCAATATTGATAAGTTTTAGTTTACTTCAAAACTTCTGGGTCTGCCAATTATATTCTTAATGAGTTGATTCAAAAGAAAATTAATGAGGCACTCAATAAATTATAAAAATGTCGAACACCTTCAAATTCTTATAAGTGTGCAGGTGTTTGGAAAAAAAATGTTGATTCCTATTCCTAAAGGACAAAGATAAACCAAAAATAATTGAATGTATTTTCATTGGCTATGTGCATAACAGTAACATAATTGGGTTTTATAATTCATAAATCTAGCATTCCTGATGATGATGTGCTGAAATCGTCAGTGAGCTATAGGCTCCAAACCACGCTAATGGTACCTGTGGAATAAGAATAAAAGGACCAAACAGAAGGCACTGGCATGGTATTGGCCAAAAACCCTCCAAAGGTCAAGTTAGTGAATGGGAAATCTCTAAGAACTCTATAGTGAGAGAACTAGGAATTTTCTGCGTGCACATTACAAATGCATCTTTTGCATTCATGTACTTCTAAGCTTTATGGAGCAATTCTACTACTATTTTTGGTGGACTTTTAGTGATTGAGAAGAAGAAATCTCTTGGCAGCAACCCTGCTTAAAAGGTTGTTAAGATGACTTGATCTTCAACTTCATCTACCTACAGCAACTCTTTATTGAATTGGGTGACATACTGTCTTAATGATTGAGAAGATGGCCAGTTGGCTTTTTGTGTCTTTGACCCCCAATAAAATGGCAAACAAAACCCTTGCTGAGTTGTTCAAAATTTGCAATAGTTCCTAGGGGTATCTTGCTGAACCATACCCTGGCTGCTCCTTTTAATGTTGTTGGGAATGCCCTACGCATTACCTCATTTGGAGTCATCTGTAATAGCATTAGTGTCTTGAATGATTCAATGTGATCTAAGGAATCCTTGGAACTGTCATATGATTCCAACTGTGGGAGACAAAATTTTGGTGGGAAAGGGTGATTCAACACTTCATTAGTGAATGATGAGTCTGTCCTTCGAATCATCCCATCCAAATTCTCTCTACCTTTGTCCTTCATAGCACTTTTTAGTTCGTCCATCTCTTTCCTCATGTTGCGAAGCACATTCTTCACCCTAATGGAATCTTCTCTTGAAGTTCTGTCTCACCTGTTGGCTTAAGAGTTTGATTCTTCTTCATTTTGGTTTTCACCCGTTCATTGACGTTCTGCATTTTGGGATTCCATTGTCTTTCGTAGTTCTTCATTCTTGCAAGTTAGCTCTTCCATATTCCCTAAAAGGGCTTGGATTTGTTGTTGTTGCATAGCATCTAGTTGAGGTGTGGCCTTTGCTTCCATCTCGCACTTCGAGGAACTCTTTTGTCACTGGGAAAGATGGCTTGAATGATTAGTGTACCCATAGACGACGCCAAACTAATGATGCAAAAAATCAACAGTTAAGCTCCTCGTCGTAGTGGATGGATAATGCTGTGAATGGGATCGTCTCTGCAGATGGAAAACCTGCAAAATCAACTGGGTGGAAGAGTAACGCGCCAGTGTGGCATTAGCCAAACCACCTCCAATGCTTAAGTCAGTAAGGGAGAAAGATTCTAGAGAGAAAATGAGTAGAGAGTATTTCATAGAGTGTTTGTGTGTACCTTTAACTTCTGTTGTCTTCTCTTTTATAGTTATGTGCCTCATTAATGGGTAATGATGTGCTGCATTTATGCTCAACGGCTAGTGCGTTACAGAATCTTTGTCTAGAGATCACAGCTCATTCTGTGACAGTTGCTCTGTCTGTTACGTTTCGTCATCAATGTGTGTAATAAATGTGTAACGCCTTCTCTGGGTGAATGGCGATTTGCATATAATGATGACCATAAATTTTTGGTTCATCAGTTGTCATGTTGGGAGTCCTCGTTGATAAGTTGCATGTCAATGGCAATGAAGGAGAGGGTGCGCAAAAGGGAGCCATCCTTGTCGAGGACTTTATCTATCTGAGGTTAGCTCAGTTAGAGTTCTATAACCTACTTCCGTTATAAACAAATTTAAATATGAAATTTTGCTTAATTTTTATGTCTCTCTCCCCCAAAAATAAAAAATAAAAATAAAAATACAAGATCAAATAAGATTTAAAACACTCTAGCAAAACACTTGTATTATGGGATTTCAAACCATGGGTAGGCAACTTAAATTTCAGTTAAATCTCAGGTTTGATCATATATTAAAAGTAAAGTTCACTCAAATTAGTTTTGAATATGACAGAGTATCATTACTTTTAATATATGAATTACCACTAGAAATATTTTTTACTTTTATAAAGAATCATTGAAAAATGCATATATTTTTTATAGGTTTTTTTTTAGAACAATATTTTATTAACATATAACATTTATTCCACTATAATTATTCTTTATCATTAGATCAAGACATCAATCAATAAACTTGATTTTTCTTTTCACACTAATATATATATATATATATATACTGTGGGGTACAAGAATTTAGGTAAGGTACCTATGCCACATGTCATGTCCATGGTCGAGGAGCCCATTATCGTGTTGAGGAGGCTACATGCTCGAACAGTAAGGCCACGTTAGTGGCACATTGCCAGACGAGGTCTTGCTGTTGAGAAAAAACTTTGGAAAAGGGGTTAGTCTTGACATGACTGGAGGGATGGTGGTTGCCTCCACATTCAATGCATCTCACCAAACTCCCTAGCTGTATTTATGTGGAGAAGACCCCTGAACAATGCCACTTGGGCCACTGTAACTCACAAGAGACCTGGGGAGGTGTCTGATGGGACAAGCACTTAAGTAGTGGACTGGACAATCAACAAATGGAGAGCTAAGATTGCTTGAAGGGAGCTATATAATGTGAGAGACCCTTCCAAGGGGTTTGGAGGGAGAAATCTGTAGAGAAAACACTATAGTATTAAGAAAAGGAATTGTAATCAAATCCAAGAGAAACATATTCAATAGCTACTCTCCTCAGACATTGCCGAGGTAGAATTTCTGTGCATTATATTTATCTATTCATTATTTTTTCCTTGCTCTCTTATCATCTTTGGCCCATTGAGGGTGTCGTCACTTCATTGAAGCCTAGCTTTTTCAGCCCACTCTTTACAAATTTATTGTGTTGGGCTCTTTGGGCCTTAATCCATTCATCTTTTGGACCAAAGAACCAAAGCCGGCCCTTATAATTGGCGCTGTTTGTCGGAAAGGCTTGAGCTTTAGTGAGATCGACGTCCCACCATGGCAGGATTAAGGTAGGACCGGGAGGAGTCTATTGGTTCCCAGCATCAGGATCAGTTCCTCAACCTTGAGCGGAGGATGGATTGTGAGGTTAGTGTGCACATTATGCATACTAGCAAGAGCCAGTCTCGATGAGGGAGTCACATCTCGCAGGAGGAGAACACTAGGAGCTTGCAGTTGGAGATTGATCGTCTTCATAGGAGGCTACGCAATGAGTAATGAAGGACTCCCTCAAACTCTGACCTTTCTTCTGAAGACAAGGAAGATGGTCGCTACAGGCCTAGGTCCAGGCTCCCCCTAGGGAGTCTTTTTCGTACGATGAAAACCATCACTACGAGCGGAGGAGCAAGGGTCTGCCGCATAAAGGTCTGGGCAATGACGTTATGAGCAGGGCTCTTAACCAAATATCCAAATCACCTTTTAGCATAGAATCAAAGGAGGAATGCTTCCTCGGGATTTTACTCAGCCAACTTTCACCATGATTAACGGAAGAACGGATCCTGAGGAGCATGTGAGCCACTTCAACCAGAGAATGGCTGTGCACTCCAAGAGCAAGTCCTTATTGTGCAAGGTGTTCCAATCTAGCTTGGAGCCTGTGGCGATGAGGTGGTTTGACGGCCTAAGGGAGGGCTCTATCAACTTCTTTAAAGAGCTTACTCGGGAATTTAGGGCCCGTTTTATGACTTACAGCAGGGTTCCTCGCCTCTTGGACTCTTTGCTGTCCATGGCAATGTGGGAGGTGGAGACCTTGAAAACGTACTCTGACAAGTACTGGGAAATATTCAATGAGATAGATAGGGACTTTGATGATGTGGCCATAAGAACCTTCAAGGTCGGCCTCCCAACTAAGCACGATCTGAGAAATTCTTTGACCAGGAAACCGGTCAGGAGTGTGCGTAGGCTTATGGATCGCATTGATGAGTATAAGCGAGTCGAGGAGGACCAGCAATAGGGAAAGAGGAAGGCTAAGATGGTCCCTCAAGATAGAAGGGATCTCAGCATGAAAGCTAGGGTTATTTTCTATGAAAGCTAAGACATATACGGTTGTTATGGAAGTGGTCTCACATTATTTGGATTAATATAAAAACAATGGTTTAATTTCTAAATTGCATGAAATTCTGTCATGACAAATTTGAGTATGTTGTAATGTATGATTTTTAGTAAATTATTCTTTCATGATTTAACTACGAAATTTTTATGGTACATATTGGACATACAGGGGAGTTGCTCTGTAAAATTACATGAATTTTGGATGTGAATTGGTAGTCCATTTGTATTTTATAAGTAAAGTATATGTTGCTGGAATGAAACAGTGAACAATAAGGGACATGCCTAACTTTGAGGATTTAATTCTAAAGTTAGGGTGAACGATTTGAGCTATAATTTATTATGCTCATCATATGATATGTCTGGATCATAGATTAATTTTGTACAACTCGATTCAAGGTTTAGTACTCAAAGGAGGGGTTCTAAACCATTCGATGGTTGTATTTACAAAGCTGTTTTGTTGAACATGCTATATGTTTCCTTAAGAGTGTTTATGGTTACATGACAATGCTTAAAACAGTGTATATTTATGCATGCATTATTGTCCTAAGCTCAAAGTACCCTTTGAAATGAATCTGGCTCTTCTAGAGTTATGAGATAAATATGAGAGCGATGGCATTTCTTTAAGTTGGTACACCATTTGTTGATGTATGCATTATATGTTTGTGGGAACCTTGTTGAGGTGGGGATAGGATTTCCTTGATTATAAGAGATAAGTTTTGAGATGAATGTATAAGTTATGATAAGAAGTAATTGATAGTAATAAGCCTTGATTCTGGTTTAGGTGTTACCAGTCGCTAGGTCTAAGCTCCTTCGACTTTAGACTCTCGGTTCCTCTGCTTCCAGGTAAGAGATAAGTTATATGAGCATTTGGTAAGCCATGAGGTTATTTTAAAGTATATTATGCATTAAAATGTTTTTGATTAGAGATATGGCATGTAAGCATTATCAGACAAAGATATGTTCGTGAGCTTTTGAAACCTTATGCATATGATTTAAGCATATTAATGCTATTACTTATTCCACGAACATGATGAAGAAAACAATGGAAATGCTTTTATTATGAAATGTTATGCAAACAATAAATTTCAGTATGATGTAAAGTATGAAATGTTTTCGGGTTATATTCTCTGGTGATCTGAACTCTGCTAGTAGGGGTTAATTACTAGCTTTCCATGGAAAACTTTATTTGATTGGCCATTATAAGTGGGACTGGCTTTGCTGTACCCGCCCCTTGTTGGTTACGGCCAACTTGTGGGGGAAGCCAACCTACCCCCATGGTTGGAAGATATTTATTATGATGTGATCTCAAGAATACCTGGCATTGTGGGGAATGCTGGATGCCTAGCACCGTGGTGCTAGAAGCCTCCCAAATAAGTACAAACTTATCAGCTATGGACTAACCAATAAGTTATTTATGAACAGCGATATTATGTTATTAATCATGAGAGAATTATTTTATTAAATGCATTGTGGAAAGTTAAAAGCTCTCATGAAAAGAAGAAGTTTTTGATGAAAAGAAAGTTGTTCATTAAAGATGAAAGTTTCTGAAATTCTGTTATGCTATAAAGATAAAGTTTCTGATGAAAGTACAAGTTTATGTTAAGAAGTTATCAGGTATTTGTTTCTTTTTATGAAACGTTAAGTTTTATGATTATGAAATTTATAATATTTTACAAGAAGAAGTTTATGAAGGAAATTTTTATTATTCTTTAAGATGCTTCCAATTTAAGTTAAAATGATTATTTTGTAATAAAAATACATATGGTGACTTTGTAAGAAATGAAAGAAATTCAATCTGGAAGGTTTTGATAAATTATTCTGATAAGGAAAGGGAGAACAATTATTTCCTACGAAGAGTGTATAAGTTATTATTATAAATAGTATAAAATACTATGCATAAAAATATGTTCTCCTATCTGAACGTTGATAAAATAAAATGTATTGATTTACATGCATTCTTATTAAATTCTTATATATCTTACCTTTACTGAGCTGTGTAGCTCACCCCTTCCACTCTTTCAGTTAGCAGGTTTTATTTTGGAGCAGAGGGAGCCTTAGTCGAGTTTTTGGAAGGAGCTGGTTTTAGTTTTAAAAGTATAGATCCCAAATTAGCAATTTGATGTTTAGTTTCGTAGTGTTGTGTATTTGAGGATCAAAAGAAAGTTGTGTATTTTACAGTATTAAGAGATGTATTATGTGAGATTCAAAATCTGAGTAATTGGTGGATTATGTTATTCTTTGAGTACAATGTAGATGCTCTGAATGTCAAGTGAAAAGTTATATCATTTAAGTAAAGAAACAATAATGAAAATAAAAAGGGAAACTTTGGTAGAAGCTTTTCTAAAAGTTTTGTAAAAGTTAAGTTGGTTCTTGTTAATATCAGGTTTAAGCTTGATATTAGCATGCCGGTCATGGTCACAAATCTGGGTATTGGGTTTGGAGCATAACATCCATGGCATCATTCTTTGCATTCTTCCTTCTCATTTTCACATAAAGATTACGAATATCCCTTTGAAAAAATGGAAATTGTCCATATTTCAAATGCCTCTCAAGTTCCATAACACGCATTACCTCTCTAATTGAAAGTTCAGCTTCTTTCAATAAGAAAATGCATTTTTCATCATCTATAGTGATAGCTCGATTGGCTGGAAAAAATCGCATTTCTGAAGGAGAGAACAAATCATGATTGTGATCTACAACAAACTTAGTGACATGCCATTCTCGAGGAAAAATATCAAATGACTTTCGCAAAATGATACTTAAATGAGCTTTACATCCACATTTTAAAGACTTCTTATTTCGTTGCTCCTTAGATGGATCCACTATTTTTAGTGGTTGTTTACCTTGTCAATGACAAAAGAAATCACATCTTAATATTTCTCCTTTTTTTTTTTCTCAATACGACATTTTCAAATTGTAAAACCATATTGATTTGCATAATTTTTATAAAAAATGAAAGCTTTTTCTTCACTTGGAAAACATTGACCAACAAAAGGCTTAAACTCAGTTTCTATTGAATTTATATTTTTCACGTTCTTCAATAACTCTCATTTCATTTATTGGACATTCATTCCAATCAATTATTTCATCTCCAAAAGTATTATTATTTTTTTCCATCATTTGGAAGCTCATTTAATTCAACATGATTCTTTGAAACACTTCCATGAACCTTATTTGCAATCAAATCATCATCAACTTGTGCTATATTAAAAAAAAATCAAAAAAAAAAATCAACATCATATTATATGATATATGAATTATATATTACAAATAAAATGAAAATAATAATACCTTCTTGAGACAAATCATTTAAGTCAAAACTATTCATTGGAACAAAATGATGAGTCTCACTTGCATCTACATTGTCATCCATTGGTGCTATATTAAAACAGGAGTTTAAAATATAAACATCATATTCTATGATAAATAAAATGTAAATTTACAAATAAATTAAAATTATAATACCTTCTTGAAGGGTTCATTTAAGTCAAAACAATTTTATGGAGTAAAGTAGTGAGTCTCACTTGCAACTACATTCTCATCCATTGGTGCTATAATACATGTATTAGAAATTAAAATTAACATCATATTAATTTTAGTGCTATATTAAAACAAGAGTTTAAAAATATTCTATAATAAATGAAATGTAAATCATAAATAAAATAAAATTATAATACCTTCTTGAAGTGGTTCATTTAAGTCAAAGCAATTTTTTGGAGCAAAGTATTGAGTCTCACCTGCAACTACATCCCCATCCATTAGTGCTATAATATACATGTATCAAAAATAAAAATTAACATCATATTAATTTTAACCTATTTTTAAAAAATAACTATAAATCAAATAAAATACAATAGTGGTACCTTGTTTAACTATTCCTCAATCCTTTATTGATATTTTTTCATCCCTTCTTCTCTTTGATATTGGTAAAGGGGAAGAAATTGAGTTTGATATTGGTAAAGTGAAAGAGAGTAGATAGTAAAATATTGGTAAAGTAAGATTTGGTGAGAAATCAAAAGTGAAAGGGAGAGAAATGTGTCCAAGAGGGCAATTTTGTCAAAAGAAAAATAAAATAAAAAAGCCCCCTACCAGCTGTGTCTTGTTCAAGGGACAATTTTGTCCAAAATTTGATTGTCATCCGTGCACGGTTTTTCTCATATTTACTGAATTTTACCTATTTTTATTGGTAAAATCATTTTTATTAATATAAAACCGAAATTGGCAAACCTTAACCAGCACCCTTAGTTGCTTTTTAACATTTGCCATAAACAGTGAAGCATGTGTTTCGGAAAGTTAATAAATGTGTCAATGCATTAGTTAGGAAACGAAGTAACTCTCAAGAGGAATTTGTAACTTTCGATGTTTTCCCATATGATGATATAGCAGCTTTACGGTCCGTTTGGATACAGCTGAAAACTGAAAACTGAAAACACTGTAGCAAAATAATTTTTAAATATGTGAATAGTATCGTGGGACCCATTTTTAATGAAAAAGTTGCTGAAAAGTGAAAATTGTGGGTCCGTAAACAGTGCACAGATGCACTGTTCATTGACAAAAGTCAACAAGTGCAGCTACTGTTCATTGAACAGTAACCGTGAACAGTGCATTCATAGTTGAAAAAGTCTTTTTATACGGCTGAAAGCAAAAAAAAAAAAAAAAAAAAAAAACGTAAACGCAAATCGTAAACGGGCTACCCAAACGGCCTCTTAGTGTATGCAAATGAGATTGGAGAGAGCTTTTTAGGCATGTTGTTGCTTAACCATTTTAACGGCCTTAACACCAAAAAAATAAATAAATAAATAAAAATAAAAATAAAAAATAAAAAAATTTGCCATAAATGAAAAAGCTGATTTTTGTTGGCTGAAGACCCAAGCTCATTTAAGAGCTTTGACAATGTGCATGTGTGAGCTCTACCCCACGGTGCAAAGCACCCCACAGTTGCTTTGTGGCTTTGCCGCTTGTGCAGCTGGTTGAGTGGTTGGGAACTTTGGAATTGCTGATGTGATCGATGCTCAGATTGCTCAGATATGCCACAGTAGTGTCACAAAAGCCAGTCACTCTTGTACGTGGCTTTTGCAAGACTTGGCTCTATTATTTCTTTTTCTTTCTGGATTTTTTAAAATTGTATTTGACACACGTTAGAGCTTTAATGCAGGTGTTCTAATAAAAGTACTATTTTAACATATTAAAAAATTACTTTATGTTTATCAAAAAAAAAATTATTTATCAATTTTAACATACCATTTTATAATATATCTTATATCACATTTTTTATTATTTTTCTATTTTATTTAAATAGTATTTCTTTATTCATTTTACTTCTTATTTTATTTATACTTCTTTGTTCCCAACGATAAAAGAAAGAGAGAAAAAGTTTACATAGTCCCCAATTTTCATGGAAGAGAGAAATTTTGAATAAAAAAATGCACAAATATTTATAGCATATCTCATAATACACTCGGACCAATTTGGACCCAACTCGGACTCAACCCACCAACGTTGGGTGGAGGGTGAAGGAACCACCGAAACTGACCATCAGCATTAATTGATCGAGTCGATTTTGGGTGAGAGTGAGCATTGGTTAGTTGCTAGAATCTGTAAAAACGTCGCCCAAATCTGCATTTTTTTGCCCGAATCTACATTTTTTTTCATTGGAATCTGCAATTTTTCACTAAAAATTGTTGGGATTTGGCCAGATTTGGCTAAATCCCACAAGATCTAGTGAAGATCTTGAAAGATCTAGTTGAGATTTTGCCAGATTTGGTCGAGATCTCACCAGATCTGGCTTGATTTTGTCGAATTTTTTATGTAGCTCTGAGTGGGCTTGGATTGCTCGGGTTTTGGAGAAGTAAACCTGCCACTTGACCTACCGGCGTCAGTTCTTGGAATTGGAAGCCTATCACCAACCGATCGGAGCTTTGATTTTTAAGTTGAAATTGGGTCAACGTCGGGCAAGTTAGTCAGTTTTTCGGGCCATGGTCGAGTCTGGACACCCCTACTTCTACATTATAACATGACTTTAGCAAATACCAAATTTATTTGGCATTTAACACACCTTATGAAGGTAATTTTTTATGTTTGATGTGTTAAACCTAATGCTAGTGCTCTAACAATAGGATTTAAACCAAGGTGTTATTTATGTCAACTGTCAAGCACATTGGCCCGATTGGGTTTAGGATGAGAATGCCATATCTCTGTTATTCATTTCGAAGGTAATTTATAGCTTTGTTTTTTTATACTGCAATATTCTCTAGTTTCTTCTTCTCTTTCTTTGGCTTTCATTCTTTTCTTTTCTTTTTTTGGAAGGACATAGGCCCACATAATGCATGTTAAAGTAGCCGATCCAAATAAATGGATATTTACCCAAATCCAACCCAATTCATCTTTACCCATGACATATCGGGTAATACTCAAATATTTCAAGTCGGGTATCCATTACTCATTGGATTTGGTCATATCGACCTACCATTAACATCAATTTTTCATTTACCAATAACCACTTACCATATCAGCAGTTTATAAAAAGTTTGTACCTCTAGCATTAATCCTTTTTCATTTACCAATAACCACTTACCATATCAGCAATTTATAAAAAAGTTTGTACCTCTAGCATTAATTCTTTTTCATTTATCAATAACCACTCACTATACCAGCAGTTTGTAAAAATTTGTGTAAAAAAAATTGTATCTCTAACATTACCCAATCAAGTAAATGAAATGTGTCACAAATATGGCTAAAAATTGTAGAGAATTGGAGGATTTAATACGCTAGAATCTTTTTTAAAAAAAATCAATTTTTATTTTTTCTAACCAAATATCATTAGTGATTCAAGTGATAGCCAATAATGGCACTCTTTGTGTTGCTTGTTCTATGTCACTAGTGGCTTGCTTCATGTGTGAGTGAATTTGTTTCCCAAAAAAAAGGGGGGTTAAACTAAATTATGCCTGGATTAGCAGGCATTCTTTGTGCTATCCTATAACTTTTGAGTGAAATTTGTTATGTGTCTTTGTGATAAAATCCAAAAAATATAATACATGTAAATTTAGTATAGGATAGCAAAATACCATGATTCCTATAGGAATGCAAATAAGTGAGAACATAATTATTAAACTCAGACCAACCTAGCTGATTAGATCGCTAATCCATTGAATCAATACCTAAACCAATCCAGTTATTTAATTGAACCACTTATACAATTAAACTAGTAAAACCCAATAAAACATAGCTAGTTTTTTGCAATCAAGACATGTCATTTCCATCAAACTAGTTTTGTAATTTTGAACAAAATTACCTTTACAAGTCCATTGTAGTATTATACTATTATTTCTACATGAGAAACGCAATGAAAATAGAGGATTTTATAATGAAGTTGATGTTGGACTTTGCAATGAAGATTATGCTTTAGCTCAATCATAATCTATGTGAGCATTTGGTGGGAAAAAATTGGCAAATGCCCTTTTTGAGCAAAAATTTTAGTGTTTTGCCTTCTTTCCCAAACTAATTAGGAAAATGTCCTTCTTTTGTAACTTGATTTGAGATAAATCGAGTCTAAAAAAAAAATTTTGGAGCCCTATAGTGGCGTTTTAAGGAGCCTATAGTAACGTTTTAAAGACCTATAGTGACGTTTTGTAACTCGACCTCTATGAACTTGAGTTATAGGCAATTTTTTTACCTATAACTCGAGTTCATGGAGGTCGAGTTACAAAACGCCACTATAGGTTCTTAAAATGTCACTATAGGTTCCTTAAAAACGCTACTATAGGGCCTAACTCGATTTATCTCAAATCGAGTTTCAAAAGAGGGCATTTCCCTAATTAGTTTGGGAAATGAAGCAAAACGTTACATAATTTGTGTGAAAAGGGCATTTGCCCATTTTCTCCGCATCTAGTGAAATATGCAATATACATGGAATCATAGTTGTCAAATCCTGAATCGTATCGTGAATTGATTTTCTATTTTTTTGTATCGTGTATCATAATCGTGTATCGTAAATACACAAACACCTATTAAAATTATAAAATAATTAAAGATATACATATATAAAAGGCATATTCATTATAAATTCAAATATATTCAACTAATGACTAATTTAATCATTACTTATGTAATAAAATTTAACAGAGCTAACTAAATAAATGAAATTAACTTATGTTGATAATATGCACATTCAAATTGATTAAACTTAGAAGTAATACATGATATATGAACCAAAATAATAATATTTTTCATCATCTTGGCTAATAAACTCCATCTAAGTCAATGTTATCATCATGTTCAGCATCTTGCAAAACTATTTTTTCATAGAAATTTTCTTTATATTATCAACATTTACTTCTTCTTTTTTTGGTTTTTTTTATTCTAATAATTTTTTCTTTATATTTTTTCTTGGCATTCTAGCTTTTTAGACTCAAAATATTAATAACAAAATAAAAATAATTACATTTTCATTTAATACATTATTAATAGCATAGAAAATAAATTTGTACATATGAAAGTGAGTGTTATGAGTATAGTCTAAATTTTGTAGGAGAAAGAGAATGGAGGAAAAAAACTCATGGAATTGCTATTTCATTAGACTCAATTAAGTTTCCCAATAATTTTGTGTTAACAAAGTCTAACAACTTGTTTAAATAAAATAAAATCATAAATTTTAACAAAAAAACCCATTTTAAACCCACATGTCTATGTATCATATGATACGTATGATTCACCGATACGATATGATTCATACGATACACACCTATGTATCGGATGATTCATGAGCACTTACGATATGAAACTTTTTGTACACGATACAATACGTATCGTACGATACGTATTGCGTATCGTACGATATTGACAACTATGCATGGAATGTGATGTTGGACTTTGAAATATGTTTTTGTTTCTATAATTTTAAGTAATGTACTTAATCAGATTTTATTTTGTAAAGATACGGCTACAATTTCATGGCATCCTTTTATTGTATGTTTTCTAGTGTTTTTATTTGAGAATTTTATGATAATCGAAAGAGACTAAAAACAATTACAAAGAAATTCATTCATAGACTCATTGAGTTATAAAATCAATTTTTTTATTGGTAAGTTAACACACTCGCCCAATGGATTTTGAACCCACAACCTCATCCTTTTGCAAATAAGCTATAAAATGAATGCCCTCATGAGAGAGAGAGAGAGAGAGAGAGAGGATAATGAATAATAAAGTCATCAAGGTAGAATAGAGTTCCGTGAATATACTTGAGAAATTGTCTCAAAACACACAACCTAATGATTTGAAATACAAAAATTTAAGAATAATGAAATGACCATATGTCTGTCTTTGATCTATCAAAGTAATTTTTAGGTGAACAATATCCTTAATTCATAAGGTAGATGTAATAATGTATTATAAGATCGTCTCATAAGATAATTTTTCATATACTGTACCCTTGGCCTTTAAGTGAAGATATGATATAGATGACCATGTTACTGTAAAATAAGACTAAAAATGCATATTAACAATTTTCATGAGCTATTTCTAAGGTTATTGTTCCCTCTAGATCTGGGTAGCTAATTAGCCGAATAGATGACACTAATTGAGATGCTCAACTATTTGTGAACTGGCATCACCATATTCTAGGAGGTGTTTCTAAATCTCCCCAGGCAAGCAAAGGAGAGTTCATTGTGGTTTGAATAGCTTGATGACTTTGAGGGTAGTTAGTGTTTGGTGAGGTTTCATTTGCACCTATAACATGCAAAATGCAAAATGCTTAAAAAAAAAAAAAAAAAAAGTTTGTGCTAGTTGGAGAATGGATGTGGAACACTGCATGGTGGAAATCAGTGTAAGCATTAGATCGGGCTAATTCTCCCTACGCCAAGCAGGTTACATTTATTAAAGAAATAAATTACATAATTTTCTTATAGTTTGGGTTAGCTTCAAATTAAACTATAAGTTTTAAAAGTTATCATATACTATAAAACGCACTGAACCACATGGTGTACACCCCTAACTTCAACGAAAGAACTTATCACAGTCAGGATGGAATGGATTGGATGTTAGATAACCTCTTTTTTTGGATGAAAGTGATCATGGATAAACATGTTAGCGTGGCTTAACAAAAGTTGGCATCAATCTGGAGGGGTGTGCGGTGAGCAGGTTACTATTTAGTCCTCGTCCATGGTCTCTCTCTTGAACTGTTTCTAACCAAAATTTGGCATGGAAATGCATCACTATTACACTACTAGTTCCTCTTTATTTCTTTATTTATTATTAATCATTATATACAACTTAATTGTACACAGCTTACATTAATTGGCATATAAACAAGAAGCTGGTGGTGATTAATTGGCATATTAATAATTAATATCACATTTTTACTTACAATAACTATTTGAAAAATACTAAAAGCACATCAGCAGGTTGTAAAAATTTTGTAAAATAGTTTTTGTCTGTAACATTACTCTTTTCTTTGAGTAATGTTACAGACACAAACCATTTTACAATATTTTTACAAATTGTTGATGTAGCAAATTCTTACTAGTTCTAATATGAGCTCATCATTAATATCACATTTTTACTTACAATAATTATTTGAAAAATGCTAAAGCCACATCAGCAATTTGTAAAATAGTTTGTACATGTAGCATTACTTTTTTCTTTGAGTAATGTTATAGGCTGTTGATGTGGCAAATTTTTACTAGTTCTAATATGGGTCCATCATTTGATAGGCCAAAAACGTATTGACCCTTTGTGATAAATTAATTGATTAATTAGCCAAGTTTATTAATTAATCAAATTAACATGCAAACTCATGGTAGCACAAACAAATTACCTATTAAACTAAGTGTGCAGCGGAAAAATAAATTGACACCGTGATTTATTTACGAATGGAGAAAACCAACATGGCAAAAACCCCTCCGGGTGATTTTAAGGTCGTCACTCCCGAGGATCTACTATTATCACAACAAGCGATTACAAGTAAAGGAATCCCGGTACCTTATACCAACTTACAGTTGAACTCTTATCTCAATACCCAATTAGACTTATTCTATAGTGACAATCTCTTTTTATAATGCACGACTCTCAATACGTGACTAACCAATTGCGCAGATCTCATTACGCGACTTCAATCATCAACTAGAGACGGTCGTTGGCTACAAAATTCTTTAGTTCATCCAGACAATGAAGATCAAGAAGATGCTTAGTAAAAAAATCCTACAGTGTACAAACATAGCAATTTTTTTACAAGAACGATGAACTAGGGCAAAACTCTGTCTCTGGTCACAATTTGCTTGAACAAACTTTGCTCAACACTTGTGCAACTTGTGCAACTTTGACGGCCATAAAAATAATCTTTTTATATATCTAGAATTGTGAGAAAAGAAAACTCAAACACATAATCACGAATTGGAGTCAAAACAAAACTGAAACTCTGTTTTTCATAAACCTTGACAGATGCCTAGTTATCGAGCTGCTATCGAGCCATGGGGCTTATCAACTCTTTAAACCTCGACAAATGGCTAGCTGTTGAGCTAGTTATCGAGCTTTAATGACACATTTTTTTAGCTTGAAACTTAGACAGACTTGCATGACTTTAACACTTGATCTTGAAACAAAGTTTCTTGAAGTATTAAACACATCTTAGATTTACCCAAATACAAGTAAAGTGTATTTTGTCAAATGATCAGCCAATTATATAAAATAGTGACATATGTTCCTAATAAGTGAATCACATATATCATAACATTATTAATATCACATTTTTACTTACAATAACTATTTGAAAAATACTAAAACCCCATCAGCAATTTGTAAAAATTTTGTAAAATAGTTTGTGTCTCTAGCATTATTTTTTTCTTTTTCTTTCATTTGAATGAGGCTTCTCACTATATACAGGAGAAGATTGAGACTTCTCACAGCTAAAATGTATTTTCAGTTTTCATAACTCATAACTTAAAAATTAGAGAATTGAGTAATGAAAACTGAGTTATAGAAACAGAGTTATCATGCAGCCAAACGGATATTGAGCTATGGGTCCCACCATTTTTGAGTTATGAGTTATGAAAACTGATAATTGAATTACAGAAACAGGCCATCCAAATAGCCTCAATTTTGCAATATTAATATCCTTATATGCAGATTAAGACATGCAAAACAGCATGTTTTGCATAAGCATGCTAATCACAGAGAGAGGGAGCCAATAATTAAGTAATGCTTGTAATCAGATACTTGTATAATTCCGCATGACATTGTTATCATCAACAACAAAGATTCTCTCACTTCTATCAATCAAACTAAACCAACTCACAATGATCCATACCAAAAAAGTGAATGAGAAAGACTGAAAAAGAAATACAAAGGAATTAATCTGTAGACTTCTTGAGCTATAAAATCAATGCTATAATGACATCAATTTGATCTTAAAAATAAAAAGAAAAAGCCTCTTGCTTCTCAGAGTGAGTATGTCTTCACGCATTTTAATTGGCTATTGAATGTGTAAACCCTGCCGGATGATATACTTGCCTTGATTGTAGTTCCTCTATAATGTAATCTTTGAAGAGAATTCTGGTCCTTCGACCAAAGGCCAACTTCGTGAAGATCTCCTTCCTGCCAGCAGATGTTGACTGTCACCCCACCACGTGCCTTCAATCCTTTTATGCAACCATTCGCCCATTTATCCCGGGGAAGAGCAGGAAGTAAGTATAGATCCTTTATGGTGCTCTGGACAAGCATTTCTGCCACTGCTGCTGAAAAGCTAACACCAAAATTACAGAATTGTCAATCATAAATACTATTCTTACTAGCAAGGAAGCTTTTAGTTTACTTGGCATAAATATCAAGTGCATATAAGTGTGTCACTAAAAAAAAAAATAAATGATAAACCACCAATTACCATTATGATGATTTTTAATAGTTGGTATCAGATTCAGAATTCAGATGTATGTGCAAGGTGAAAAACATAATTAAATTGTAGGCTTCAAGCCTTATTTGCCTTGAGTACATAATTACTCAGGCACATAACTTTGACTTGAATATCCTGCTCAACTCCAAAATTGAAGTTTCTTCACAATGAGACTGTTTATTAAACAGTCTGTTTAACGGGTTAAAAATTTTAGTAAATGATCCTGTCATTTATTTAAATTGGCGGTAGGGCCACATTAAATAATATATACGTACAGATTGGAAATCACACATGCTCAAATTTAAGATTCTTGCTTATTAGTTCACAATTAAGAGATGCATAAGTAATCTGCAAAGATACTTGTTGAAAAGCGTCATGTCCCAATAATGAATGTTTTTGACAATTCCTTGATTAGAAAATTTACTGCATCTGAACACCTACTTCTGAATTGATAAGTAGAAGTCCCATAACATTTAATGAAAGAAATTATCAGTTAGAGATGGAATTGATCACAGATAACCTTGTTTTTCCTTAGATTAAATGATCATAATCAAACATGTTAGTGTGGCTTACGCGAAGTTGGCATCAATCTGGAAAGGTGGGTGTGCAGTGAGCAAGTTACTATATAGTCCTCCTTCGTAGTCACTTTCATGATCTGGGTCTACCAAGTTAAATAAATGCTTAACCATCCTATATGCATGCTCACTATTGTGAAGACGAGCCCATAATGCAGTTTTCCATGTAGTTGACCATCCTGGACCATCCTCTCCTGTTTCATATTATGAGAATATAAACAATGCTACTATGAGATTATTATTCAAGGAATATTAGACTTAATGAAGTTCAAAAACCTTGAAAATTCACATACAAACATATAACAAACTAAAGTACATAAAAAAAATTACAATTTGGCTAACTAATAAAATGAACTCCTGAGAGAAGTGATCTTTTACTAAGGACAATTGGTTTACACTAATTGGCCTATGCTGGCTTGTCACAATTAGTTGACCATTGCTGTAGTCCTATTATATTTCAGCATGTGTCTGATGTATTGCATTTATCAAAAATATCTTTGCAGTTAGAAATTTACATACTGCTATCAACATAGCTTGTTATAACTTGCTATTTATTTTTATTTTTCCAACTTTGCAATGGAAAGACCTGCTCTTGTTTTTTATTTTCCTATTTATACTTATTTTAGGTTTTCTTAATGCCAAAAGAAGGTATACTCTTTGTCAAAGAAGTAATATTATATTTCTTGTTCACCATGAAACAGGAATTGGAGCTTTATATATATAGGCAATCTTATTAAGAGTTTTGTGGCTTCGGTGCAAGAGATTCTTCAATCTGGGCATATGAGAAGACTCTTATACCAACTTTGGTTTGAGGGGAGAGGGAATGAAAGGAAAGACGATGAGAGAATCAGAGCAATGAACAGATCCATTGTTTGGTTGAGGTGAATTGGGTTGGAAGAAAGGATAAGGGGATTCATTTTCCTTCCAAGCTCTTTCCTCCCAAATTGAGAGGAAAGGGAAAGAATATAGAGAGTGGGACCTGCCAATAGGCTATTTTTCTCTCTTTCCTCCTTACAAGCCAAGTACTTGAAAGGAAAATTTCTTTTGTTTATTTTCCCTTCCCTCTCCTCTCCCCTCCTCCCTTTCCTTTTTTTTCCCTCCCCCCTTGGTTTCACACAAGGGGTTAGAAAAACACAAGTGGGTTTCTTTGAAGTGAAGTAGAGAGTTTGTCTATTGTTTGAGTGAGAGAGCAACGTTGAATGTATTGATGTTTTGGGCTCTTGAGAGTGTTAAGTTGTGTTTTGGTATTTGAGATTTAGTGTTGGGTATATTGGAATTTTGGTCAGTTTATGTTTGTGAATCATGATGGGTTTTGAGTGTATTTTTGTTGTGTGAATCTATGATTTTTATTTGTGAGATTTGGTTGAGTGTGTTTGTAATTTATATCACTAATAATGGATTTTGGTTGGCATTGTCCATGGATTAGGCACGGAGGTGGCCAAATCAAGTCAAATATTATTGTCTTGTGTATGTCTTCATATTTTTAAATGTGTGAATCCGCTTCCACTGACCTCAAATTCCAACAAACTAAAATCAGAGCTTCCACCACCAAAAGTCATAACAACTTAAATTTGACATCTAAATGGTCAATTATCACATACAAACCTCTTTTATAGAGAGTATTATCAGCAGCTTTACATAAGTCTGGAGTTTTCTCAACAGTGATTGTATGCCCTGGAAAGAGGCCAAAAAGGTGTGAGACGTGTCTATGATGTGGATCTGGGTCCTGAAAATCTTGTGCCTACAGTAAAATAAAGGCAATTTGTTAGCCCATAAAGAATTCAGACATTCCAGAGCATAGAATAAGACATACTAGCATATAACGCCTTCCACAATAATTTGAGAAATTAAATTCAAGATGAGTACCCATTCCATAATGGAACCATCTCTAGCAATTTTTGTTGGTAATAGCCTAGGTTGAGCCGCAAGAACTTTTTTAATGAGATCATCCTCAGTTTTACCTAAAACCTGTTTGTCAGAAATAATTAGTAAATAGAGTTTACAGAGATAAAATATTAGGACAGATTTGGCCAGCACATAAGAGCTTCACCTCAGCAGCAGAAACAATTGCAGAGAAAACTTCTTTTATGATTGAGATGTCCATGGTTGATGAGTAGCTCACACTGGCAGGCTTACCATCTGGAGCAATAAACATGTGCTCTGGAGAAGTTGATGGGTTGGTTTCCAGATAGCCTCCGGGGCCTTCAATCAACCAATCCAACAGAAAGGATGCACATCCTTCCAACAAAGGATATGCCTTATTTTTTAGAAAATCCTAATTAAGCAGAAAACATTAGCAATCATATTTAGACTAGATATTTTGTGTCAGATATTACAACCAATGTAAGTCATATGAGTATAGGTAGAAAAGACATTTGAATTGTATCAATATCTCAAGGCTTTTTTATTCCGCTTTTTTTAATTAGCCTACCTTAGAACAATAGATATTAAGTCAACCATCTTCAACTAGGCAACAACAGCAACTTATATGCTGTACCTCTTATCCTGACTCTTATGAATTGAGAGTTGAATTAGTCTCTACTTCCCTTGTAATCCATACCATCTCTACAGAAATTATTTTCTGAAAGTGTGATTTTCCTTCATAAAAAGGAGCACCAGTTCTAGTTTCCAATGATTTGAGTACAATAACAGAAGATTCCAAGGCTATACAGACATTCTATTCCAGTTCGGCAACATTTCCAATCCACTCAAACCCTTCAAAATATTTGCAATTTATTTTATTAAGTAAAGAAAATTTATTGAATCAAATAGAATGACACTTAGAGTGTGTTTGGGAATAGCTTTTAGCATTAGCTTTTAACTTTTACATACAGCTTTTTAAAACCTCACCTTTTCCCACATTTTCTCATTTTTTCAAAAAATTTCAAAGTACAAGTATACTTTAGCACACTTTCAACAAAAAGCTAGATAAGCTATTCCCGAATAGACACTTAGTACACAAGCTGTGTACTTTAGATGGCTATAGCCTACAGCATCAAGAAAAATTACAACAATCAATAAAATCTAACTATAATGGGGATGAGTGATGACATGGTAATACTGCCATCCAGTCAAACAAAACCCGTAGAAGGATCATCCAAAAATGTTATAATTATTACTGAAGGACTTTGCTAAGTGGGAAGATTTCACTTTAAAAGTTCTAGACATGTTTGTTTCTACAATATTTCAAATGCCACAAGACTTGCATGGCCTTTGTTAATTCAAAAGCTGTGTGTGAAAGCTGTATGATGTCCCTCTCATAATGGACAAACTTCACTCCATTAGCCATAAACAATTGATGGATAAATTACGAGCTTACTTTGTCCATTTTGTACGTATAATGTTCCCAGAGATGGGTACAAAGCCATGCTCCTCCCATTGGCCACAAAGCCCACACAGCCTCACCTCGATCTGGTGATGTTTTTGCCCATATGTCAGACACTTGATGGACAACCCAACCACTTGCTTCATAATTCACCTGTAATATTCAGCGACTATATAAGCAAAGGCACACTTAGAGCAGGTAGAAAAGATAGAAACTCATTCAGCAAAAAGAGAAAAAGATAGAAAAATCAAGTGTCTTGGTTAACATGGAGGTCATCAAGGGTCTAGATTGCTACAGAGATCATGCTGGTTTTAAGATATTGATGCTTCATTCATGTATGTGTACCACCACAATCATATTAACATGATACAAAGAATAATAAAACCAAATTGCATCAGAAAATAAACAGTCCCTTCCTTCTTCAGGGTAATCCAAGGCTCTTATACTCTTTCAATAATTTACCTAAAGGCTCAATACTCCAACTCAAAATGTCACAGCATCCATGAATCTTTCAATAATGGTTTTTGATAGAACAATATTGGTTCAAATTAAGGTGAATGTCAGCCAATAAAATAAATGCTGATACAAAAAAATAAAATAAACAATTCAAAAGTACTGTACACTAGAAAGGTGATTAATCTTACTTTTGCAGTTTTACTCCCATTGACTGACAGAGAGGAAATGTAATCAAACAAGGGTTCCTGGCACTCACTAAGGTTACAAGGAAGGGAAGGCCAATAGTTCATTTGAAGATTTATGTTCAAGTGAGGAGCACCGCTGAACAGAAAAGAAAGGAGTCAAATAAGTAATTGTCCAAATCAAGCAAATAGCCACAAGAATTGAAAATTTTATCACATTATATGTTTATGAGCTATCATTGAGAAGGTGCAGCTTAGCCATGGTATGTGTTTAATTTACGTCCATATAAACATGTCCATATAATTAAAATAAAATAAAATAAAAAAAGGAAGGGGAGGAGGAAAGACAGACAATATTCTAGGAAGATAAACTTTTATCACAATATTTTTGATTCTTGCCTATGTTCGTTACAAAGCCTAATGTTCTATACTTCTGGAAAATTAATACAGTATGACTTGGGGAAGGGGGAAGCACATTTGCACACACACACGCAGATGAATACATACTCCCATGCAGGCTCAATATCCTTGTTCCATATACCCTGCAGGTTTGCCACCTGAGTTCCAGGCCGTGAACAAGAAATAAGAAGATATCGACCATACTGAAATAAAAGCTCTACCAAGGAAGGATCTTCATCAGTTTGAAAATTTTTCACCCTCTCTGAAGTTGAAATTTTCTCATCTTCGCTCTCCTTGAAATCTGAATTAGTTACCAAGGACACAACTTTCTCCATCTTCAAAAGGTTATTTCCTAAGAGGCTCTTGGAGCTTTTTGAAAGCTGCAATGAGACACGATGGAAAAGATTCTGATAGTCATCCAAATGATGTGCATAAAGTTGAGAGTATGACAAATTTTTTATTGACTCTAATTTATTGAGAGACTCTGAAGTAGGATCCTTCTTAGAATCTGAAGGCTTAGTAAATGGCCCATCGAATGAAGATGAAGCCACCAGAAGCAATACAGCCCAATCTGAACCTTCCACCCTCAACTTATTGTCTTCCAAAACCTGTATCACCCCCTTGCTGTCACTAATCTGTAAATCAAGAACTGAAGAAAACTGAATTCCTTTAGGATTGTCATTTGCATTCGCTTTAGGGGGGATCCTTTTACCAGGACAACTTCCTTCCATTATTATCTGATTTTTGCCATGCACATGTGAATTATGATGCATCTTACTGTCCAAAGACACTGTAAATGACAGCGATCCTGATTTGCTTGTAGAAATCTTTGCCACAATCACCTGATCTGGTTTAGATATAAAATGCTCCCTCAAAAATTCTACACCAGCCACAGAATATTTTACCCTTACTGTTGCAGTATCCAAGTCCAGCTCTCTGTGGTATGTTTCTTCAGCATACTTAAGATGTGATTCATCAAATTCAAGCTTGATGTCCCCAAGAAGTTGGTAAACCTTCATCATCAAAATATAACAATTAGGGCGTAAATCCAATAATTAAGTTTAATTTTTTAGTAACATGGAGAAGCTCATCTTCTCAAGTATCATTGGTAATAGAAATCTTGCCCCCACACAGGCTAACAAGTTGTGCAGAATAACTAATATTTTTAGATAACGTATCACATAACATATCTAAGGTCACAATCAAGAGGTAAGGCACATTAGTTTGGTTAAAGTTAACTACACGGTTTGCCAGGGTTTAATTCACCAGCATGAGGCACTGTATGATTAGTAAAAGCCAAATGCATTAGGCAAGCAAGAAATGCCTAGCACCCAGGCAGTCCCAAACTTTCATTTTCAGCAATTGAGTATGTTTCAGCTTTCACCACCCATTTGGGCAGGATAGAAACCTCAATTAAAAAAAAGGTTTTTCTTTGGTTGGACAGATTGCATTCCCACTACTGACTAGCAACACAAAGGTTCATAATGAATTGCATGGCTTGTTTTACAAAATAGAATAGGCCAGACAACTCCAAAAGTTAATCAAGTCAAAATATGTTTTGTTTCATATCAATTGAACAACATATGAAGAAACAGAAGGCATCAAATGTAATTAAGTTACATACATCAGAAGGAGCTCCTGACAACTTGACTGCTGCTGCAGTGGCTTCAACATACTGACCATTATCGACTAGTTTCCTGACCTGTGTTAATGCCTCTGGAGCATTTGGGTTGGTATAGTTCCCTGGATTTCCAGTCCAAAGCGTGTCCTCTACATAAGAATTGAAATAGCCATTAATATAGATGCAAATCATTCTACCTCACTTGCTCCATTTGATTTCCACTAAAATATATGAAAAAGAAAAGAAATCTCCGTCTAGATTTCCAGACCATTTATTGTCTAAAGGCAATTAAAAGAAAAATGAACCAGCAGTTTTTGTAATTTAGAAACCTTAACGAGCAGAAAATTTTTACTCCATCCTCTTTGCCTAAGGAATCTGAGCAACCAAAGACAGAGTTACTTGACAGATCATACATATAAACTTATCAAATACCTTTCCTAAACCAGGTTGAATCAAAGAAGTGAATTCTAATCAAGAAAAACATCACCTAAATCCACCAAAACTCAATCTCAGAGACTAAGTTGAGTGCACCAAGATCTTGTTTAAAGCAAGAACAAATCTTTCATTTCAAATCTTATCACTCCAAAGCATTTCAAGTCTCTTTAGTGTCAAATGATTGTATCATATCCACTGGTTAGTGGATTAGAAAGGTAATAACATGAACAAGTCAAAATGTCAAATTTTCGATCTTCAAAATAATGAGGAAGAAAAAGAAAAGTATAGATGTCACTCAAATCATTCCAAGCAATTCATTTTGTTATTCAGAAAAAAGTACAGAACAAAAATATTATAAACAACTAAATATTAAATCTTACAACGAACCAAACCAAAAACTAAAATCTCATTCACTAATCAACAGAAACACAAAGCAAACAACAAAATGTTCCACTTGAGTCCCTAATCAGTTTCTTTCCTAATTTGAGTTTCTTCTTCAAGACCCAGAATTCTCTTTTCATTTCTTTCTTTTCCCAACAATCAAACAAATAAAAAAATCCCAACATTTTTTCCCTCATTTCTTATACATTGCTATCAAAATTCAACTAGCAGTTCATAGAAACACAAGGGAATTATGTGGCATTGGTGTGATTGTTTACCATTAAGCTGGAGAGTTTCTTCTTTGACACCACCCCACACCATGGCTCCAAGGCGGCCATTCCCAATGGGAATTGCATCGGTCCAATGCTTTGCCGGCCCTGAAAACGTAAGTTTCAAAGGCTTAGAACTCTCAGTATCCACTAAACTCGGATTCCACAGGTCCCTCTCTGTAGGTGGCCGCACCATAACCCAATCACCATCCTCCATTGCCTCAACAATCAAAACCCCACAAAAAGTACAAAGAAGAAAGAAAGAAAGAAGCTTTGTTATGTGTGTGTTATTGTGTTACAGTGCGTGTGCAGCTTCTTTACACTACCCGTCTGTGTCTGAGCTGTGGGAGAGAGTAAAGAAGATGATGGGGTAGTTTGGTTTGTAAAATAGAGTGAGAGAGAGAGAGAGAGAGAGAAGGCATTGGCTTTGAATATCAGGGAGAATGTGCAGAATAGCTGTGCAAAGCCTTTGTATATAGTTAGTTAGGCAACGTTTGAAACTATAAAGGAAAGTAGACATCTCGAGTTTTAGAAACTCGAGATCCATATGCATAAATCTCGAGTTTTAGAAACTCGAGTTCCATGCAAAAAAAATTTTAGCTTTATCGCTCCTATAGTGGCGTTTTTAAGTCCTATAGTGACGTTTTAAAGCCCTATAGCGGCGTTTTCCTGAAAAAATTTATTCAGTACAGGTTCAGGGAGGCCTATAGTGGCGTTTTTAAGTCCTATAGTGACGTTTTAAAGCCCTATAGCGACGTTTTTCTGCTAAATTTTTTTATAACTCTATTTTGAAGGCCTATAGTGACGTTTTTAAGTCCCTATAGTGGCGTTTTTCGGAACTCGAGTCTTTAAAACTCGATTTTTACTTGAATTTTTTTCCACCTCAAAGCTACCCGCTTACAAAGCGAGACTTAAAAACTCGAGTTTTATCATAGAACTCGAGTTTTAGACACTCGAGACGTTACTTTTCAACATTGTTTTGAAACGTGACAAGTATCTAAATTTTTTTATATTTATGGTTAAATGGAAATAAAATTCTAATAGACACTTAGTACACAAGCTGTGTACTTTAGATGGCTATAGCCTACAGCATCAAGAAAAATTACAACAATCAATAAAATCTAACTATAATGGGGATGAGTGATGACATGGTAATACTGCCATCCAGTCAAACAAAACCCGTAGAAGGATCATCCAAAAATGTTATAATTATTACTGAAGGACTTTGCTAAGTGGGAAGATTTCACTTTAAAAGTTCTAGACATGTTTGTTTCTACAATATTTCAAATGCCACAAGACTTGCATGGCCTTTGTTAATTCAAAAGCTGTGTGTGAAAGCTGTATGATGTCCCTCTCATAATGGACAAACTTCACTCCATTAGCCATAAACAATTGATGGATAAATTACGAGCTTACTTTGTCCATTTTGTACGTATAATGTTCCCAGAGATGGGTACAAAGCCATGCTCCTCCCATTGGCCACAAAGCCCACACAGCCTCACCTCGATCTGGTGATGTTTTTGCCCATATGTCAGACACTTGATGGACAACCCAACCACTTGCTTCATAATTCACCTGTAATATTCAGCGACTATATAAGCAAAGGCACACTTAGAGCAGGTAGAAAAGATAGAAACTCATTCAGCAAAAAGAGAAAAAGATAGAAAAATCAAGTGTCTTGGTTAACATGGAGGTCATCAAGGGTCTAGATTGCTACAGAGATCATGCTGGTTTTAAGATATTGATGCTTCATTCATGTATGTGTACCACCACAATCATATTAACATGATACAAAGAATAATAAAACCAAATTGCATCAGAAAATAAACAGTCCCTTCCTTCTTCAGGGTAATCCAAGGCTCTTATACTCTTTCAATAATTTACCTAAAGGCTCAATACTCCAACTCAAAATGTCACAGCATCCATGAATCTTTCAATAATGGTTTTTGATAGAACAATATTGGTTCAAATTAAGGTGAATGTCAGCCAATAAAATAAATGCTGATACAAAAAAATAAAATAAACAATTCAAAAGTACTGTACACTAGAAAGGTGATTAATCTTACTTTTGCAGTTTTACTCCCATTGACTGACAGAGAGGAAATGTAATCAAACAAGGGTTCCTGGCACTCACTAAGGTTACAAGGAAGGGAAGGCCAATAGTTCATTTGAAGATTTATGTTCAAGTGAGGAGCACCGCTGAACAGAAAAGAAAGGAGTCAAATAAGTAATTGTCCAAATCAAGCAAATAGCCACAAGAATTGAAAATTTTATCACATTATATGTTTATGAGCTATCATTGAGAAGGTGCAGCTTAGCCATGGTATGTGTTTAATTTACGTCCATATAAACATGTCCATATAATTAAAATAAAATAAAATAAAAAAAGGAAGGGGAGGAGGAAAGACAGACAATATTCTAGGAAGATAAACTTTTATCACAATATTTTTGATTCTTGCCTATGTTCGTTACAAAGCCTAATGTTCTATACTTTTGGAAAATTAATACAGTATGACTTGGGGAAGGGGGAAGCACATTTGCACACACACACGCAGATGAATACATACTCCCATGCAGGCTCAATATCCTTGTTCCATATACCCTGCAGGTTTGCCACCTGAGTTCCAGGCCGTGAACAAGAAATAAGAAGATATCGACCATACTGAAATAAAAGCTCTACCAAGGAAGGATCTTCATCAGTTTGAAAATTTTTCACCCTCTCTGAAGTTGAAATTTTCTCATCTTCGCTCTCCTTGAAATCTGAATTAGTTACCAAGGACACAACTTTCTCCATCTTCAAAAGGTTATTTCCTAAGAGGCTCTTGGAGCTTTTTGAAAGCTGCAATGAGACACGATGGAAAAGATTCTGATAGTCATCCAAATGATGTGCATAAAGTTGAGAGTATGACAAATTTTTTATTGACTCTAATTTATTGAGAGACTCTGAAGTAGGATCCTTCTTAGAATCTGAAGGCTTAGTAAATGGCCCATCGAATGAAGATGAAGCCACCAGAAGCAATACAGCCCAATCTGAACCTTCCACCCTCAACTTATTGTCTTCCAAAACCTGTATCACCCCCTTGCTGTCACTAATCTGTAAATCAAGAACTGAAGAAAACTGAATTCCTTTAGGATTGTCATTTGCATTCGCTTTAGGGGGGATCCTTTTACCAGGACAACTTCCTTCCATTATTATCTGATTTTTGCCATGCACATGTGAATTATGATGCATCTTACTGTCCAAAGACACTGTAAATGACAGCGATCCTGATTTGCTTGTAGAAATCTTTGCCACAATCACCTGATCTGGTTTAGATACAAAATGCTCCCTCAAAAATTCTACACCAGCCACAGAATATTTTACCCTTACTGTTGCAGTATCCAAGTCCAGCTCTCTGTGGTATGTTTCTTCAGCATACTTAAGATGTGATTCATCAAATTCAAGCTTGATGTCCCCAAGAAGTTGGTAAACCTTCATCATCAAAATATAACAATTAGGGCGTAAATCCAATAATTAAGTTTAATTTTTTAGTAACATGGAGAAGCTCATCTTCTCAAGTATCATTGGTAATAGAAATCTTGCCCCCACACAGGCTAACAAGTTGTGCAGAATAACTAATATTTTTAGATAACGTATCACATAACATATCTAAGGTCACAATCAAGAGGTAAGGCACATTAGTTTGGTTAAAGTTAACTACACGGTTTGCCAGGGTTTAATTCACCAGCATGAGGCACTGTATGATTAGTAAAAGCCAAATGCATTAGGCAAGCAAGAAATGCCTAGCACCCAGGCAGTCCCAAACTTTCATTTTCAGCAATTGAGTATGTTTCAGCTTTCACCACCCATTTGGGCAGGATAGAAACCTCAATTAAAAAAAAGGTTTTTCTTTGGTTGGACAGATTGCATTCCCACTACTGACTAGCAACACAAAGGTTCATAATGAATTGCATGGCTTGTTTTACAAAATAGAATAGGCCAGACAACTCCAAAAGTTAATCAAGTCAAAATATGTTTTGTTTCATATCAATTGAACAACATATGAAGAAACAGAAGGCATCAAATGTAATTAAGTTACATACATCAGAAGGAGCTCCTGACAACTTGACTGCTGCTGCAGTGGCTTCAACATACTGACCATTATCGACTAGTTTCCTGACCTGTGTTAATGCCTCTGGAGCATTTGGGTTGGTATAGTTCCCTGGATTTCCAGTCCAAAGCGTGTCCTCTACATAAGAATTGAAATAGCCATTAATATAGATGCAAATCATTCTACCTCACTTGCTCCATTTGATTTCCACTAAAATATATGAAAAAGAAAAGAAATCTCCGTCTAGATTTCCAGACCATTTATTGTCTAAAGGCAATTAAAAGAAAAATGAACCAGCAGTTTTTGTAATTTAGAAACCTTAACGAGCAGAAAATTTTTACTCCATCCTCTTTGCCTAAGGAATCTGAGCAACCAAAGACAGAGTTACTTGACAGATCATACATATAAACTTATCAAATACCTTTCCTAAACCAGGTTGAATCAAAGAAGTGAATTCTAATCAAGAAAAACATCACCTAAATCCACCAAAACTCAATCTCAGAGACTAAGTTGAGTGCACCAAGATCTTGTTTAAAGCAAGAACAAATCTTTCATTTCAAATCTTATCACTCCAAAGCATTTCAAGTCTCTTTAGTGTCAAATGATTGTATCATATCCACTGGTTAGTGGATTAGAAAGGTAATAACATGAACAAGTCAAAATGTCAAATTTTCGATCTTCAAAATAATGAGGAAGAAAAAGAAAAGTATAGATGTCACTCAAATCATTCCAAGCAATTCATTTTGTTATTCAGAAAAAAGTACAGAACAAAAATATTATAAACAACTAAATATTAAATCTTACAACGAACCAAACCAAAAACTAAAATCTCATTCACTAATCAACAGAAACACAAAGCAAACAACAAAATGTTCCACTTGAGTCCCTAATCAGTTTCTTTCCTAATTTGAGTTTCTTCTTCAAGACCCAGAATTCTCTTTTCATTTCTTTCTTTTCCCAACAATCAAACAAATAAAAAAATCCCAACATTTTTTCCCTCATTTCTTATACATTGCTATCAAAATTCAACTAGCAGTTCATAGAAACACAAGGGAATTATGTGGCATTGGTGTGATTGTTTACCATTAAGCTGGAGAGTTTCTTCTTTGACACCACCCCACACCATGGCTCCAAGGCGGCCATTCCCAATGGGAATTGCATCGGTCCAATGCTTTGCCGGCCCTGAAAACGTAAGTTTCAAAGGCTTAGAACTCTCAGTATCCAGTAAACTCGGATTCCACAGGTCCCTCTCTGTAGGTGGCCGCACCATAACCCAATCACCATACTCCATTGCCTCAACAATCAAAACCCCACAAAAAGTACAAAGAAGAAAGAAAGAAAGAAGCTTTGTTATGTGTGTGTTATTGTGTTACAGTGCGTGTGCAGCTTCTTTACACTACCCGTCTGTGTCTGAGCTGTGGGAGAGAGTAAAGAAGATGATGGGGTAGTTTGGTTTGTAAAATAGAGTGAGAGAGAGAGAGAGAGAGAGAAGGCATTGGCTTTGAATATCACATGTCGTGTAGTACTGTAGTAAAGTGAGAGGGGCCTGCTTCCAAAAAAAAAAAAAAAGTAAGGGGGCCCATATAACACGGCATTTTGTTCTGTAAACTTAGAAAGTTTGGAGCTATCTGAATATGTGAACGTTAATGTGGGGGTGACATGACATCATTTTTTCCTACATAGATATTGTTGTCTTCACTCTTTCTAGTTTCTACTTTCTACCATCATTTTTGTTGTTTTTTTTTTTTTGTTTGTCAAGGCTTTTGCCTTTTGGCGCAGTAGAGAGGCGGTGAATAAAATATTTATAAAAAAAAAAAATCCCAGGTAAAATAATAATAGTGTATGAGCGATTGAACTTTTTTATGTGATTGATATCCCTTGGGGACTGTGTTGTGTTAAACAAAGAAAGAATTGGTTAATAATAAAATTATACGATATCTTGTCAGCAACCAGGTGGGGAATTAAGATTATTTTAAAATAATATAAAATGTGGAGCGTAAATATGGGTTTAGTTAAACTGGACGCTTTAGCTGTTCTCAGCTTGATTAACAACTCTGACTAATTTGTTGTGAGATCCTCTTATTTTTTATTGCAAAAACTTCTTGAAGACCTTTCCAAATATTTAGTTTGAACACACATTCAGTAAAAGACAATTGAAATGCGAATGCTTTATCTAAACTTGGAAACTCTAGTACCTGTAATTTTGTTATTTTTGATCATATCCTGAATAAAGGAGGAAGTTTGTTGTAATTAATAGATTTGTGGCTGTATAACTGTTTTTATGTTATGCCTATTTGACCATTTCTACCAAAAGAATATGGTTTTACAATTGGGGGAGAAGCTACTATTAAATATTAATGGAAAGGAATGCATTTTATTAAATTTGTCTTATCCTTTATAATTGATGATTTCAAATTTTCACTTGTTTTGCTAGTTCAGAAAAAATGTAAAGGCCCTAATGGGGGAGTCATTGGGGCAGCCCAACGCAATAAGGTAAACTACCTACAAAAGCTTGAAGCCCATTTTGCAACTTAAAGGAAGCAAAGTATATGGTAACTGAGGAAGTACATAAGATTTCAAAAGGAAGCAAAGTATCTGAAAATTGGATTTGCTATGTCTGCTGTCTATGCCCCAAGGAGCAAGAGTCACCCTTAATTAAAAAAAGTTTGTCATTTTTGTAAATTCGTAATACATAGTGCCCTTCCATGTCTTTAAGCTCACATGGCAAAGCCATCACCTGTCTTCTCGTTTATAAAATGAAGAGAGCAAAATGTAATATAACTTAAGGGTTAGTTTTGGAGCGTCTGGGTTTGTACTTTGTATTCGAGAGCTCGAAACTCACATTAGTCCAACACAAACTGATAGCTACTATCACACTTTGACAAGTCAAAACCCCAAAAAAAAAGTCTACGAAACACAAAGGAATGAATAATATAAATTAAACCGTAAAATGAAATATATATATATATATATATGTGTGTGTGTGTGTGTGTGTGTGTGTGTGTATCCAATAGTAGGGCTAAAATGAAATAAAATAGATGCAACAGTTAGCAATTGTGCATTTAGGTCAATAAGTGATACAAATTTAGCGGTTACAAAATTTTTTGCTAAGTTTATGGTTAAGTGATTATTTATTTTTTATTTTTGGAAATAAATTTATCATTTTTTAATAACTTAAAATTTTAGAAAAATCTGTAAGTTAATATGATATTATGATGAATAAGATAGTATTCATTTGGTGACTTTGACATGTGAGTTGTGAGTGTCTTGGTGTTAATTTTGATGATGTTTTGGATGATTTTGTAGGACTATCTGGCCTTTTGCCCTTAATTTTTTTTTTTATTTAGCAATTTGCCCCTGTTTGCAAACTATATAGGAATATGCCCCTGTTTCGATACTCGATAATCTGAAAATCGAGTTTCTACGAAATACTCGATCTATAGAAAATCGAGTTATGCCCGATCAAACTTAAAAAAAAAAAAAAAAAAAAAAAAAAAAAAAAAAAATTGCATGGAACTCGAATATCAAAAAATCGAGTTCCATGAAAAAAAATTATAATTGAGAGCCCTATAGTGGCGTTTTTATGCCCTATAGTGACGTTTGAAAGCCCTGTAGCGGCGTTTCTCTGCAAAATTTTTATAAGTATGATCACGAATAGTGTTTAGGGACCCTATAGTGGCGTTTTTAAGCCCTATGGTTACGTTTATGGCCCTATAGCGGCGTTTTCATGCAAATTTTTTTAGAACTGTGATTTTTCCTGCAAAATTTTTTACAAGTGTGATACCATTTAGGAAGCCCTATAGTGGCGCTTTTAAGCCCTATAGTGACGTTTTAGTGCTCTATAGCGGCGTTTTCCTGCAAAAAAATTTTGAAAGTGTGATTACCCCATCAGTGAGTCCTATAGTGGCGTTTTTAAGCCCTATAGTGGCGTTTTTAAGCCCTATAGTGGCGTTTTTAAACTCGATTTTCCTAAAATCGAGTTCTATGCTCTTTTTTTTTTTTTTTTTTTTTTTTTTTATAATTTGATCGGGCATAACTCGATTTTCTATAGATCGAGTATTTCATAGAAACTCGATTTTAAGATTATCGAGTATTGAAACAGGGGCATATTCCTATATAGTTTACAAACAAGGGCAAATTGCTAAATAAAAAAAAAATTAAGGGCAAAAGCCCAGATAGTCCTGATTTTGTATGCCTCTTGGCCCTTAGAAAGGTAGGAAAAGAGATGGGCCTTTTCCTTTGGGCATTGAGCCTGTACACACTTGTTCCATGGCCTCAAAAGGTAAGTCAACAAAGTTTAGCCCATTTCGTCTGTCCTCCCAAAGAGTGTAAAAGGTGCCAACTACTGGAGTAGTCAGGTGTAGTCAGAATTGGATCACGTTCAACAGCCCTCAGAGAAAGGGGAACTTATCCAACATTTCCTTGAAAACATTATAAAAAAAATTATATTTTTTAACGCATCAAAAAATTAGTTTATCTATTTTAATATAGTATTTAACATTAGAATTAGGTGTTTAAAAAAAAAAATGCTATTTTGACACATCAAAAAATTATTTTATCTATTTTAACACATCATTTTATAATATACCATACATAAGATTTTCTATTTTAATATTGTTGAGTGATATTTGACTGACTCATATGTTAAATTATTACCAGCTCGCCAGAAGAAGGCTGTCAAAATCTTCCCCCACCCCACTACTGGAAAACTCCGTCCTATTGTACGTGGACAGACACTGAAGTATAACATGAAAGTGAGATCTTGAAGGGGCTTTTCTCTGGAAGAATTGAAGGTGGGGTGTTTTTGTTATTGTCTGTTAAACTTCTGCTTACAGTATGATGACTTGTAACTGCTGTGTTAGTTATGAAATTAGATAATTATTTCTTGAAAATGGTTATTTTAAAAATATTCTTGAAGGATAAGTGGTTGTTCAATCAGAATTGGGCAGAAGACTGATTCCTTGTCTTCTTTCTGTCCTACTTGGTAGTACCGCCTATACAAAAGGCTGCTAAACTGACATGGCAACTTATGTAATTGGTGCCACATTAACAACAACAATAAAAAAGTTTCTTACATTTTTTATACGTATTCAAAAGTTGACCCATCATTTTGTAAAACTTGAAAAAAAAAAAAAAAAAAAAAAATTATTGAAGTGGGTGTTATCATTGTTTATATTATGTAAGCAATATTTTAGCAATCCCATGCTTGCAATTATTGCCTGTCTATAAGCTGTGCTTTATCTTCTGTTTGTTGTAATTTATGCTGGTATCATCTCCCTTTTGTGTTATGGTTTAACAAGTTAAATCCCCCATTCTTCTTTTATAAACAGGCTGCAGGTATTCCCAAGAAGTATGCAGAGTCCATTGGGATTGCGGTTGATCATCGCAGAAGGAATCGTTCCCTGGAGGGTCTTCAGGCTAATGTTCAGAGGCTGAAGACATTTAAGGCCAAATTGGTTGTCTTCCCAAGGCGTGTCGGCAAATTTAAGGTTTGTTTTAATGTCTGAAGTGCTTTTATTGTACAAATGGATGCTTGCTTGTGTTCCCTGATTTCTCAACTTCTCACATTTCTTGCAGGCTGGTGATTCTGCACCTGAGGAACTTGCATCTGCCACCCAGGTCCAAGGCCCATACTTGCCCATTGTACGTGAGAAGCCATCTGTGGAGCTTGTGAAGGTTACTGAAGAGATGAAATCATTCAAGGCCTATGACAAACTCCGTCTTGAGCGGATGAACGTCCGTCATGTTGGTGCCAGGCAGAAGAAAGCAGCACAAGCTGAGAAGGAAGAGAAGAAATAGTTGGTTTAATAATAACATCAGGCAGTCTAAATATTTTTTTATGTTGAACCGTCTTTTGCAATTTTGGTTTGAGCCATTTATCTTCTGGACTCGGCTACAACTTAGCTTTGTTTTGGGTTTATGAATTTGTGGATTGCATGGATATGTTGACCTTTATTCAGTAATGGTTTTGGTACCTTCGTTAGAATGAATACATTTTGGTTATCTGCTGTCCTATATAGAACTATGGACCTTTAGGTTTTTTTTTCGCAGAATCTATGGATCTATTTTTATTTTTTTACATTGTTGTAACTTGGCAATTTCTTGAGCTTTTTAGTAGGAAGAAGTAGGCTGAAGTATGGAGGCTGACCATTCTGGTCCTTAGTATGCCAAATTGAGTTTTTTCTCAAGAATATACTGTAGTGTCAGTTGTTGAAATTGTTACTACTGATGTAAACGCTCCGATCTATAAACTTGGTCTCTCCGAAAATTTCTGTAGGGTAAAATATTTTATGTTTCCATCTCACCCATCTTGTCTTACAGTCAAGTGTGACCTTTTCCTGTCTCAAAAAGTTGATTGTATGTTCATATGTGAATTTGTGTTGCTGGTCTTGCTCTCTGCGACTCAGCATTCTTGGATACAAAGAATGAGCACACTGATCACTGAATTGAGTGAGCCACTTAGGTAGCATGCCATGTCCCAGAGATCACTTGCCATTGAAATTTCTAAATATCTCAATGAAAATCCTGAAATTCTAATGTCCTCCTACGTAGAGATTCTTCAAGAGTACTATTTTTTTTATAGTTTTAACATGTCCTTTCTTATAACTTTCCTTACATCTTCTTTTGTCTCTAGTTTCTTACTATCTTGTCTTTCTATTGTTTTTATCATTTCTTTTACCATTCCTTCTTTTATCATTTCTTTATCTTTTATACGTGTTATTCTTTCCTTAATTGGGTCAGTTTTTCTATCAACCCTTTTGTCAGTTGCTTTTAGATTATCTATCTTTTTTATTGATATGTCGGTACTTGACAAATTATCCTTTTGTCTATTATACCAATTATCTATCATAGTTTTTGTTGAAGGTGATCTATGATGGGGTTCAAATTCTTTTTCTTTTACTAAAAGTGAATTTAAAACTTTCATTTTTTCATAGAGGTCCAAAAAACTATCATCTTTCCTCTCTACTTTAGATCTTTCATCATTTTCTAAAGATTCTAATTTTTTATTAATTATATCTAAGAAGCTATTACTGTGTCTATTAGTCTGTCGATTGATTTTATCTCCTAATAATATACTCCAATTATTTGTGTTTTTATTATAATTATAATCGTCAATATCATTAACTTCCTTGGACTCAGTTTGGTATCTAGTATAAAATCCACATGGGTTGCTTTAGATGTACCGTGTCCCCAACAATATTTGATGTTTGGGCCCCGCAATGGAACTTTTTTTTTTTGAACAGCCCGCAATGGAATATTGAAGATTGTATCTTTGATTGGGCAATTTTAGCAACGATTGTGTACTTGAATATATATGATGCCTTGCTTATCTTGAAAAAGAATAGATACACCTTTATGTTGTTAAAGAAGCCCATGTTGTCACGGTAAAGTGCTAAAAGACATTTCAGGGATGAGGATGGCAAACAGTGAGGTGTGTGGTTTAAATGTGTACAACGAAATATGGGAAACATTTTGCTAACAAAATGTGGCAAACTATTAACCACTTAAATTATAGAATGCAGATAAGGATCTCACACTGTAATCTCCTTTATGATATATGGAAGTAAGTTAGTATAGCTCAACTGCAACATAATCTAATTCAAAATTTTGCTAAGAAAGTGAAAAAAGATACAAGAAAAAACTCAAAAAGAGAAGAAAATCTATTAACTACCCAAGAGAGAGCACAGCAGTAATATAGAAACATAAACAATGAAAAAATTGACAATAAAGAAGAAAATAGCAAAATAGATATATTCAAAATAAGTTAAAACAGAGTATGGAATATGAAAACAGAAACTATAAAATCTTACTTGAAAATACTTCTGTCTTTGTTTAAACTTGAAAACAAACTGTCTTTGATACAAGCTTGAAAATAAAACACTGTCTGAAGAGTTACAAGATTACAACGTAAAACTGTCTGAGGAGAAATATTACAAAAGGAGAAGTTACAAAAGTCTTTCTGAGAGGGAAGGCTATTACAAAGGATTTCTAAAAACTTGGACCTAAATTTTGGACCTGAAATTTGAACCTAAAACTTGAACCTAAATTATGGACCTGAAATTTGAACCTATCTTCTGTCTTCGGAGTCTGTCCTTTTATAGATGAAGTGAACCATGGTAAGTTTCCAAAAGTAACCTGGGTTAAATAAAGTGAGCCCTAGTTAATCTGTCGGTAGAATCTTGAACAATAGGTCTTCAAAAGTAACCTGGGTTAGGTAAAGTGAACCTAAGTTAATCTGTTGGTAGAATCTTGTAGAATCCTGAACAGTAAAAGTTTTACTATTCATGAACAGTAGCCTATCTAAGAATCTTTGCGTGCTAGTGAACAGTGATGTCTTAAAATCTGTCCTGGACTCTCATGCTAATAAATAGTAGTGCCATCTGTCTGTCTCTTGGACTGTCCTGGACTGGTCTAGATTTGAAAATCCTTCTTACATGTGGATTGATATTGTCTGTGCTTTTTGTAGTTGTCTATTATTTTGTCTTGATAATAGTATAGCTATTCTGTTAATATGTCTGAGAAACCTTTCTGATCACCACTTGAATTCTGAAGGGATATTGTCTCTATTGAGACGCCTTCATGCTTTGACTGAAATCTTACTTTGGAAGAAGAAATTTTAAAACCCAATTTAGAACCCTAGATTTCAAAGATTAAAAAAGCAAAAAGGGTTTTGATCTACCTGCAATGGCTGAACAGAGAAGCAATAATCTTGATCTTCCTCTGCTCGGCTCGGTTTGCATGCACGATCAAATCCCAGTAACCTCAAGTGCAGCGAAGCACATTGCACAATGGGAGTAAGTGAGTCTTGTTGCCACAGCTGAACAGAGGAGCTGTCTTCCTCGGCTCGGTTTGCATGCACAATGGGAGTGAGTGAGTGACTGATTTTTGGGAGTGATAGTGTGTGATTTTTGGTGAGCAAGCCGAATGGAGTTTTGGGAGTGAGAGTGAGTTTTGAGAGTGTTTGATCTGAGTGGGAGTGAGTTTTTTGCTTATTTTTGTGTTAGAGTAACAGAGAGTGGAGAGGTGGGTTACGGCTGGGTAACGGTGACAAGCACAGGTGGGCAAAGTGTCAAACTTTGAACCACAGGTAGGCACATAGAAATCGGGTCAAACCACAGGTGGACAAATTGTAATTATCCCTTATTGTTATTATTATTATTAGGAAAAAAATGCAAAACTGACCTTCTAACTTTCACGTCTTTTTCATTTCAGTCTTCTAACTTTCAGTTTTGTCAATTCAGTCCTCTAACTTTCAATTTTTGTCAATTCAAGGCTCCGTTACAAATCCGTTACTGCTGCTGTTACTGCTGCCAAAATGACGCCGTTTTCATTTTTTTTTTTAATTCGGAATTAAAAGAAAAATCTGGAAAAAAAAAAAAAAACATGAAGGGGAACAACGTCGTTCCCCTTCCCTGAATCAAAAAAAGAAAAAAAGAAAAAGGGATCCGTTCAGATATGGTTACACAAAACTAAAGGAGAAAAATTCAGACAAACTACATGATATGGTTACAGGGGCAGCGAGCAAAGGCAGCGACACCGCTAGTGAACTCAGTCGCTCTCTCTCTCTCTCTCTCTCTCTCTCTCTCTCTCTCTCTCTCTCTCTCTCTCTCAAACCTAGCTACCCCCATCACCCTCACACTCCTTTCCAATACCCATATTTTCCAGGTCACTTACCGGTTACCAATCCCTTAAAGCCAAACACAAAACCACAAAGAGAAAAAGAAAGTAAAAGAAAAAACAAACACTTTTCTTTTCTCTCTCTAATTCAGAAATGGTAATTCTGCACAAGCTTGGCATAGCACTCATTGTAGTGTTTGTAGTGACTCTTGTAGCTCTACTCGCCAAGCTTTTCTTTGTGCTCCGTCGCCGGAGAAGATGGGAAGCGACAAAACCATGTTGGAAACTCATTCTACAGCCCCTCCACCAAAGAGCTCCTCACTCTCTCTCTCTCTCTCAGACTTAAAGCTAGGGATTTGAGTGAATCCCTTTTTTTCATTTTGTTTCAGTGAAGGGGAACGAATCCCCCTTTTTTTTTTTTGATTCAGGGAAGGGGAACGACGTCTCCCCTTAATGTTTTCTTTTTCTTTTCTTTTCTCTTTTTTTTTTTTTTTTTTTTTTTTTTTTTTTTTTTTTTTTTTTTTCAGATTTTTCTTTTAATTCCGAAATTAAAAAAAAAAACCATGAAAACGGCGTCGTTTTGGCAGTAGTAACGGAGCTTTGAATTGACAAAAATTGAAAGTTAGAGGACTGAATTGACAAAACTGAAAGTTAGAGGACTGAAATGAAAAAACGTTAAAGTTAGAGGGTCAGTTTTGCATTTTTGCCTTATTATTATTATTATTACTACTACTTTTCTAAAGGTATTAGGTATTCATCAAAAATAAAAAATAAAAAATAAAGGTTTTAGGTATAATTTTGCCCTTATAAAGTCTTCTCAAACACAAAATTCAAGTTCAAGGTTAAGCAACACTCAGATCTTCTTGTTTACTAAAGGTGTAAGATAGAAATGGATCACGACAAATATCGTTCCCACTTAAATGATGAAGGGGAGAAGAACGCCATATGGAGGTTTGGTGCTCCTCCTAATTATGACGCTGTTAACAAGCTTTTTGAAGAAGGCAGAACTAACGTCTCTCTCTTGTACATTAAGAGATATGATAATTATATTTGTATGATCTATCTGATAACCAATAATTGATTAATGGCAGGTATGGCCTACTGGCTCACTTGAAGAAAAAGTGCAAAACCTTGTAAAGACATGGGAAATGGAGATATTCCACAAGAAAAGCTTTGATGACAATAAATCAATTGATCCAAAAAAGTATACTGTTAGTCTAGATGGTAACAGTTTTAACTCCACACACATATATATAGATTTACTTCATTGTTGTTTTGTGTATAAGCATCTCTAATCTCTTTGACCATATGTATATTAATGCAAAACATGCAGGAAGGCAGGCAGTGAATTTGGAAGAAAAGCGTAAGCTTGGGGGAGGCTACAACTTCTTCCTTCAAACCTCTTTGCCAGAGAAGCTTCGTGTGTACAACCCAGCAGAAGAAACAGCTGATTCATCTCATGTAGCTTTCACAACAGCTTTCCCTCGTGGGTTTGCTGTGGAGATTCTCCAAGTTTATTCAGGGCCACCAGTGATTGTATACAAGTTCAGGCACTGGGGTTACATGGAGGGTCCTTTCAAAGGCCATGCACCAACTGGGGAAATGGTTGAACTCTTTGGGATTGGAATTTTCGAGGTATCCTCCTGCAATTTTTTATTTTTTATTTTTTATTTTTTAATCAGGAGCTTAGCATCATCATGATTCATGATCATCTGTCCTTCTTCATATGTAATTTATTCTCTTGTTTGAAACAGTTGGATGAACAAGAGAAAATCATCAAGATTGAGTTCTTCTTTGACCGTGGAGAACTGCTAGGAGGTCTTCTGCGAGGTGCTAGTCTTGATAGTTCCACTGAAGCGGCGGTTTCAACCTGCCCTATCTTGAGGAACACAGGGTAGCTTTATAGCTTACCAAATACTTAATGAATAAGGATTGTAACTAAATTGGCAAGTTCTGATATTACTAAGGGAAACTTTTTAAGTTGGTTTGTTCAAATGAAAAAAGCTTTTGTTTTCATTTTCAGATTTTAGTAGGTTCTACCACTAAAAAACTAGTTTAATTTTAGCATTTGTATTCACTTCACATTTTCAGTACCTTAAAATTTGGATTTGAATACAAAAAATAAATATAACTTTTCAGCATTTTCGTTTTCTATGAATACGAATATAGTAGCATATTCATAAATATTGTGAAAACAATTTTTTTTTTTTAGTGATGTGATTTATATGAGTGAGAAAAATTACTTTTTTTTTTTAATAGAAAATGATGACCAAATCCAAGTATGATGTATACTATACCAAAATTATTCATTCAAAACAACTTACCAAACACTATTAAATGTGACAATTAGTGCTTTTATCTATATTCAAATTCAGGATTTGAATATAGAATAAAGAAAATGAAAAGCGAATACACTACTTTTTAAAACCAAACAAGCCAGAGTTCAAATTCCCTTGAATTATATATTATGAATAAAGCATTATACTCTGGTTTCCATCACTTGTTTTATTTACATAACAAGAGGATTTTTAAACTTCGAACAACTTTTTTCCTTTGTTAATTCTAATACATCCATTTGAGTTGATAAAATTCTCCACAAATGTGTGCATCATTGCCCAACAGAAAATTATTGGGTACTTAGTACTCTCATACTATAACGATATAGTTCTCATTTCTCTCACATGAATAATGGATTTTGCCATGAATCTCATTAATGAGACTCATTATTGTGTGAGAGGAGTGAGTACCATCACTACTCCCGTAGTACAAAATTATTACTCATCCAATATGCTTTGCTCTACCACAATATAGGACACTCGCAGAATCAAAAAATTGACTAAGGCCAAAATCTTCCGCCACTAACTTTATGTGCAAAAGGATTCCTTCAAAATTGGGAACCATTGAAATTTAAGAATTTCCATGCTTCCCAAAACGGGACTTTGTTCCTCTCTTTTCGTTCATATTCTGAGTCTATTTGTTCCTCCTTTCATATATATAAATTCTTTAGTGCGAATGTATAATTCTTTTGTATTCAGAGTGAAGTTTGCTATAAGATATCCTTCCTTCAATTCTTAATCTAACGAAATGTTTTGAGAATTTGATTAGGACAGTAATTGCAGGGGCAGTAAGAAGATTAATGACCAGTTTTATTTCAAGGACAAAGGTCATTTTGTTGATAACATATAGTTTTTAACAAATTTAAAGGTATACAAGTAATCGATTTAAGATGAAAGTGACACCAAATAAACCTTTCAACATGTGAAAATTAATATCACAATAAAATGATATTTGTCAATTTCAAAAGCAAATACAATACACACCTTGGAGGCAATGAACATAATTAGTGTCTTGAGATCCACAACCAAACGGAGCATACACTTACCCAACATGCTTCTACATATTTTCTCCAAGCAACCACACTAATTTTCTCTTTTCATTTTTCAAGAAATTGATTATAATACGTTTATTACAAAGAATTACATTATTGTCAAGTTAAGCACCTCTTTCTGGCTGTATAGGTGGATTCATCCTATGTTATATATCAAGGTAGGAAAAAAGTCTAACTAATTTTACTAGCCCAAGGAAGGGAACCTAGAAAAGGACCTGCCCCACAATATCTGAATAGACCTTCAATCTCAGGGCATCCATTAGGATAAGGTATTGACCGGTGAAAAGGATCCCGACCTAGTCTTTTCCGATAGAGTGAACCTTGACAGCCATATGGATCTCCTTGGAATTGAGCCCGCACCAATGCCCCACCTTTCAGAGCTGCTTCTTTTGAAGTAGATGAAGCTGGGGTGCCTAAGTAGAAGAATCTTGACTCTGGAAATCCAATTGCAGTCCGATGTAGATGTGCAAATCTCTCTTCCTTAAAATCGTAACTTACAACCTGATCCCAATGTACAAAGAAATCAATATGAAAGTCAGAACCCTGAAAGGGGGGTGGGTGATAAAGCTGCTGTGGTCATTGTTTATGCTTCTATATTACTGTTGTGCTCTCTCCTGGGCAGTTAATGATACCATTAACTACGTAGGAGAGAGCACATCAATAATATAGAAGCATAAACAATGATAAAATAGATGATAAAGAAGAAAATAGCAAAACAGATATATTCAAAATAAGTTAAAACAGAGTATGGAATATGAAAACAGAAACTATAAAATCTTACTTGAAAATAATTCTGTCTTTGATTAAACTTGAAAACAAACTGTCTTTGATACAAGCTTGAAAATAAAACACTGTCTGAAGAGTTACAAGATTACAAAGTAAAACTGTAAATGGTTACAAGGTTATATCTGTTTGAAAGGGAAGGGTTACAAGATTACAAGAGAAAGGATTACAAAAGTCTTTCTGAGAAAGGGAGAGAGCTATTTTGGACCTAAAACTTGAACCTTACTTCTGGACCTGGAAATTGGACCTTCTTTCTGTCTTCAGAGTCTGTCCTTTTATAGATGAAATAAACCATGGTAAGCTTCAAAAGTAACTTGAGTTAAGTAAAGTGAACTCATGTTAATCTGTCGGTAGAATCTGGGATCTTGAACAGTAAAAGTAAATCCTGAACAGTAGTCTGTCTGATCTTGTGGAATCTGTCAGAATATCTATGGAAAATCTGTCGGAGTATGCGTGCAATTAATATCTTGTCAAATATCTCTCTAGATCTTTTTGTCTGCTTGCTTGTGAATAGTATTTTGTCCTTTTATCTTATCTATCACTTATCTGTCACATATCATAGGGGTCTTGGGAATCTTGAAATGCTTCTGGATGAGTCTTGTAGTTTGGAGAGGATGATTCCATTATTATGTCATCTTCATCATCTGATATCTGTGATGCAGCTTCAAGCAATTGTTTTTTAAGCTATCTTCTATCTGAGACAGAGGCAAGCTGACACTGAACTTGGCTTTTTTCAAAAAGGAAATTAGGATTTTCTGTCTAGGAGGGAGAGGTCCTTTTCTGCAATTCTTGGCAAATATGATCAAAATTAAACTTATTCTACCATTTTAATTTAAACTTCCTTGTGAGCATGGGAAAAGGATACTGAGGATGCTTTTCTATCTTGTATTCCCATCTGATGATCCATGGGAGATCTGGAAACCTGTAAAAGAACTGTAAAAGATGTGGAAAATCTTTAAGATGCTGTATGTTTGGTTCTTTCTTGAAACTTTCATAGGCTTTGAGGAGATCAGGAGGAGGAATCATAGCTTCAGGGCCATAAGAAATCCACCAGTCAATAAACCATCTAGGTACCATCATGTCTTTCTTTCTATACATATCAAATCGGAAAAACCATGTGTGTCTGTGAATACTGTTTTGGAATAAAAGGAATATGTCCCACGCTTTCATATAGTCATAATAATTATAGAACTAAGGCTCAAAGGGATGAGAAAATTTTCTGGGAATCCAGGGCTCTGCCCTCCACTGGGAAGGGGTGAGAATCTATTTTATAACTACTTTAGAATAACCAATTCTGTTTGGGTCTTGGGAGCAAGGCATGTGTGTAACTAGGATTGAGTCTGTGTCAACTAAAATAAACTCATAGAATGTCTGGGTCTTTAATGTTTCTGTCTTAGAGTGCTCTCATCCTGGTGGTAGCAGTTGTCTAACTAGTGAGAGGGGATCTGTAATATGCTGGTATTCTCTTTCAATCCATAAAATAAAATTCCAAGAATTTTTTGGGAGTTCAACACTGTGATCTTCTCTTGGGGTTTGGGTTTGAGTTTAAGAGGTAGAGGGTCTGTCTGTTGATTGTTTAGAGGGAGAGGTTAACGGGGGAAGGAAGAGGCAACTATGTTAAATGGTGTTTTTAAAGGAGGAGGAGTTGAGGGCATGGCATAAGACTATTTAGATGTTGGATTGGAGCTTGGAGAAAGTGGTTGGAAAGGGTTTGGGCTACAGGGTATTGGGGTTCTTTCTTGGGGTCTGTTTGAAGAGAAACTAGGTGAGTTGAAGGAGGGACAAGGGAGAAATCTACTAGGGGGAGGAGGGATCGGTGGAGCAGCATAAGACTGTCTAGATCTGGGTTTTGGGAGTTGCTCTTTTCTGCAGGGGAGCTCATCTTCCCTGTAGAAATTCACGGGTTAAGAAATCAGGAATAGAATTAGATTCTCTTTTAATATATTCAATATCAAAATCAAAAACACTTAAAATAGCCTGCCATCTTGCAAAACTCTGTTTGGAAACAAGATTTTGAACATCTTTCTGTAAAACTTCTTTAGCACTTTTACAGTCAACTCGGATTAAAAACTTTTGGTTAAAAAGATCATTTTGGAATTTTGAAACACACAATATAATAGATAAAATTTCTTTTTTAATAGTACTGTAGTTCTGCTGGGTAGCTGTCCAGGAGCCAGAATGGAATCTAACAATTTGTTCTTTAGTATCATCTTTTGTTACTTGTTTTAGGATTCCACCATAACCTATGTCTAAGCATCTGTCTCAACAATCTTAAAAGCATGGGGTGAAGGAATAACAATGCAAGGGAGTTGTTTAACATATTTTTTAATCTTCGAACTATCATAGTATGTTTGTCTTCCATGCAGGGGGGTTCTTTTCTAGCCTTTTATATAAGGGTCTACAATTTTTCTTAGTCCTTGAAAATAATCTGAAACATAATTTAGGCTACCAAGAAATCTTTGTAACTGATTTTTATCTTTTATTTCATCTAGGAATTTATTGCAAATTGAATGGCTCTATCAATGGGGCTTAAGGTTCCCTTATAAATATTATGTCCTAGAAATCGAATTTTATCTTGGAATAAGTTTATCTTAGTGGCTGAAACAACTAATCCATTGTGTTTAATTACTTTGACAAATATATCTAAATGTTTCCAATGGTCATCAATTGATTTAGAGAAAATTAACACATCATCTATATAGACAATTGAGAATTCTGTAAAAGGTGTAAATATATCATTCATTATATTTTGGAATTCACTTGGCGCATTTTTTAATCCAAAAAGCATAACATTCCATTCATAATGACCAAAAGGAACTGTAAAAGCAGTTTTATATCTGTCTTTCTCATCTATATGTATCTACCAAAATCCGCTTTTCATATCAAATTTAGAAAATATGGTTGCTTCATAAAGTCTGTCAAGTAAATCTTTCTTATTAGGAATAGGATATCTTATCCATTGTAATGTTGTATTTAAAGGTTTATAATTTATAACTAATCTTGGAACTCCTCGTTCCAATTTTGCCTGTTTGTTAACATAAAAAGCAGCATAGCTCCAAGGAGACTTGCTTTTTCTGATTAAACCCTTATTTAAAAGATCTTCAATTCCTTTTTTACAGTGTTCTAATAATTCATTATTCATTTATATTGGTCTAGCCTTAGTAGGTATCTGTCTTTCATTGAAGTCTTTTTCATAAGGTAATTGTACTATATGTAGATGCCTGTGCCAAAAGGCGGTGGGGAGATTAGAACAAATTTCTGCCTCAATTTGTTGGCTGAATGATTTTATTTTATGATGTAATATAGGGTCTGTTAATTGATCAGTAATTCTTTTGTATATTATTTCTGTCTTTAAAGATTCTAAATGTCTATTCTTTCTGTCAATTATTTTTCTATCAATTTCCTTTATTATGGAAATGTTATCAAGGGAATAGATTTCTTTCGAGATAGGTGACAAGATGAATTTAAAAAGTATGTCTTTTCCTAACACATTAGTTTTAATTCCTTCTTCTATCGTTAAAAAGGGGTAAAGTAAAGCCATGAAGGGATTTCCTAGAATGATTTTAGAAGAAAGATCTTTAATTAAAACAAAAACTGTTTCAAAGCATACGCCATCATTACATATGTGGACATTAGGTATTTTATAATTAATTATTAGCTTTTCTCCATTAGCTTGGGTTAATCTTTCAGATGATTTTTCATAATACTTTAAAGGTACTACTCCTTATATACAGTTCATATCAGCACCTGAGTCTATTAAAGCAATTTCTGTCAAGGAAAATTCTTTATTAATTACTAAAGTAATTTCTGTATACCATTTTTGGAAGATTACTCTGTCAATTAAGCTCAAGAAATTTTGTTTATTACCATTGTCTTTTTCTAATAAAGGTGGGGGTTTAGATAATTCTTTTAAATTTATTATTTCTGCAATATTCCCTTCATTTATATATATGTGATTATCTTCTTTAATATCTTTAATTTCTTGTTTGAGTATTTTTCACTTCTGTCATTAAATCTTGTAAAGTTAATGATTCTATTTCTTCGTTATCTTTTTTCTTTTCTATCTTTTCTTGCTTGTGTTTTTCTTTTTTGGCTTTTTCTTGTTTTCTACATTCTGTAACATGGTGTCCATATTTCTTACATCTAATACAGGCAATAGGTATGTCTTTAGATTCTTTTAGACTTAGTAAATTATCTTTTTTGTCTTGATTAGGTAGACTATCTATCAATTTCATTATTATGTCTTTTTGTTTTCTTTTTCTTTTATAACTTTAAGTGGGTTGGTTGATTTTAGTTCTTCCTTTTTCTTTACTCGATCTATCTCTTTTTGACTAATATTAAATATTTCCATTAATTCATCTATTGTATCTTTTTCAAATTCTAATTTACTAATTTGTTTGGCAATTTTATTCTGTCTAGCACATTGTTTTTTAGTATGTTCATATTCTTTACATTTATGACAAATAATATGTTTAACATGTATGTCAATTTTCTCATTATCTGATGACTCAGTAGTATTTAAAACTGCTATTTCTTTTTCCCTGTCTGTATCTAAAGGTGAATTTAAGATTTCCATCTTTCTTTTTAATTCTGCCAAACTGTTATCTATCATAGATTTCTCAATTAATTTTAGTCTTTCATCAATTACCTCTTTCAAACTATTATTTTCATTTTCCCTACTTTTGTTGGCTATTTCTCTTTTCTTTTGTCTATCTCTTTCTATTTGTTCTTTTTGTTCTCGCTTTGTACGTATAACATCTTCTATTATGCTATTTTGTCTTTCTATGTCTCTTTCTATTTCTAGCTTCTTACATATAATTTGTGCTAAACTAGCTTCTTCTTTTTGTTTTTCCACCACTTCTTTTGGACTGTTATTATTAGTTTTCCAACCATTATTAACTTTTTCTATCTTATCTGAAAGTTCAAAATGTGTATAAAACACCCTTGAACATTTAGACCCCCAAATACAAAGTTACCAATTCAAGCCTTATATCAAACAACTAATGTGCGGAACATGATAACAAGCTCATAACAGAATTGATAAACAATCCAAGCCAAATATAAACACATCTATAACAGTAAATATAAGGCAAAGATAAAGGGAAAGAAGATGCAAACACACGGACAACACACGATGTGTTATCGAAGAGGAAACCGAAGTCCTCGGCGTAAAACCTCTCCGCCGCTCTCCAAGCGGTAAATAATCCACTAAAGAATGTAGTTGGGATACATGAACAGCAGAAGACCCTCCAAGTCTAATCTACCCAAGTACCTAAGCCCTCCAAGCTTCTTGCTCCAACGAGGTTACGCCGAACCTATTTCTTCTTCAGCTTCCCAGATTCCGCTACTATACCATAGCATCAACCAATGTATGTTCGTTCCTTCCAAACTGCTTCCCTTAGCACCAAATGAACCTTCTCACAGATGTGGGTGTGGTGAGATAAGGATTTAGCCAATGGCCTCTCAAGGATGTGACAATGGAGAAGAAGAGAGTAGAGGAATTTGTAGAGTCTTTAAGGTAAAGATTGGGGATGAGGCAATCTTGTTTTTCTCTAGGATTTCTCTCACAAAAATTTTCTCTGGAACCTCTCATAAAATCGTGGGTATAAGGGTCTATATATAGTGGGGTGAGAAAGGAATACGAAAAGACAGATTTTGCCAAACAGGGTAAATTGGGGGCTTGGTCTCGCGGCTTGTCCAAGTCGCGAGTTCAAGTTGCGGCGTAACGGCCTGGCCAGCCTGGGATTTTTGTCCTGTAGTACGACAGCTGGCGTGACCCTTCAGCTTCCCTGTGTGCACCTCATGTGCCTGCATTTGGCGGCTTGTAGCCGTGAGCCACCCGCGAGTCCTAGCCGCGAAGCTCTGCTTCTTTGCACATACTTGAACTTTTCTTCACATCTTCTCACACACTACCCTTATAATAATCCCACCTAAATATAGGATTACTAAGTGCTAAATTACAAGTAAATTGGCACGGAATAAAGCCAACAAGATGGTTGATAAATTTCAACCTTACAGTCTCCCCCTTTGGCTATTCCGTGACAAAACCCTAAAATAAACTTTAGACTTAACGCGTGAGTTGGGAACAGTTGGAAAACTCACTCACACCTAACTCTAGAATCTGTGAAGCTTTTGAACCATAAGAACAAGTATCTCCTGAAACACAATAACACAATAAGTTCATTGTATATAGAAACTTGTAATGCATATGGAGCAAGCACAATGCGATCGTGCACAATGGAGTAAAGCAATAAACCATGACAAGATAAAAAATATGCAATCACTATAACCAAGTGATCACATTGCTCATTCACACTTGGAATGAATATCCGGACATTCAGGTTGACAAACGTAAGGTAAATCACTTGAATGACCTGATGGATATAAAGATAAATGCAGCGGAAAATAAGTTTTAAACGGATCTACTTCATTCGATATTGATAACAAATACAAAGTAAATTTCAGAATTAGAGAAACAAGAGATCGTACATTGAAGCGGTGAATTTCAAAAAAAAAGATTGAAGCACTTGGGACTACTTTTAATCTTCACTCCAATTCCACTAACGCCCAAGATGTGTGGTCTCTCGATTGGTAACAAAGGGATGACTTGTGAGTGACAAAAACTCACATGCACACCATTTTCATGATGTTTTTCTCACCTCTATATTTCTATACGTTTTTCCCTTTGTATCTAACTAATTTATCTAATTGGGCTGGCCTTTTGGGCCTTACCAATTGGGCTTAAGTGTGTGGCTTGGAGTGGGACCAAAAGGGACCAATAAGACACTAGCTCCAATGGGCCTTGGGCTTTTCTGTCAACTCTTGACAAGTCCAAAGTTACCATTAACTATTTTTAATACCACTATATAAAAATAGTTGCACTCTAGGTCTTATCTATAAATTATATCCCAAGACTTTATTATACATGCAACCCTTTCATAAAATATTCGTAGTAATACAAAGTCATTAATTAGAAACTATAAAATCTTACTTGAAAATACTTCTGTCTTTGATTAAACTTGAAAACAAACTGTCTTTGATACAAGCTTGAAAATAAAACACTGTTTGAAGAGTTACAAGATTACAAAGTAAAACTGTAAAGGGTTACAAGGTTATATCTGTCTGAGAAAGGGAGAGAGCTATTTTGAACCTAGAAGGTTCAAGTTTTAGGTCCAAAATAGCTCTCTCCCTTTCTCAGAAAGACTTTTGTAATCCTTTCTCTTGTAATCTTATAACCCTTTCCTTTCAGACAGATATAACCTTGTAACCCTTTACAGTTTTACTTTGTAATCTTGTAACTCTTCAGATAGTGTTTTATTTTCAAGCTTGTATCAAAGACAGTTTGTTTTCAAGTTTAATCAAAGACAGAAGTATTTTCAAGTAAGATTTTATAGTTTCTGTTTTCATATTCCATACTCTGTTTTAACTTATTTTGAATATATTTGTTTTGCTATTTTCTTCTTTATCATCTATTTTATCATTGTTTATGCTTCTATATTATTGCTGTGCTCTCTCCTGGGTAGTTAATGGTATCAAGCTAAAGCTCTACTTCCTTTAGCAATACCAAACAAGCACTTATTCAATAGTTACATCAATTTATACCCAAAATACCCTTAAGCAGATCTCATATCAGATATCCAACAACTGCTTACTTATTCTCAGATGGAAACTGAGATCAATGGTCAATAAGACAACATTCTCAAATTCAATCCTCAAAAGACAACTTTGCCCCTAAACATACAAACACTCTTCTGATCTCTCTCACTCTCAAAACATTTTAAAACTCACCATGAATTACTTAACTTAAATATATTTAGTTTTATGTTTATTAACATATAACTAAAATATATTTAGTTTTTATGTTTATTAACATATTCTTTGTGTTGGTGTCAGTTTAATTATTCATGTGTTATATTTGATTGTTGTTATATTCATTTGATGTATGTTAATCTAACCATGATGTAATTATTCATTAATTGTAATAATGGTGGAGAAGGATTAGACACTCTAGCATGCCTAACCGTAAATATGACGAATAGTTGAGGAATGGTGTAAGAGCCCCTGGTTGTAATTATGTGGGTGAGTTAATCTAAACAATTTTGATATGTTACATTCAACAATATAATTGATACGTAAAAATAAATCATGGTCAACCCGTCAGCTGATGCCCTCGGACAACTGGAAAAGCAGAGGGATCCAAGGCTGACGGATGCAGATTCGGAGCCCTTGGGTAGCGTTGCAACGAACTGACGACGACATGGCTAACGGGGATAAGGCAAGCCGACGACCCCTATGCCGACGGATATGTGTAAAATTCTGACTTGGCCTCCGCGCGTGGTATTTAAGGAAATTATTCGTATCCCATGATCAGTATTAGAATCCTATAAGGAAAGGATTCCGCGATCCGCGCCCATGAGGATCCCTATAAGGAAAAGCCTTCTACTCCAAGGAAAAAGGTCAACCCTCAACTACTATAAAAGCCTAATACTCTCATAAATCGAGGTACGCATAATGAACCCCTCTCTAGGACTCTAGAGTTGAAAGAAGTTCTAACTTGACCTTCGGAGGGTATTTGGCCGGCACCATACCGGTGCTCTCTGTTAGGTCCTCTTTTCTTTGTGCAGGTGTCGATTCGAGGGTACGAGCATTGTGCAACTCACTGTTGATATTTTCGGCATCATCAGTTGGCGCCGTCTGTGGGGAACTCGTAATTAAGCCATATTATCGTTTCCCGGACTAAAGGGTTGCATGGTACTCACTCGCTCAATGGCGACTACTAATGACGTACAAGGAGAGGAACCACCCATGACTGTCCTCGAGAGACAAGTTCGGATTCTCGGTGCCGCCGTGGAGTGTCTCACCAAACAGAACCTCGACTTGGAAGAACAGCTGCGCCAGAAGAATGCAGCACTAAATGACCAACCAAAAGATCAGGAAAGGACTAGCGTTCCAAAGAAGAATTAGGAGAGACCTGAGGGCAGCCACGCCCCAAGCAGGCTGGAGAGGCAGCACGTGAGCATGCCATCCCTCATGGATGCGACTCAACCACACATTACCACCGAGATGCAGGCAATGAGGGAACAGATGGAGGTTATGATGAATGCCCTCAAGGGGCGAGTCTCTAGTGATCTTGACGATCTAGTCAACCGTACCGACTCGCCCTTCACTATGGCCGTGAACTCCTTCCCCCTACCCCACAAGTTTCGCATGCCGAATATAGATAGCTATGACGGGGTGAAGGATCCTCTGGACCACCTGGAAACTTTCAAAACCCTGATGCATCTTCAGGGGGTAGCAGACGAGATTATGTGCAGGTATGGTTCAGCCAGCTGACGCCCAACTCTATCAGCACCTTCAAGGAGCTAAGCGCTCAATTCACTACGCACTTCATTGGGGGACACAGGTATAAGAAGTCCACGGCATGCCTGATGAGTATCAAGCAAAGAGAGGACGAGACGTTAAGATCCTACATAACGCGCTTTAATAAGGAAGTGCTATCGGTTAACGAAGCCGACGACAAAATACTTGTAGCAGCTTTCACAAATGGGTTGCGAAAGGGCAAGTTTTTGTTCTCCCTATACAAAAACGACCCGAAGACCATGTCGGAGGTACTCTACAGGGCTACTAAGTACATGAATGCTGAGGACGCGTTGCAGGCCCGAGAAGAGAAGCCGAGAAAAAGGGAGAGGCAGGAAGATGTACGACCAGACCAAGGGAGAAAGAGGCCCAGAACAGGAGATCGAAGAGACGAAAGACGTTCTAAACCTCCGGGAGGGAGATTCACAAGCTTCACCCCGCTGACCGCCCCAATAGATCAAGTCCTAATGCAAATTAAGGATGAAGGGGCTCTGACCTTCCCTGGAAAGCTGAAGGGGGATCCTAGCAAGCGTTCTAGAGACAAGTACTGCCGCTTTCACCGAGATCACGACCATGACACAGCCGACTGTTACGACTTGAAGCAACAAATCGAGGCCCTTATAAGGCAAGGGAAATTGCAGAAATTCGTAAGCAAGGAAAGAGCGGATCCAGCACCTCTAGAGCACCCCTCCCGACGAGATAATGACCGTCCAAGACCTCCCGTTGGTGACATACGAATGATTGTAGGAGGGATGGCTACCGGGCCGTCCAAAAAGGCTCGAAAGACGTACCTCCGGATGGTACAAAACGTCCAGCTGACGGGTCCAGTGCAAAAGGTAGCTCGAAGGGAAAGCCCCATTATCGAGTTCTCGGAAGAAGATGCGCGACGTCTTCACCACCCGCACGACGACGCGCTTGTTGTCAGCCTACAGGTTGGGGACTACAACTTGCATCGGGTGTTGGTCGACAATGGCAGCTCGGCAGACATCTTGTACTACCCGGCATGCCAGCAGATGAAAATCAGCAGGGAACAACTGGTTCCAACGAATGCCCCACTTGTCGGTTTTGGAGGTGCAAAGGTGTTTCCGCTGGGTGCGCTCACGTTGGCTATGACAGCAGGCGACTATCCCCAGCAAATCACAAAAGACGTAATGTTCCTCGTGGTCGACCATTCATCTGCCTATAATGCTATCCTAGGGCGACCCACCCTCAACGCGTGGAAGGCAGCAACTTCAACTTATCATTTAATGATCAAGTTCCCAACAGAATACGGAGTCGGAGAGCTACGTGGAAACCAGATTGCCGCACGTGAATGCTACGTAGCCATGATGGAAATGGATGATCACCTCCAAACCATGAGCATAGAAAAGTACCGGAGCACGACGGAGCCAGTCGAGAAGCTTGAAGAAATACCCCTGGACGACTCCAGACCTGACCAGACAACAAAGATTGGAACCCTTGCAAGTCCCGCAATCCGGCAAACACTTACAGCATTCCTCAAAGAGAATCAGGATGTATTCGCTTGGAGTCACGAGGACATGCCAGGAATAGACCCTTTCGTCATGGTGCATAGGCTGAATGTATCACCATCCTTTCCGCCCATCCGGTAGAAGAAGCGGGTCTTCGCCCCAGAACGGGACCAAGCCATAGCCGAAGAAGTCCGCAAGCTGCGAGAGGCAAATTTTATTAGAGAAGTCTACTACCCTGACTGGCTAGCAAACATAGTGATGGTCAAGAAAGCTTCCGGGAAATGGAGGATGCGTGTAGACTTCACCGATCTAAACAAGGCATGCCCTAAAGACAGCTACCCTATCCCGAGAGTCGACACTCTAGTAGACTCTACGGCTTAACACCAGCTGTTAAGCTTCATGGACACTTTCTCTGGCTACAACCAAATCAAGATGCACGATGATGATCAAGAAAAAACTTCCTTCGTAACCAGCCAAGGCCTCTTCTGCTACAAGGTAATGTCGTTTGGTCTAAAAAATGCGGGCACAACATATCAAAGGCTTATGAACAAGATGTTCGCACGGCAGATCGGGAGAAACGTCCAGGTGTATGTAGATGATATGCTGGTTAAAAGTCGAAGGGAAGAAGATCATTTAGAAGACCTTAGGGAAACGTTCAACACTCTTCGCTCTTACAACATGAAGCTTAATCCAGGGAAGTGTGCCTTTGGGGTGACGGCAGGAAAATTCTTAGGATTCATGGTTTCCCAGAGGGGCATCGAGGCCAATCTAGACAAGATCCGGGCTATAATGGAGATGGCACCACCAAAGAATGTGAAGGAAGTACAAAGCCTCAACGGCAAGATAGCAGCGCTAAACAGGTTCGTCTCCAGGGCAACAGACAAATGCTTACCCTTCTTTCGCACGCTAAAAAGGTCTTTCGAGTGGACCACTGAGTGCCAACAAGCGTTTGAGGAGTTGAAAGCTTACCTCTCTTCCCCACCACTGCTGAGTCCCTCGCAACCAGGAGAAGAACTCTTTCTCTATCTCGCTGTCTCCCCAGCCGCTTAGCACTAAGAAAGATTCTCCACGAGTTTGGAGCAATCTGACTGACGGATAAACCAAGGAAATCAGCCAGCTGACGGTGTAAAGCCGTCAGAGGCAATCTCAACCCGGTAGCAAACATGGCATCGTACATGCCAACATCTGCAGTTCTTCCCGTATAACATTTCTCACCCTCCCTAGGCAGACGGATTGGAATATGGTCGGGGATTTGGAAACGGGTGCGTAATTCCTTAAAAATTTTCAGTGTCATCTTTGGAAGGAACTTATTCACAGCCCAGTCCTTGGGAAGGATGAAGGGACGACTGCCTCCAGGACTTCCAGAAGTCCCTTCACAAGACTCCTCGTCACCTTCATCCCCGTCACTATTTCTCTCTCCTACTCCAACTTCACCCTCCTCGTCTACTTCTTCCTCTTGGCCGCCGTTTCCCTGACCTCCTACTTCCTCAACGGGAGTATGGGCCGACGTTTCCCTCTCTGACGACCAGGAGAAACTCCCAGACTCACTACCTGAGCCTGAACCAAATACCTCGTCGTAGCCCGCTCCTTCGCGGACCGACGACTGGTCACTCGACGTGTCACTCGACATCTACCTACAAGTGACGGGTGTAAACTAAGCACCTAGGATGACGACCTCACTTTAAAGAAAATAATTGAAATAAAGTGTGCAAAGAAAGAAAAGAAACTTACAAGTTTTTCAAAAGTGACGGTTAACGAGGTGACGAGAGAAATAATGGCAGTACTGACGGAGTATGGTGACGGATTAGTTCTCCAGGAATCACCAAAAACAAATAGGAAGAAATAGGGAAAGGTGGGCCATATATATATACATAAGGAAAACGCACGGAAGACGAAGCGATGCCCTCGTCCAGAAGCGGAGCCAACCGAAACTCGCCACGTGTCCAAAGCATTTAATTCCAACCGTAATATTTTCTCTGTCCTAGCTAAAATGAAGGTCAGCAACAAAGATAACTCCATAGCCCGTCAGCTTGAACTGACGGAGATATGGAGTAGGGGGCAACTGATACGTAAAAATAAATCATGGTCAACCGGTCAGCTGATGCCCTCGGACAACTGGAAAAGCAAAGGGATCCAAGGCTGACGGATGCGGATTCGGAGCCTTGGGTAGCGCTGCAACGAACTGACGACGACATGGCTGACGGGGATAAGGCAAGCCGACGACCCCTATGCCGACGGATATGTGTAAAATTCTGAGTTGGCCTCCGCGCGTGATATTTAAGGAAATTATTCGTATCCCACGATCAGTATTAGAATCCTATAAGGAAAGGATTCCGCAATCCGCGCCCATGAGGATCCCTATAAGGAAAAGACTTCTACTCTAAGGAAAAAGGTCAACCCTCAACTACTATAAAAGCCTAATACTCTCATAAATCGAGTTACGCATAATGAACCCCTCTCTAGGACTCTAGAGTTGAAAGAAGTTCTAACTTGACCTTCGGAGGGTATTTGGCCGGCACCACACCGGTGCTCTCTGTTAGGTCCTCTTTTCTTTGTGCAGGTGTCGATTCGAGGGTACGAACATTGTGCAACTCATTGTTGATATTTTCGGCATCATCAATAATATTTATTTAAAAAAAAAAATAAGCGTGATAACTTTTTTTTTTTTTTTTTGAGAATGAATAAACGTGATAACTTTATAGATAATATTCAACAACAGAGCCCTTAAAATAAATAGTTACTAGACAAGAAATACAATATCCATTAATAATATCGTTACACAACGCAAAACATTATTCTTTAAAACAAGAGACATTTGGAAATCGTCATGTAGCAAGTATAACTCTTTCTCAAAAAAAAAAAAAAAAAAAAAATCCTAAGATTCTTCCAATTTAACCTGAAACCATAGTAAATTCAAAATGATATTTATTGTGGGTTTGGATCCACGTTTACATTTCACGTTTTGCGCAAATGTGCGTTTTACTCTCTCTCTCTCTTTTTTTTTTTTTTTTTGGCACGCGTTTAGCTCAGCGAATTGAAGGTGTGGCTACTGTTCATGAACAGTAGCTGCACTATTTGACTTTTCAACTCATTTTTAACCACATCAGTTGGTCCCGTGCACTATTTATAGGACATACAAACTCCACTTTTTAGCAACTTTTTCATTAAAAATGGGTCCCACGACACTATTTACACATTTAAAAATTATTTTGCTACAGTGTTTTCAATTTTCAGCAAAATAAGTTGTATCCAATTTGGACTCTTAATGTAAGCAGCTAGATTTTTTTTTTTTTTTTTTTGAAACTATGTAAGCAGCTAGATTAATGGTTATATAAAACATGATGTTTAATGCAAAAAGAGAGAAATAAAATATAAAGGTTTTTCATGCTTGTGTTACCATGGCTATTGAATAATCTTTGTTGTTAAGTCATCGTTTGTGTTAAGAAGCTTTCCACTATAACCTATAATTGATATTATCACCATATACTAAATTGAAAAAAAAAATATATATATATATATATATATCTCAAAGCTGTCCTAATCAAAGTAGTCTATACGGACCATACCGTACTAGTACCGGCCTGTATGTACTGTACTGGTACTAGCCATACCGGCTAATTTCGGGCAATATTAAGCGTACCAACCGGTACAGGAAAAAATCTTTTTTTTTTTTTTTGTAATTTTTGAATTTTTGTAAGTGCAGAATGGTAACTTACTTGCATTAACTTATTAATATTATTTGTTTTCTTAGTATGCAATGAACAATTAAGCTTTCTATTTTTTTTTATTGTGTTTTTTTTTTTTTTTTTAATTGATGCTAAAGTCTAAAACCATGAATAATTTATTCTGAATTAAGGTAATGTTTTATGGTAAACTTTTATATTTATTATAATACACACACACACATACATACATACATACATACATATATATATATATGTATGTATGTATATATATATATTTATAAATATAAAAAATAACAGTAAACCCGAAACTGTACACCGATATTGTCCGGTACCGAAATATATCATTCCACTGGTCAAACCGGTATAACCTCTAGTACGAGATTGACTCCCTTAGTCCTAATGCGAAAGTGTTCATGCATGTTTGATAGTATATGTTTTCGGAGTTCTATTTTACTAGTTATTCTGACCACACTAGGAAAATAGATATAAGATGTAATTTTAATTTTAATTTATGAAGACTTTCTTGAGCTATTTGAAAAAAATAAGATCAACGGAAATTTAAACTGATTATGTGTAATCAACAAGATTCCTTGGCCTTGGAAGATTCACATTTATAATTGTATTTCTCTTACACATTCAACTATATATATATATAT
>NW_027069641.1:651297-661779 GCF_002906115.3 Quercus suber
AAAAAAAAAAAAAAAAAAAAATCCTAAGATTCTTCCAATTTAACCTGAAACCATAGTAAATTCAAAATGATATTTATTGTGGGTTTGGATCCACGTTTACATTTCACGTTTTGCGCAAATGTGCGTTTTACTCTCTCTCTCTCTTTTTTTTTTTTTTTTTTGGCACGCGTTTAGCTCAGCGAATTGAAGGTGTGGCTACTGTTCATGAACAGTAGCTGCACTATTTGACTTTTCAACTCATTTTTAACCACATCAGTTGGTCCCGTGCACTATTTATAGGACATACAAACTCCACTTTTTAGCAACTTTTTCATTAAAAATGGGTCCCACGACACTATTTACACATTTAAAAATTATTTTGCTACAGTGTTTTCAATTTTCAGCAAAATAAGTTGTATCCAATTTGGACTCTTAATGTAAGCAGCTAGATTTTTTTTTTTTTTTTTTTGAAACTATGTAAGCAGCTAGATTAATGGTTATATAAAACATGATGTTTAATGCAAAAAGAGAGAAATAAAATATAAAGGTTTTTCATGCTTGTGTTACCATGGCTATTGAATAATCTTTGTTGTTAAGTCATCGTTTGTGTTAAGAAGCTTTCCACTATAACCTATAATTGATATTATCACCATATACTAAATTGAAAAAAAAAATATATATATATATATATATATCTCAAAGCTGTCCTAATCAAAGTAGTCTATACGGACCATACCGTACTAGTACCGGCCTGTATGTACTGTACTGGTACTAGCCATACCGGCTAATTTCGGGCAATATTAAGCGTACCAACCGGTACAGGAAAAAATCTTTTTTTTTTTTTTTTGTAATTTTTGAATTTTTGTAAGTGCAGAATGGTAACTTACTTGCATTAACTTATTAATATTATTTGTTTTCTTAGTATGCAATGAACAATTAAGCTTTCTATTTTTTTTTATTGTGTTTTTTTTTTTTTCTTTTAATTGATGCTAAAGTCTAAAACCATGAATAATTTATTCTGAATTAAGGTAATGTTTTATGGTAAACTTTTATATTTATTATAATACACACACACACATACATACATACATACATACATATATATATATATGTATGTATGTATATATATATATTTATAAATATAAAAAATAACAGTAAACCCGAAACTGTACACCGATATTGTCCGGTACCGAAATATATCATTCCACTGGTCAAACCGGTATAACCTCTAGTACGAGATTGACTCCCTTAGTCCTAATGCGAAAGTGTTCATGCATGTTTGATAGTATATGTTTTCGGAGTTCTATTTTACTAGTTATTCTGACCACACTAGGAAAATAGATATAAGATGTAATTTTAATTTTAATTTATGAAGACTTTCTTGAGCTATTTGAAAAAAATAAGATCAACGGAAATTTAAACTGATTATGTGTAATCAACAAGATTCCTTGGCCTTGGAAGATTCACATTTATAATTGTATTTCTCTTACACATTCAACTATATATATATATATATTTTTTTTTTTCATATTGTGAAAAAATTCAAATGCTATCAAAATATTATTAGAAATGAGACGATTTTTGTAAAAGCCCCTAATGTTAGTAAAAATACGAGGCAAAACTCTTTTAAACCTATTTGCCAGTGCCACAACATGGAATGTTTTTACGATAATCAAAGAACAGCTGAAGAGAAAAGAGAAGTTGAAGAAAAAAATTTTTTTTTTCTTTTTTTGGGGCGAAAGGTGACTGGCTGGTGAGCTTGGATTTTTTTGCCTTTACCTCTATGGAGTTCTTTTCAGTCAGACTCCAAGTCCAACTTTTGATCCTAAGTAGTAGAAGACGGCTATACCACGACAAAATAAAAAGTCAAAGCATAAAAACACATTACAAAAAGGGGAAAGTATTAAACGCCGCCTATGGGCTCACATGTCAATAAAATATAAGTTTTATATATTAGCTGTATGAGATATGGTCTCAAACCATGTAAATTTTTTGGCCTCATGCATGAATTATTGGAAATAAATGTAGGATTGTGTTAACGGATACCTTACTATATCCGTTAATATCTAGCTTTTTTGCAGTCTTTACATAGCTTTCTTTTTACCATGTGTGGGTCAGCTTTATAGAAAAAAAAAAGAAAAATGAATAAAGAGACCAAAATACCATTTTTTTACGTCTTTCACCAACTCAAGCCTTAGTCAAGCGTCAGAAAAATGAATAGAGAGACTAAAATACCATTTTTTTACGTCTCTCACCAACTCAAGCCTTAGTCAAGCATCTCAGATGAAAATTTGAAAACTCATGTGCCTCTCACAGGAAAACAGCACCAAACATCTTACCAAAAAAAAAAAAAAAAAGAAATCACAATCCTCTCACAGGAAACAACAACATAAAAAAATAAAAAATAAAAACCAAAATCACAATCCTCAGGAAACAATCAACATCAGTAGATCCCCCCCCCCCCCCCCAAAAAAAAAAAACCATCTCACAGAAAAACAACCCGAATCAATACATAAAATAAATAAATAAACCCATAAGAATATGGGAGAACATAAAAATTTTTTGAGGGAGATGAACTAGGTTGATGGTGGGGAAATCAAGGAGCAGACGAACTGAGTTAGATAAGAAAGCTGTGAAAAAAAAAATAGAAGACAGGGAAGTTGAGCCAAGAGTTTCATATGGGAGAACATAAAAATTTTAAAAAATGAGAAAGGAGAAGCAGGTGGATGGGAGAAGATAAGTGTAAGGGTGAAAGAAAAAGTGTGATTGAGAAAAAGAAAAAAGGAGAAGTAAAAATAAATAAATTAAAGTAAAAGGTAGTTTGATGGGATACGTGTCTATCATGGAAGGAATTTTACAAAATAAAAATTACAAATTGTATTACAATACAACAAATTATCACAAAATTATCACAATAATTGAGGTATCAAATCTTTCACATGTGAAAATAAAATTAAATAAACTAATAAAATATTAGATATTGGCCACAACTAAAAATAAAAAATATTATGAAAATATTTTCACATTTTATTGTAGGACAAAATTTAGTTACAAAATTAGTTGTAACTTTAGGTTACAACTTACTCAATATCTTTTTATTGAATGTGAATTTTGACAAATCCACTATTGAATTACATCTTTTTCTTATATCTTTCATGCTTGCAAAATTTCTAGAAAGTTAAAAATCAATAACTATGTCATCAATAAATTTTTTAAATTACAAGTTTTTGTGATTTAAAATTATGCATAATATATGCACTTTATTTCTTCAAAAAAAAATTATGATTAATATATAAGTTTATAAATCATATGGTAAATAATATCTGATTGGCACTAAATTTGGCATGTGTATTAAGAGCACATAGCACATACAATTCAACAATTAGATTTTCAAAATGTGCAATAATGCCTATTTTACTAAGTAAAGTTGTAGCCTTAAGCTACAATCAGTTTTTTTAACTAAACTTTGTCCTTTATTGTATCTCCAAACTTTTTAAATTAGTACTATTTTTCTTTAGAAAAAAAAATAGTGTTATTTACACAATATTTTCATAACAATTTCATAATACAGTTTACACAATAAGTTATTGGTTCTCATCTGTACCTACTAGTGGCATTAATATCCCCTTTATTCCTTCATAATCTTTGTACACCTTGTGTTATTAGAAAGGGCCCAGTCAAATCCGCACTCACAATATAACCCAACCATAACTCGGCATTGATTTAATATTACCTAAAAATAAATGAGTAATATATAATGAACACAACAATTTCACAACAAAGCTTAGGTGATAAGATGTTATTAGTTCTCATTTTCTTAATGATATAATGTGATCAACATATTTGTATGATCATGTTCATAACCTATTATTCTCTCCAAAAAAAAAAAAAAGGCGAAATTACATTATTGATCCCTAAAGTTTACCCTATAAGCGCAATTGGTCTCTCAAGTTTCAAGTTAGCACAATTAGTCCCTTAAGTTTCAAAATTGAGCATTATTAGTGATTTTTTAACTACCGTTAGTGTTATTGCTTATGTGGCTAACAGCACAATGACCTAGCATCTTTTTACTGCAGAGTGTTTTACAAACTAAGTGTAAGTCTATATATATTATAATAGCCACGTTGGAAAATTTGCCAGGTTAGCAACTTTAGCATGTGAGTATTTTTTTTTTTTTTATTTTGTTAAAAACATTTCCAAACTCTTCATTTATTTCCAGTGACAAGTGACAACCCCTAGCTTTCTCTTCCTCTTCCTCTTCTGCCAATGGGTGTCGCTGCCTTTGTCACTACTGTTGTTGCCGCTTAGCTATACTTCTCTCTAATCCAAATGGCAGTCGTTACCGCCGCATCAACCAGCACAAACACCTCTTTGTTGTTTGCCAATCTCCATGGATCTCCACCAATGGCTAATCTCCAAAGATCTCTACGTTTCTTTGCTTTTAAGCTTTGTTTCCAATGGATCTATAACTATAATTAACAAGAAAAGGTTTAAATCCATTTCATAAGAAATCTTTAATCCTTTTTTATTTACCCCTCCTCCAACCAACATTCGTGGGGATCACCAACTTCCTTTTATTGCACAGATCTAAGTTTGGGTGCAATATTGCCTTTTATTGCATATATCTATGTTGGGTTTCCTGCATGGCTACACCCAATCATAGACTATTCCCATTAATAAGAAAGGATTTATGGTTAATGAATTTGAATGAGAGAGAGAGAGTTAGTTTTTGATGAAGCTGAGAAATTCACCAGTGAGTCACACAATGCCTTCACGCTCGTATGTTAACCTACACAAGACAAATGAGAAAACCTATCAAAGGGCACCAGTGTGGTGCCGGCCAAATACCCTCCGAATGTCAAGTCAGAAAGTATTCTCACAACTCTAGAGTGCTAGAGAGGGTAAAATAATGCGTACCTCTATCGATGAGAGTATTGGGGCTTTTATAGTAGTCGAAAGTTTTTCCTCTTAGACTTGGCATCCAAGTCTTTTCCTTGTAGGAGTCATCCTTTTTAGAGTCCGAAATGTGGTGGACAGATCTTCTCCTTATAGGGAAGATCTTTACCAAATATATGAGATTTCTAGAGTCCAAGTAGCGCAAGGACTCTGTTTAGGGCCTTACGAGAATGGGCCAAAATATTCCCACTAAGGGGTCCAACAGGCCCATGGCCAACCAGCCCATCTTTCTTCGCTCCATCTGTATCAAGTCTGTCCACATGAGATCCGTCCACTTAAGGCCCCGTGCAAATGACGGGCTTGTCTATCCTTACGTCCGCGGACTGTAGCCGGCCCGTACAATTACAATAGGCATCCTAGCGTGTATTTTCTCCCTTTTAGTTTTATAAGACTTTGTCTGCTCAAAGGTGGATCTCTTCAACTCGATACTCACGATTTTTGTTGGCTTTGATGAGGTGCTCCGATGATTCTGTTGGAGAATTGAAAGCGGCAAAGGAGAAAGGGAGGCTGAAGCAAATCAAAAATTTTTTTTTTCATTATAATAAATAATAATCAATTAAAAGATTATGCGGCAACCTTATAATTAAATTGTTGACTTTGCATTTGACACTTAAGTTGCCACATCAATATAGAAATGTCACATCACTATTCCGTTAGCCACATAAACAATTACACTAACGGTAGTTAAAAAAAGACTAATACTGCTCAATTTTGAAACTTGAGAGACTAATAATGTCCACTTGAAACTTGAAGGACTAATTGTTTTCACAAGGTAAACTTTAGGGACTAATAGTGTAGTTTCACAAAAAAAAAAAAAAAGTTCATAATCTGTTACTAATTCTTGTTTTTCTGACTTACCAAAATAATAATAATAATAATAATGATAATAACTGGCAGAAATATATAACGCCTCCTAAACAACGTGTTCATGTTCTTAAAAAATTTTCCCCCTGTATTTCATGTGCACATATTCACTTATTCGTGCATTCTAATGATGCTAATGCATATTAAGGTAAGATGCGTTGTATGTTTTCATTTCTTTTACTTTTCCTTCAGATATTTTATTGTGAGTCTTGTGACCAGTCTCCATTTTGTTTATTTTCCAAAAAATAAAAATAAAAAAGGGTCATATACTCATATGCTTCTTTTTGTTTTATTTTATTCATATGATCAAAACCTTGACTCATGGTTGCGTGATGATTGGAGTCTCAGACTATTCTAAGCGTGTTAGGGAACTATTTATTGTTATTATTATTATTATTATTATTATTCAGGGGCGGAACCACTTGGCTCCTTGGCCAAATTTTTCAAATTTCTATTAGAGTAAATAAATAATTGACATGGAACCCCCCAAAAATAAATATCCCCCCCTCCCCCCTCTGCCCAAAATTATTTCAACAATTCTTCTAGACTCTAGAGTTCTAGTCCAATACAACTTCGAATAAAATAAAAATCTTGGCCCACATCCAGCCCCACCAGCCAACCCTATATCCCTAATAAAACAAAAATTTCTCCTCTAAACTAAACATATTTCCAGCCTAGCCCAACCCCAAATCTAAAATGCCTAATCAAACAAAACAAAGGCATCTTCAATCCTCACCATTAGAAAAAATGAAAAAACAATCTGTGATATCCCTTTGCCAAATACTAAAGTCTGAATAGCAGAATAGATACATCAAATATGTGTATGTGAATATGTGATATTCCTTTGCTAACAAAGCAATTTATGCTTATTTGACTTTGTCTTTTTGTGTTTATTGTTATTGTATTCTTTATTCTTGATCCACTAAATGACTTAGCTTTTTGGCTTTTGTGTTGTTTGTCTCTTCAGTGGGGCTTGCATTGTGTAGTTGGGTAGTAAAGTAAGTAAATTATAAATGAAAAAAAATAAATAAATAAAATAATCATCTATGGAAGGCAATTGGGGTGAGGGCTGTGAGTCTGTGTATTTTGTTTATGTTGTTTGTTTATACTTTTGATTGATTTGTTTATTTAATTTTTTTATCCTAAAAGGTCATTACTTAACTAAAGGTGTATTTATATTATAATTCATGTAAGAATGAATTTTATATGATAATTTATTATAATGGATGATAATTTATTATAATGAATTTTATATGATAATTCATTGCAGGGAATTTCAATGTAGAGATGATAATGGATGAATTTTATTCCATGAAAAATCGTCGCCAGGCATGATTTGATGTGAATGTTCTTTTTTGTACGTCTACATTGAACTAGATAGTTTTTCATGTTCATTAACGTACAAGAATATGATGATATATGAAAGTTGATAATTTTGTATTAAATAGACTTATGAATTATATTTAGTATATTTCTACTCCAACCCGGCCCTCCAAAGTAATTGTGCGCGCCCGATACCGAAACCCGTCGGACTGGGCCTCAAGTTGGGCTCACAACTTACTTGTATAGTGGGTTTGGATTTCCAACACTGGGTCGTTCCTCTCGCTGAGACCTAAGGCCCTTTCTTTTCTTTCCTCGTGGGTCTGAGTCACCTTCTCTTTTTACTCACTCTTGTTCTTATACTCTCCATGCTGCGCGCCATTTTTTCCAACCCCTTTCTTCTCCAAACTTCCTGCATTTATAGGCCATAGTTTAGTGGAGAGGTCATAATTACTTGCCAACGAGTGCAACCGGCGGTCCACTATTATCGATCGTAAGTGGGTGGTCAGGTAGGAGTGGGAAATTATGAGGGTGGCGTTGGAACTTGGTTCCTGCCTCCACGATAGTCCTCGGGAGCGGTGGCTCTCCGGGGCGCGGCCGGGTAGGTACAGTGCAGGTCTTCCCGTGAGTCAAATATCTACTCCATGGAAAGGTGTTGCCGAGAAACGATGAAGAAGCAAGGCTCGGGCTTGCAGTACGCGTGGCCCGGGGGTGGGCTGCCGGGTATAAAGGAATTGGCCTCATGGGCCATATACCCAGGCCAGGGCCCAAGGCCCAATGTAGGATATGACGCGGGGGCCGTACAATAGCCCCCCTTGATTCGCTCCCCATTCTCGGGGGTGAATCAAGGGTCGTAGGGGGTAGACACCCGTCTGGGAAGTCGAAGGGTCGTTGCTCGGTTGTTGATGGGGACATTAATGCGTCTCAAAAGACGCGATTGGAGTCGACTGACGACCTGTCCGCCATTATTACCTGACGGTTCGTGTACCGAGGCGTTACGTGTGTGGCAGTTGAGGCGGCGGTTCGCGTGTTTTCCCGCCAGGGGATCATTTAATGCTTCCCACTTCACGCCCCATGCTTATAAATAGTCCCTCTAATCTCTGGTTCTCATTTTTGCATTCCTCATTTTAGAATATTTCACTCTGCCGAGCATCCCTCCTTCGTGGTTCTTTCCCTGGCCCAGAACACACTTCCTCCTTAGAGCCCTCAGTAAGTTCCTCTCCTTCTTCTTATTTTTCTGTTTAGCCTAGTTCAATCGATTCTTTGGTATTTATAGAATTCTTTTTCTCAATTCTCTTTGAAAAAACTCGTCTTGAAAAATGAGTTACTCTCACCTTCTTTTAACCGAGCATGCTTTAGCTAGATTTAGGGAGGCCTATAACATTCCTAACGATGTAGACATTGCCTATTGCAATATGGGTGATATTGACATCCAGAGGCGCCGTGGTGAGAACACGGTGTTCTTTCCCTTGATGGCCATCTTGGAGGGTGGGGTTAGATTCCCGGTCGACCCTCTGATTCTTAGTACCCTTAGATTTTACGGCCTTTGTCCCGACCAACTCCCTCCCAACTTTTACCGGGTGGTGAGTTGTGTGAGTAGGTTGAACCAGTTGTACGGGTTGCAACTAAATCACCACGACATTAATCAGATGTATAGCCTGTGCGGCAATGTCGAGTCTGACTATTACTTAAAGACTAGGGATGCGCGGGTACGGCTTATTTCATGCCTACCAGATTCGAACCGTAACTCGGCAAAAGATTTCGTTCGGGTGAGCGGCAATTGGTTTGCCGAAGAGATGCCCTGCGCGATTTCGCCGCACAACGTTGGTCGGTGACTAACCTTTATTTTCTTTGATTTCTTCACTTCGGTACGGTTATGTGAATGTTAACCCTTATTTTCTGTGCAGAGACCAAAAGATTCAAGCCGGACATCAGAGTAGTACATGTTCGGGATCTGAACTTCTTGCTCAGGTCAGAAATCTTCGTCATAGGGACGGGCAACTCCGAGCGTCCCATCTCATCCTTGGAGTCAATCCCGTCTATTCAACCTGGCAGCCGTTCAACCAAGCCCTGCTAGTTGATAGTCCTCTCATCTCGTATATAGACGTCCGGCACGCAAACTTCCTCCCCCCAAGGCTAACTGTAGGTGAGGCGCGTGACCTCGGTCCCCGGTACATCTGCTCAGACGAGCGACAGCCAATTCGCGACGATTCAGCCGAGCGCGTATCCGCCGAGCGTAGGAGACGTGCCCACGAGCAGATCCAGCAAGAAACTCCTGCGCAGCCCGAGAGACAAGTAGAGCCCCAGGCATCTGTTCGGGAAGGGGAGCGCGCCGCCGCGGAACCGACTGATTCATCCGAAACAGGATCCGATCAAGGCTACGCCATGGTGGCCAGGAGGAAGATGACGCTAGACCGCTTTGTCCCCAGTGCCCGCCCAACCGTGCAGCAACACCAGACACCCGGCCAGGATGCTTCGCCTCCCGCTGCCCGCAGACCCGAGTTCGAAAAAGGTCGCGCACAACAGACCTAACTCAGACGGGCTCGGGCAACGCGCCCCCGCGACCTGCGGCCGCATTGTCATCCGGGAACCGGTGGCGCAAACCGGGATCGACCTGGCGTCTACTTCCCGTGCTCCGGCGGCATGGCGGCCCACCTTCCAACTTGGCGGCGAGCCTCTTCCGTCTACAGCCAGCGCCCGAGTATGGGACAGAGGTAACGGTGGTCGCGTGGCGCAGAGCCTGGCGTGCGGCATCCTCTTGCCGAGGCCTGCATGCTTTCACGGAGTCGACGGACGAGTCCTTGGGAAGGCGTTTGCAGTGGCACACTATAGCGGTAATTGTTTTACTTCTCTTTACGATTCTCGGCTTCCTACTTACCCGGGCATGTGTTCTTTCCATTTTTCCTTACAAGGTGAATGTTGTGTGGTCAGGCTGCGCAAATGTCGTACGTCGTGGACGGGAGGATGAAGGAGCTGGCCGAGGAGGTTGAGCGGGAGAAGGCCCTGAAGGATGTAGCTGAGGCCATGGCGAAGGAGAAGTCGCTAATAGCCGAGGAGGCGGAGAACAAAATTGCCACATGCCGTAAAGGCCCAGGCCCTTGCCGAAAGGAGATCCGAGGAGTGGAACGGCAACTGGGGGGCGCCGAGCTTAAACTGGCGGAGGCCCAGAGCTTGAACACCATGCTGGAAGGGCAACTGGCTGACTCGAGGGCGGCGCTGGAGGCTTGTGAAAACAAGTGGTACAACGAGGGGTTCGCGGATGCCGAGAATTCGGCGGAACCGGTCATTCGCCAGGCCCACAGGCTCGGATATGAGGAGGGCTGGTTCGGCCGCCCTACAAGCCCTTGGGGAATTCCAGAGGAA
>NW_027069641.1:666070-883570 GCF_002906115.3 Quercus suber
TTCTTCTCCAAACTTCCTGCATTTATAGGCCATAGTTTAGTGGAGAGGTCATAATTACTTGCCAACGAGTGCAACCGGCGGTCCACTATTATCGATCGTAAGTGGGTGGTCAGGTAGGAGTGGGAAATTATGAGGGTGGCGTTGGAACTTGGTTCCTGCCTCCACGATAGTCCTCGGGAGCGGTGGCTCTCCGGGGCGCGGCCGGGTAGGTACAGTGCAGGTCTTCCCGTGAGTCAAATATCTACTCCATGGAAAGGTGTTGCCGAGAAACGATGAAGAAGCAAGGCTCGGGCTTGCAGTACGCGTGGCCCGGGGGTGGGCTGCCGGGTATAAAGGAATTGGCCTCATGGGCCATATACCCAGGCCAGGGCCCAAGGCCCAATGTAGGATATGACGCGGGGGCCGTACAGTAATTATTATTGACTAAGCCCCTGTTATTATTGTTATTATTATTATTATTATTACTACTTTTCTAAAGGTATTAGGTATTCATCAAAAATAAAAAATAAAAAAATAAAGGTTTTAGGTATAATTTTGCCCATATAAAGTCTTCTCAAACACAAAACAAGTTCAAGGTTAAGCAATACTCAGATCTTCTTGTTTACTAAAGGTGTAAGATAGAAATGGATCACGACAAATATCGTTCCCACTTAAATGATGAAGGGGAGAAGAACACCATATGGAGGTTTGGTGCTCCTCCTAATTATGACGCTGTTAACAAGCTTTTTGAAGAAGGCAGAACTAAGGTCTCTCTCTTGTATATTAAGAGAAATGATAATCATATTTGTATGATCTATCTGATAACCAATAATTGATTAATGGCAGGTATGGCCTCCTGGCTCACTTGAAGAAAAAGTGCAAAACCTTGTAAAGACATGGGAAATGGAGATATTCCACAAGAAAAGCTTTGATGACAATAAATCAATTGATCCAAAAAAGTATACTGTTAGTCTAAATGGTAACAGTTTTAACTCCACACATATATATAGATTTACTTCATTGTTGTTTTGTGTATAAGCATCTCTAATCTCTTTGACCATATGTATATTAATGCAAAACATGCAGGAAGGCAGGCAGTGAATTTGGAAGAAAAGCGTAAGCTTGGGGGAGGCTACAACTTCTTGCTACAAACCTCTTTGCCAGAGAAGCTTCGTGTGTACAACCCAGCAGAAGAAACAGCTGATTCATCTCATGTAGCTTTCACAACAGCTTTCCCTCGTGGGTTTGCTGTGGAGATTCTCCAAGTTTATTCCGGGCCACCAGTGATTGTATACAAGTTCAGGCACTGGGGTTACATGGAGGGTCCTTTCAAAGGCCATGCACCAACTGGGGAAATGGTTGAACTCTTTGGGATTGGAATTTTCGAGGTATCCTCCTGCAATTTTTTATTTTTTATTTTTTAATCAGGAGCTTAGCATCATCATGATTCATGATCATCTGTCCTTCTTCATATGTAATTTATTCTCTTGTTTGAAACAGTTGGATGAACAAGAGAAAATCATCAAGATTGAGTTCTTCTTTGACCGTGGAGAACTGCTAGGAGGTCTTCTGCGAGGTGCTAGTCTTGATAGTTCCACTGAAGCGGCGGTTTCAACCTGCCCTATCTTGAGGAACACAGGGTAGCTTTATAGCTTACCAAATACTTAATGAATAAGGATTGTAACTAAATTGGCAAGTTCTGATATTACTAAGGGAAACTTTTTTTTTAATCAGGAGCTTAGCATCATCATGATTCATGATCATCTGTCCTTCTTCATATGTAATTTATTCTCTTGTTTGAAACAGTTGGATGAACAAGAGAAAATCATCAAGATTGAGTTCTTCTTTGACCGTGGAGAACTGCTAGGAGGTCTTCTGCGAGGTGCTAGTCTTGATAGTTCCACTGAAGCGGCGGTTTCAACCTGCCCTATCTTGAGGAACACAGGGTAGCTTTATAGCTTACCAAATACTTAATGAATAAGGATTGTAACTAAATTGGCAAGTTCTGATATTACTAAGGGAAACTTTTTAAGTCGGTTTGTTCAAATGAAAAAAGCTTTTGTTTTCATTTTCAGATTTTAGTAGGTTCTACTACTAAAAAAACTGGTTTAATTTTAGCATTTGTATTCTGCTCTCATTTTCAGTACCTTAAAATTTGGATTTGAATACAAAAAATAAATATAACTTTTTAGCATTTTCGTTTTCTATGAATTTATGAATACGAATATAGTAGCATATTCATAAATATTGTCAAAACAATTTTTTTTTTTTTTTTTAGTGATGTGATTTATATGAGTGAGAAAAATTACTTTTTTTTTTTTTAATAAAAAATGATGACCAAATCCAAGTATGATATATTTTATACCCAAATTATTCATTCAAAACAACTTACCAAACACTATTAAATGTGACAATAAGTGCTTTTATCTATATTCAAATTCAGGATTTGAATATAAAATAAGGAAAATGAAAAGCGAATACACTACTTTTTAAAACCAAACAAGCCAGAGTTCAAATTCCCTTGAATTATATATTATGAATAAAGCATTATACTCTTGTTTCCATCACTAGTTTTATTTACATAGCAAGAGGATTTTTAAACTTCGAACAAATTTTTCCTTTGTTAATTCTAATACATCCACTTGAGTTGATTAAATTCTCCACAAATTTGTGCATCATTGCCCAATAGAAAATTATTGGGTACTCAGTACTCTCATAATATAACGATATAGTACTTATTCCTCTCACATGAATAATGGATCTTGCCATGAATCTCATTAATGAGACTCATTATTGTGTGAGAGGAGTGACCCGTAGTACAAAATTATTACTCACATCCAATATGCTTTGCTCTATCACAATATAGGACACTCGCAGAATCAAAAAATTGACTGAGGCCAAAATCTTCCGCCACTAACTTTATGTGCAAAAGGATTCCTTCAAAATTGGGAACCATTGAAATTTAAGAATTTCCATGCTTCCCAAAACGGGACTTTGTACCTCTCTTTTCGTTCATATTCTGAGTCTATTTGTTCCTCCTTTCATATATATAAATTCTTTAGTGCGAATGTATAATTCTTTTGTATTCAGAGTGAAGTTTGCTAAGATATCCTTCCTTCAATTCTTAATCTAACGAAATGTTTTGAGAATTTGATTAGGACGATAATTGCAAGGGCAGTAAGAAGATTAATGAACGGTTTTATTTCAAGAACAAAGGTCATTTTGTTGTTATCATATAGTTTTTGACAAATTATAGGTATACAAGTAATCGATTTAAAATGAAAGTGACACCATATAAACCTTTCAACATGTGAAAATTAATATCACAATAAAATGAAATTTGTCAATTTCAAAAGCAAATACAATGCACACCATGGAGGCAATGAACTTAATTAGTGTCTTGAGATCCACAACCAAACAGAGCATACACTTACCCAACATACTTTTACATATTTTCTCCGAGTAACCACACTAATTTTCTCTTTTCATTTTTCAACAAATTGATTATAATACGTTTATTACAAAGAATTACACTATTGTCAGGTTAAGCACCTCTTTCTGGCTGTATAGGTGGATTCATCCTATGTTATATATCAGGGTAGAAAAAAAATTCTAACTAATTTTACTAACCCAAGGAAGGGAACCCGGAAAAGGACCTGCCCCACAATATCTGAACAGACCTTCAATCTCAGGGCATCCATTAGGATAAGGTATTGACCGGTGAAAAGGATCACGACCTAGTCTTTTCCGATAGAGTGAACCTTGACAGCCATATGGATCTCCTTGGAATTGAGCCCGCACCAATGCCTCACCCTTCAGAGCTGCTTCTTTTGAAGTAGATGAAGCTGGGGTGCCTAAGTAGAAGAATCTTGACTCTGGAAATCCAATTGCAGTCCGATGTAGATGTGCAAATCTCTCTTCTTTAAAATCATAACTTACAACCTGATCCCAATGTACAAAGAAATCAATATGAAAGTCAGAACCCTGAAAGGTGAAAAGGGATGGTGTGGGGGATAAAGCTGATGTGGTGAAAAAGACTCTGAGTTGGGAATCTTTACTAAAGTATCATAATGGAAGACAAATGTCTTTCATCTCTATGCAGTCTGCACTCACATCTGATATTATCAAGATCATGTGCATTACTTTGATGAACAGACAAGGTTGTTGCATCACTCAAGGAGAAAAAAGTTGTTTCAATTCAAATATAACTTGCAGAATTTTTCAAGCAACAATTAAAAATTCATAAAATACCTAACTTGTAGTAGGCATGATTTGAAAAAGAAAAAAATAAAATAAAATAAAGGACATGATACATTAGCGAGAAAAGTGGTTGTACATGGCTGAATGCATCAACGAGGTCATAATTTTGACAAGTAAATTGGGTATAAACTTCAGAGGAAAAAAAAAAGCGTGTTCTCTTACAGTATGACAGCACTTTTACACAATAAATATCAGCATTTTAGACACTTATTTAGTAACCTTTACCACCAATTTAAAAAATGTTATGAAGAATGAGTCTCACTTCTTTGACTCAATGTGTAAATTTCAGCAACTGATACCCAGTGATACAAGTCAAAAGTATTTACAATGTTAGTGTACATTTGATTTGATGATCATGGGCAACTCCAATCACACAAAAACAAAGTAACAAACTTGAATAATTGACTGTATTATAGTTTTCATAGAATCATAAGTTATTTATATTTCATAATCCCCCAAATCTAAATTTTGGGGAATGATCATGCCCCCTCTCGACCGCCCACCCCTCCTCTCTTTCTTCTTTTCTTCTTTTGGCCCAAAGGAAATACTTCTGTTATGTCTAAAACCTTTATAGATGTACAGAAATGATACGGATTTATAGTCACTATTCTATACTCAGTATACTGTGATCCCATCTATTATAAGAGGGAATGAAAACTTAGATAAAAGTTTCTGATAATTCTTCTTCCTTTTTTTTTTTTTTTTTTTTTTTCTATTATAAGAGGGAATGAAAACTTAGATAAAAGTTTCTGATAATTCTTCTTCCTTTTTTTTTTTTTTTTTTTTCCTGGTGTTTTTTTATCGACTTTATCCAATCTCATGTACATACACATATTTAGCCCCAAAAGGAAACACTAGAAAAGAGAATAAATAAAAATATTACTAAAACTTCCAGTAGAAGGGGCTTACAGTTATGTTGTAAGGATATGTCCCGGTAAGCTCTCGGAAACGACACACACTAAAGAGAAGATTCTCAAAACTGTCCCTTGCATGCTCTTCTGTGAGTGCCCTCCATCTCACATTTTCTTCCCTGCCTATAAAAACAGTCGTAGCATAAGTTGCATATCAATAGCATAAGAATCAGATAGTTTACAGCTTTCATTTACCAGAAAAAACTCTACCATACAAATAAACAATGTTTAATCTATTGAGTTTCCATTGTTATAAAACAACAATCAACAACTCAAGGCTAACAGAAAATTAGCAACATGAAAATTCAGCTTAACCCAATTTAGCAAGAACTACTCCCATAACAAACATGAAATTTTGCTGGCAATCCAAAGCTTAAACCCATTTGACAGGTATGTTGCCCCATTTGAAGGGGCATGTTGGTAGTAAAACAAAGAGCACAATGGTACAAGCACCATTACTTATGGCTTCAAATAGTACTTACAAGAAGGAAGAAAGCAAACTAATTGTCTTTCTGATCTTCACTGTAAGAAATGAAGGAAAAACATCCTCACTTCCTAGCAAAAGGAAAAGAAGGCATTTAAGCAAATTATCACTCAAAAACTAATGCTCTTGTATTTCTAAATTTGGACCAAGGATTTTGATGACCACAGCAGTGGGAGTGGTGGTACAGTGGTAATTACTAGCAATGAGGGTAATTATAGTAGGAGTGATTAGGGTATATTTGGAAACATTAGATGGAAATACTGGAGGTGACAGTGGCAGTAGGGTCAGCAGAAATAGGATCCGTAGAGGTGTTGGTGATTGTAGATATAGTGGAGGTGGCAGAGCAGCAGTGGTCACTGTGTTATGTTCATCTGAAAACAACTCAAATACCAACTTTGATGCTGAATTTGTTTATTCATTTGAGCTGTATGCTAAATTTGACGACACAACCAGATCATATGTGACAGCTCCAATTGTAACAAGAAGTTGCTAACCAGATTCTCAAGTGCACACAGATTGTTATAAGGATCCACAGGAATGCATGACATATGTGACCCTATCGCAACTAAACAAAAGGAATTTGTATATACTTTAAGGAATATCAAGCTGTTGAATGCCTATTTAGATCTGCGCTGAGGATGGGCTTAAAGAGCTTTAAGGACCCTTAAAGCTCTTTAGCAAAATTTACCACATTTATGGGAATTTTACTGAAGAGCTATAAGGACCCCCTTAAACTTGAAAAGAGAGAGAGAGATGATAATAATAATAATAAAAAAAAAAAAAATAGTATCAATATTAATAAAAGAAATGTTGTACCCAATGCACAAAGTTCACACTTCTGCAGGATTTAGGAGAAGTGATTGGTAGTTTGCCAATTGAACTAATTGGGTTCAAGAATACAAAACACTTTTATTATGTCCTCTTTTGCTATTTTCTCACATTTAAAAGCTCTTCATCAATTTGCTTACCAAACAAAGTAACAACTTTATAGGCTATAGCACTTTATCATTGTAGTTTGCTTAGCTATAAATGCTATAACTCGTTTCTGTTAAAGATCTTTATTGCAAAAGCTCTACTAAAATACTATAGCTAAAGCTCTACTTCCTTCAGCAGTACCAAACAAGCACTTATTCAACAGTTACATCAGTTTATACCCAAAATATCCTTAAGCAGATCTCATATCAGATATCCAACAACTGCTTACTTATTCTCAGATGGAAACTGAGATCAATGGTCAATAAGACAGCATTCTCAAATTACTCCAGGAGGTGCAATTTTTTTCTAATCTTCATTTATCACTGTTGTAAAATATATTAGTACTACATAAATTTGGATAATTTCATACCATAATAGTTATTAAATACATTATGATTATACTTTTTTGTTTTTCTGATAGACAATGAAATTTTATTGAAAAAATTAGAGTCACTCAAGTATAAAGGATGTATACGATTGGGGACAATACAATCAAACACACAAATTACATTATGATGATACTAAGCAGCTGCAAATTTAATAAAATAAAATCAAATGCCATGGAAGTTTTACTTTGCTTTGTTCTGTATGCACTTTGTTCTTGATTAGTACTATATTGATCAAAATTCAAGCATCTTTTTTCAGCAGATCATTAGCCATTCCACTAAAAGGTGAGAAATTTTTTTGAACATAGCCATGAATTCTGGTACGTCTAACTCTAAATTTAGGTCAATATGTATATGGATAAATGAGCAGGTACAATCTAAATTCTATCCAACAGACAAAAATTAGAAACACTTCTTTAGCAATCAACAATAAATAAGTTCTTAGTTTATAAATCTTTTCTAATTAAGATCAGGCATGCCAAGTACTAAGATAACACATGCACTCACCAAACCATCCTTCTGATTCAGCAACACTCCAATAACTTTGTGCCTCACTACGAGGACCGGCATCTTTCCGAGTCTCCCCACCACTAAACAAAAGCAAAGCTGCATCATCTTTGGCTGCAATATCAACTCCCTCTTGTATATGTCTCACAAAGGTAGAAGCTTGGCCTGGATTCTTCTGATAAGACTCCAAAAACCATGAATCCTCCTTATCAACTTTCCCACAGCTACTACTAGTATAAACCGAATGTCCAGCAACCATTACAAGATTCTGAAGCTTTGAAAATGGATAATTATCGGAACCCACATCGAGTTTTTGATAACTATTAATCATCATCCGGTAATGACTCTCATACAGAGATAATATGATGAGAATTGTGAGCCCAAGTGACAAGGAGATGATGAAAACTAAAAGTGGGTGCAGCTTAGAGAAATACTGAATACGGGTTCCGAAAGATTTAAGCATTTTGATGGGATGAAAGGGTGAATTCTTAGGCTTTCGGATGCGTCTACTAGTTCCTGATTCTAAATCAAAAAAATCACCACCTTTTTTGGGGTATGCAAGGAAGGACTTTGGACTCCCCGAAGACCCAAATGAATAATTTTTCATGATAGTATGAATCCAGCTTATGGGTTTGGAAAGGGAGTGAAATTAAGCATACCCAGATGGTAATTTAGACAAATTAAGCAATGGGGTCATGGATTTTTCTGATTCTTTTTTGGGTACAAAAACACACACAACTCTGAACAAAAAAGCAAGAGATATCATATCACACATCAAAGAATGGTTTGTAAATTTTGATAGCTTTGGAAAGGGAAAATGAAAATCAATCCATCAAGTTGCGGGTATGAATTAATGAAGCAGAATTAAATGGATCTCTGATCTGAGTAATAATGATAATTTGATAATTAAGCAAAGAAAGAGAACTCACTAAAAAGACAATGCAAAATTCTGGGGTTTCTTAGTTCTGACAAGATTCAGGTTTCGAGAGGATCTTGTTTGCTTCTACGTACGGTTTAATCTTTAACTCAGATTGTGATTTGTGCTAACTCTGGCTGTTGACTTGAGATCCTCCTCGTTTCCATTTTCAGAGAAGGATTGTTCTTCGTGGTGGTCAGTGTTTTTATTTTTTGATCTCTGTTAGAAGGCCCAAAAGTGTGGCTTCTCTTTAAATGTCCACTAACACTAAATTGAGCAATTTTTTTGGGCCCATCAAGACAAGGGCCCTAACCAGATTTGACGGGTTCATCAATTACAGTATTCTGCATTTCTACTATTCTGTTTTCTTTCGTGTGGTGTCTGCAAATTCTGTAGCCCATTAACGTTATGGGTTGGGCTTCCTTCTGTTACTCCTTTGGGCCCAGTCCATCTCCAGTCTACCTTTTTGGGTCTTCTCTTCTCCCTGGTAAACAGTGATTGTCCATTCAATTATAGGCTTTTCGAGGAAAAAAAAAAAAAAAAAAGAACTGATTAGCACATCTAATATAATCTAAGCAGAGGAGAGTTAAGTGTCATAGACCAAATCAAGGGTTCCTCAATATTTGATGGTAATTATTGTTATCCATAAATTTAATTCAATATAAAATATCTATCATTAAAAATCTGTAATAAGTTTTAAAACAATTAATCTAAACCGTGGTGCAATTTTTTATAGTATACAGGTCAGAATGAGAAAACGTGAATAGCCAAAAGGGCATTGAACTCAACGGGGCTTTAATTCTAAAATGTGGGTTGTGCTTAGCGTCCAAACCAAGGGTGTGTAGTCTCTTGGATCACAGTGTGTGGATCTCCATAGTATCTTATGCAACGCTTTTCTTAGCTGGATTTTACATATAAGTGAAATAATGTTACATATAGCCATGCACAACAAAGCATCTTTGTATCACTGTGTGCGCCTTAGACAGAAGTCAAGGAAGTGCAGCACTACAAGTTGACTGGCTGAGTTACAAACTGAGAGACAGTTAAGATAGTTGTAAATTGTAATAGAAAAGATGCTTTCCTTCCTGGTTTTTTTTTTTTTTTTTTTTAAATGTAAATTGCAAAGGCCACTAGGCAGCGAAGTGTCTCTATATATCTCTCAAACACTAACTCCAAGGCACAACAGACAGAGACTGCATTGAGAAGATCGTTGAACTTGAGAGTTGAGACGGCTTTTCTTGGGCGTTTTCAAGAATTCCACCCATCCACAAAGCATCTCTTAGTATGTCCATAATATCCAAATTCCTTGGAATCTTATCAATTAGACATTGTGAGTATGTATTTTTAGCTAAGAAGCACGGTATGGATATGGACACAAGTACAATATGGTGATACAGGCAATTTCTGAAAAAATTATAACATAAAATGGCTTATATAACACTGATATGACATGAGTACGACGCGAATACAACATAGGTATAGTATCTTAAATAAATTGTCTATGCTTCCTAGATTTTTAGTCTTTTAATTCATACCACTGACAAGCTTTTGTATTTTGCATTCATCATCATCATCATCATCATCATCATTATTATTATTATTATTATTATTATTATTATTATTATTATTATATATTTTTGGAATATTCATGTGTGAGGATGTAATTAGTTAAGTGAACTACATTTTATTTTTATTTTTTGATAGGATGAACTCATGCATTGGATACTAACCACAAGAGTAGGTGGTTGATATAACAAAATTGGGTTAAACTTTTGTGTCAACTGATATCCCTATATGATACATTAACGATTATGTCCCCAACATTAAGTGAGCGTTTGGATTGAGATGATTCTTGCGGCACGTTTTCAGTTTCACGTCTTGGTTTTTTTTTTTTTTTTTTTGGCCGCACTTGTTGACTTTGGAGGACAAAATTTATTGTGCGTGTACTATGCGTGCACTGTTCACGCAATATTTAATATTAAAAGTGGGTCCCACAATACTATTCACACATTTAAAAATTATTTTACTACGGTGTTTTCAGCAACAATCAGTTTTTATCAACTTTCAGCAACAATAAGTGCTATCCAAATGGACCCTAAATGGCTGCTGATATGAAACTGTAAGTTTTTTGTAGGCTATCATTATTCTTTTTAGCAGCAATTGTTAATACATATATAGACAGGCTAGCATTATGGCTCTTGTTTTATCAGGAATTAATAATATAAAACCTTCTTTAAAAAAATGGTTTCAATTGTAATTATCGATGGACCTTATTGTTTATAGAGTTATCCGGTAAGTGAAAGAAAAGGACTTAGAAGAAGACCATCTAGCTATCACAACTATTTTGCATTGAATCTGTTTCTTCTTCATGTTTTCTTTTCTCTCCTGATACCATCTTCGTAAACCATGTCTTCCTCTGATATAGAAAGGCCCACTGTAAGGTTTGTTCATACAATATCAGAGTCTGGTCGCCCTCTCCCTTCATCAAGCCAGTGGAATTCTATAGAGATCAACTACAACCTCATCCCAAAGTCTGAAACTGCTTATGATTCACTTCCTTCTTCATATTCAAAATCCATTGAGTTTCATCTCATTATCACAGGTAAAAAATATTTCAAACGTTTTATTTACATTTCGGGCTTTGCAATTTTGCTAGTCCTAGCCCTTGTCCTATTGAAACACTTTTTGCCTCACAAACATGCCCACCATGGAACTTCAAGGAATCTCACACTTGCAATAAGCCAAGCTCTAACATTTTTTGATGCTCAAAAGTGTAATGTATATCATAGCAAGCACTTCATTTAATATAAGATCTTTTTCTTTTTCCTTTTTGATACAACTTAATTGTTTTTTATAAGGGAAGTTTTGTAGCATTGATAAACTCGTCCATATTAGGCAAAGGCGACATCCCTAATGAACTCGTCAGCCTCACCCACACGCCCATAGCCCGAGTGACGACAAGATAAGGTCGACGGTCCCATCTTAAAGCTAACGATTGCACCTTTAAGGCATCAAACACCTAAAGGTGACAACTGGAATATGTAGACAGGGATAAGTGGCTGATAGAAGGAAGCTAAAGGGAATAATAGAACCTCTGACGAGTCTGACATGGCCTTACTTGGCCTTCACAGCATAAGTATGTAAGGAAATATCTTGTGTCCCATGATTACCTCTAATTAAGGGAAGTCCTCTAAGAAAAGGACTCCGCAAAATATGCAAATTAAAGAGAATCTCTCCTACAAGGAAACATCTTTTTAACTAAGGCACGGATGTCAACCCTACACTAGAGTGGTGAAAATTTCTCTGACTTAACCTTCGGAGGGCCTTTGGCCAGTACTGCACTGGTACTATCTTAGGGTTTTCTTTGTTTTTGTTTCGCAGGTCTTGTTTCAAGCACATGAGTATTGTGCGGCTTATTGACGATTTTTGGCATCATCAGTTGGCACCGTCTGTAGGGAACTACGACTTGTAAGCCATACTATCGCTTCCCAGACAAAGAGTTGCATAGTGCTCACTCGCTCGATGGCAACCACTAACAACGCTCAAGGAGACAAACCACGCACGACCACCCTCAAGAGACAGGTTCAAACTCTCACCACTACCATGGAGCACCTCACCAAACAAAACCATGACTTAGAAGAGCAATTGCGCCAAAAGAATGCAGACCTTAATACTCAGGAGGAAGACCAAGAAGGCACTAGCTTTGAGAGAAAGAACCAAGAAGGGCCGAAAGGTACAACACCTTAAGTAGACCAAAACGACAAGACATGAGCCGCCCATCCATCACCGATATGGTTCCACCTCACATAGTCACCGAGATGCAAATGATGAAGGAATGGATGGACTTTATGATGAATGGAACGGATGGACTTTATGATGAATGCCCTTAGAGGACAGGTGTCTAGCGACCTCGATGACTTGGTCCATTAAACTGATTCGCCGTTTACAGCATCCGTCACTTCATTCCCTCTTTTACCGAAGTTTCATATACTGCAGGTGGAAAATTACGACAAATCCAAGGACCCCTTAGATCACTTGGAGTCTTTTAAGACCTTGATGCATCTTCAAGGGGTGCTAGACAGGATCATGTGCAGAGCCTTCCCCACCACGCTGAAGGGACCCACAAGGATCTGGTTTAGCAGGGTAATGCCCAACTCCCTTAGTACCTTCAAGGAGTTAAGTGCCCAGTTTGCCTCACACTTCATTAGGGGGCACAGGTATAAGAAGTCCACTGCAAAGAGAACTTATCCTATAAGGATGAGTTCATTATATAGTCCACGATTGGATGGGTTCGTCCTACAAAGAGACCTAGTCCACAAATGGTCGAGTTGATCACATGAGGGGACATTAAAAGCCACAAAGGAACAAGTTTATTAGTCCACAAAATGGATGAATTCATTATAAAGTTTATTAGCCTGCAAATGGATGAGTTTGAAATGGACGAATCAAAATTATTAAGTCAAAAAGTAAACGAGTCCATAAGGACAAGGAATGAACATACACATACCAACAAGCAACACACATATACTGAAGGCGACAGATATAAAATACCATAAATAAAGTAAATTTTTTGCAAGCAAAGCCCAAAAAACAAGAGGGCATTAAACATTGTCTGGAAGTTAGATCAAATATACAATAAAAAGAAAAGGCTAAGTTCAGGAGGCCGGGGCGTCTTGTAGGTTCTCATCACCCTTAGGAGGAAGGCCCTGGACATATTGAGCTTAAGGGTCTTCAGCATTCAAAGGGTTGGTCGAGGGGATCAAAGGGATGACAAGCTGATCCGCAGCAGGTTAGGCGAGGACGACACTATCATCCTTTGGATTTGACTTTGACTCGGTGGAGTCGTCACTTTCTTCAAAGATAGTATCGCCTGTAGGTGTCGACGGTAGGGGATCGTCCATAGTGACCTTGGATAAATCCAAGTGGGGGTAGACGAACTTGACCTGCTTTAGGCAGTCCTCAAACCTGTTACCATAATAGACAACACAAGAATCTATAAAAGTCTGTGAAGCCTTAAACTCTGCTACAGTGTCAACCATGACCATCTCCACCTGGCCTAGAAAATCCGTTAACTCCTTTTCCACCATCGCCTTAGCCTTCCTTTTTTTTTCTTTTTTTTCTTTTTTTTTTTTTTTTTTTTTTTCTGATGACCCTCCTCCTCCAGTTTCTCCCTTGGCTCCTTCACCTCCTAGTTGAGGGTACGAAGGGCACCCTTATATTGCTCTTACTCGTTGGTTAGGTTCTTGATGCGCTTATGCAAACGGGTAATCACCCCTTCTTTGGCGACATCCCTATCCTACAATGCCTTCATACAAACCAGCACCTACAAGAAAGAACATCCCTCAGCAGTTGATTAAAAAACGAGTAAAGAAAGAAAGAAAGAAACGTACCTGAGCAAGGTCAAAAAAGCCTGATACCCTCAGCTCTTCCATCACTTGCTCAGCACAAAGGTCCACATCCTTATCATTGATGATGGACTCCATCACCTCAACGGCGTAGTCCTTGTGGGCAAGAAAACAGTGATCATGTCCCTAAGTGATAGGGGCTAATGTCATCATTAGTCCCTTACCTGCCCTGTGGCTCTATTTGGGGGGCGACGACTTCTTAGGAAGCTTATCCTCGAGGGTGACAGAAAGCTTCTTGGAGGACAATCGTCCTTCCCATCAGCCTTCCTCTTATGGGCCCCTTTTCCAGCAACCTTAGGGGCTAGCGAGGACACACCCTCCCCCTTTGCCTTCTTTTCTTCTCTTTCCTCGAGTAGCAACTGCTCTCACTTACGCCTTCTTCCTAACTATCTCCATTTCTGCAAAGGATAAATGACGAGTATTAGATCAAGCGAGGACAAAAAGAAAAATGGTGAGAGAAAATTAAAAATACTTATGACAGCGAGAATAAGTATTTAGTCTATAAGCCTTTTGCTTGTCAGTTATGATTGGACAAACACTGGCTGAAAAAAAGAAAACGACGACATTAAAACACTTGACGAATAAATGAAAAAGTAAAAGCCAAAACGGATGGGGCTAAACCTGAATCTTTGACAATACCCCAAGTATTGTCAAGACCATAGGGTATCATATCCTACTCTTCTAGACGGCATACCCAATCTGTCCCCTTGATAAAGAAGTATCTGTCCTTCCAATTCTATTAGAGTCGAGCATGTCTGACACAAGTCTTAGCGCTTTTTTCCGTGTAGCAAAATGGCATATTACGATGTTCTAGGGTATATAACACCAAAAGAACTCGTCCAGCGAAAGCTAATGGTTCCCACCACTAAGACGACCCCACAAAATCTCAGCCTCTATAAAGACCCTCCAGGCATTTGGAGCAATCTGAGTGACGAACAATCCAAGAAAGTTAGCCAACTGACGGTGCAACGCTGTTAGTGGCAACGTTAGTCTCGTTGCGAACATCGCGTCGTACATACTAACGTTCGCAGTCTTCCCTGAATAGCACTTCTCAAATTTCCCAGGGAGACGGATTAAGATATGGTCAGGCATCTAGTAATGATCCCTCAAATTTTTAAATATATTGGCCATCATCTTCGGTAAAAAATCATTGACGGTCCACATTTGAGGAAGAATAAACAGACGGGTATGCCCATTCCTAGGGCTTCCTGAACTCCCTACTTCAAGGGGTCTCTCGTCAGCATCATTCTCATCCCCGACATCCTTTATTCCCTTGTCACCTTCATCCTCTCCCTCATCTATCTCCTTTTCCTTATCTCCCTCTCCAACATAACTTTCTATGTCCTCGTTAGGAGAATGGGTTGACATTTCCCTCTATGAAAACCAGGAAAGGCCTTCCTCAGGCTCATGACCTGTTTGGAAGGCCTCATCGTAGCCCTCTCCGTCACGGACTAATGACTGCTCATGAGTCGCTTCTCTAGACATTTATTTACCTACAAGCGACAGAGGTATTCTAAGTACCTAAGTTGACGGCCTCTCTAAAAAGTTACATGATCAACTAGAAAAAAAAGAAAAAAAAAAGGAGGATAGGAGGAAATAAAGGAAAAGGTGACTTACCAAGTAAAGCAGACAGTTTCTTGAAAGATGATGGTCTTAGTAAAGGAATGAAGACAGGGTAGTAAGATGATGGGAGCGAAGTTCTCGGAATAACCAGCTCTCTCTCTAAAGATCAACGATGAAATGGGAAAAAATGGGGAAGGAACTGAGATATATATAGGATGAAAAGTGCACAGAAGACGAAGCGACACCCTCATCTAGAACCTGAACCAATCCACTTAAGCCACGTGTCCAAGCAATTATTAAAGGTTGCTCAAGGATTCACCCATAAATACCCATCTTTTTTGATAAACAAAATAATAAATAATAATAGAAAAGCTACAATTTGAACTCCATAACCCGTTGGTTGAAGCCGACGTGGACATGGAGTATGGGGCAGCTGATAAGGGAAGTTTTGTAGCATTGATAAACTTGTCCATATTAGGCAAAGGCGACGGCCCTAATGAACTCGTCAGCCTCATCCAGACGTCCACAACCTAAGCGACGACAAGATAAGGTCAACGGTCCCACCTTAAAGCTGACGACTGCACCTTTAGGGCATCAAACACCTAAAGGTGACGACTGGAATATATAGACGGGGATAAGTGGCTGATGAAAGAAAGCTGAAAGGAATAATAGAACCTCTGACAATTCTGACATGACCTTACTTGGCCTCCACGGCATAAGTATGTAAGGAAATATTTTGTGCCTCACGATTACCCCTAATTAAAGAGAGTCTTATAAGGAAAGGACTCCGTAAATTACGCAAATTAAAGAGGATCTCTCCTACAAGGAAACATCTTCTTAACTAAGGCATGGATGTCAACCCTACACTACTATAAAAACTCCGAGATCTTTACAAACCAAGTTACGCATAATTTACCCCAGATTTAGCACTCTAGAGTGGTGAGAAGTTCTCTGACTTAACTTTTAGAAGGTCTTTGACCGGTACCGCACCGGTACTCTCTTAGGGTTTTCTTTGTTTTTGTTTCACAGGTTTTTTTTCGAACATGTGAGTATTGTGCGACTTACTGACGATTTTCGGCATCATCAAGATTCATCGATCCAAAATCCTCTCGGCCAATAACCTGAGTGGAACAAAAAAGTCGAACAAAGTCAACTGTTCGAATTGTTTAGACTTGTTAATAAATAATGAAAATATTATTGTTATTATTATTTATGGTTGAAAAAATTCAAACTTATAGTCGTTGTGCATGTCCACTAGCCACAAAATGAACTGTACTACACACTGCAGTACGTAGGATATTTGACGATAATGACACAAAAATAAATTAGAAAGACATTTTGGTAATTAAGAATTCGTTTGGGAACAACTTATTTAGCTAAAATTGAAAATTTTTTGTTGAAAATATTGTAAATAAGAGTAAAAACTAGCTGAAATAATACAGTGAGACTCATGAATAGTATTAAAAAGTGTAATAAGACCTATAAATAGTAGCAAAAATAAGTAGAATAGTAACAAAAATAAACTAAATAATAAAATGAGTTTACTTTAAACTCTAATTCCAAACGTAAATTTAGGGTCCATTTAAGAACAACTTATTTAACTGAAACTAAAAACCTTTTACAAAAAGTATTATAGATAAAACTAAAAGTTAACTGAAATAGTGCAATGAGACTCATGAATAATACTAAAAAATATAAAGAGACCCATGAATTGAAAAAAAAAAAAAAAAATACTACCCATGTAAGCTACTCAACGCAAGCCAGTGTTTATACTGATGTTTCAACTTTTATGCGTGGGAAGCAAGCAATGAATGTTGTGCTTTGGCAGGACAGTTGACCGTCTTCACACCAAACAGAACAACTGCTGAAGATATTTTAGGACAAAATTGAAAATATATAGAAAATTAACTGTTTTAGAGGACGAAATGTTAAAGAAAGATAACGAAAAAATCAGCAGTAATCTATTTTTAGCAAGACAAAAAAGAGCTAATCTAAAAAATATATTTAGATATATCCATATGTAGTCAAGATCATCGTTATATTATAGATAATTCTTTTAAAGGATGGGTGGGATGATCAACAAAAGTCAAAAATGTTTTAAAAATACTGCCACTTCAACTGTCGTGTTGATGATAACAATTGACAATGGATAACTGAAAGAGAAAGCATGCCAACCTTTTCTTTTCAATGTGGATTTTACACATTAATGTAGTGTTGGTAGAACTGAGAATTAATTTGCAAGACATTGACACTCGCAAAATAGAAACATGACACTTTTAAAAATTCGTTCTAATTTTAGATTTGTGAGACAATTACCAGTTCGCACTTGCAAACTTTTCGATCATCGGGGGAAAAAAAAAACAGTTATTTAGATCATTTACTACCAGCCCCTTCCCACTATAAATGCCTATCATTTCCCATGAATTAAACCCTATGCACCCACCTGATAGGTGAGATAATTGTATCCATTATTAAGAGAGCCAAACACCATCAATTTTCTACACTCTCCCATCTCACCATAGCTAAACTGTGAGAGTAGATTATCTCAATCACAATTATCACCATCCATTGAGTATTGGGAGTGAATTGAATTGTTGGGAGCCTAGGAACCATTGGAGCTTGCCAATTTCAACCATGGTGGGGTTGAAGGTTTTAATTAGATAAATTCTCATAATGAAATTATATATATATATATATATGGAAAAAATTATATTTTAAACCTATAATTTAGAAACATGTAGTTTTAAAGGAACAATTTAAACCTTAAGATTTCAAAGATTAATAAATTAAATTGCAATTCATTTAAGTATAATGGAATTGTGTTTGGACTTATAAAAATAAAAATGAAAAAACTCTGCAGTTTTATTTGTCAATTTTGAAACCATATGATTTAATATGTTACACTAATAAATTATATTCTTTTTTTAAAATACTTTTAAAAAAAATGTATCATTGCAAACATGAAAAGATTTAATTCATTGTGAAATTTTTTTTTAATAAACAATAATACTTATTAGAATAGACACGAAAATAGTAATATTAGTGTTTTAGCTGGGATTTATAATACATTATATAACTAGAATACAACTACAAAATAATTTAACCTTTTTAAATTTTAGTTAGTTTAAGCATACATTAAAAACTAATTGATATTTTAGTCAAATAACAAAATTAATAATTATAGATTAAATATCATAAGTTAAAATCATATCATATCTATTAAAATGTCTATCATAAATAAAGCAAATAAAGCACGTAATTATTATTATTATTATTATTATTTTTTTTGAGGAGAAATAAAGCACGTAATTAGAAAGGGACAACAAGTAAAGCAAAAGTTGTCTCCTCATTCCACAGCCCCACCAAACGAAGTGCCTTTTACTGCTTTTACTTAGTTTTATTATAGGTAAAGTATAGTCCTCATATCAATCATGCATCATCCGTGTAACAGTGAATTCATAAACTTATATTTATTAATTAGTTTACATAAGAGAGGAGAAATATACGATTTAATGTAGAGACTGTTGATGGATAGCTATCCACTGACCAAAGATTTTGTTGAAGAATTTGACCAGAGAACTAGGAGCAGTTATATGGTGTACCCGGCATATATGCCGGGTACATAATATAATTTTCAAAGAACTAGAGGTCCCTGATTTATTATTTCATTTATTACTTGCAAATTCATTTCAAATAGTGTATATATATTAGGTTGGGTTCAAGTTATACTTGATAGAACTCTAAATAATGTTTCACCACTCAATATTTTTTTACTTAAATGCGAATATTGACGAATCCACCGTTAGATTACATTATCTTTATATGTTCTTTATGCTTACAAATTTTCATGGTGATCAAAGATTAATAGTCATGTTATCAATTAATTACTTAAATTTAAATTTTTGTAGTTTAAAATAATATCTAAAATATGAGTTTATGAATCGAATAATAAACTAACATCCAATTGAAATGAAAATTAGCAAGAGTATTAAAAATATACAAAACATGTAATTCAACGGCAGAATTTTCAAAATATAAATTTTATAACAAGTTATTGAGTGGTGTAACATTACTTAGAGTTAGAGTTACACTAAGTATAACTTGAACCCAACTCATATATATATATATATATATTCTCAAATCTCAGCAATTGAGATTCAAATCATGTGTGTTGAGGATTCATTTCTATTCTTCTGGTTTTTGTTCCTTTGGATATTTGGACTCAGATTCTTTTATTCCAAAGACTTATTATTATCAAGGTCATGCTTTTCGGCCGGTGAGGTGTATCTGTTCCGTATTCGATTCTTGCTGTAATTATTGTAATTATAATATTATTATATTATATAACTCTCGCCCTTTTGGTGGAGGGTCCATCTTTTTTTTGTCTCTTCTACTTTGTTTCGAGTGCAAGATAAAGTATTCTCCAAAAAAAAAAAAAAAAAAAAAAAAAAAAGAAGAAAGTGTGCAAGATAAAGACTTTAAAAATGTTCGTTTGTGAACAGATTTTTTAATTTTTTTGCTTGATATGTGCTAAAATATAGTCGTACATTAAAGAATGAGATCTCCTGCGCCTCAAGCCCATTAACTTGGCCAATGAATGATGAATAACGAGTCACCCATCCGATCTAAATCAATCATACAAAGAAGCAATAGTGGAGCTATAAAAATATATAATTTTTTTCAAGATCAAGTTAAATATATCAATTGGACTCAAAAAAAAAAAGTTGAATAATTTTTAATAAACAAAATGCAACACACACACTCAATAATTTTTTTCTTTTTGTATCTTTTCTTCTAATGGGAAAAGAGCTATCTATGGATTCTTATATCCCTATTCCTAATTCTCCGTACCCAAAATGAAAAATAGTTTGTTTTTAAAAAATAAATAGATTTCTATTAATGTGATTTACTAATAAATATTTTGTTTTTAAAAAATAAATAGATTTCTATAAATGTGATATATTTTTTGTTACGTTGGAATTTCTATCGTGCAAAGGTCCTATATGAGACCCACGAATAGTAATAAATCATGATCAAAATATTTGAGTAAAAATCAAGCTTTTGCTCATCAAGGAGGTCACGGTTATCCCTGGAAGTATAACAAAAAATATATCTCCCTTCTCTATTGTTTTATGTCCGAAGTTGTATCAAAGTACTTTTCAACAACTCCACAAGTTGGTCTCAACCTCTGAGGTACAGTAAGTAGGTATCTCCTTCTTTTGTGTTGGTCCCAAATGTGCACGATAATGAGTAGTGATCACATACTACAATCTCGTGTCTATCGATAATGAATTGTATATGAATGCAAATGAGGGTTGGTATTTATAAGAAAAGTTGCACCCCTTGGGAATAGACACATGTATGAATAGATATGTCAACCCCCAGAGATACAGCCTTACCCAAATACTGATTATTCTTTAGAAAAACAAATATTGCGTATTTGAAGCAACACTATTCACTTATTATATGTGTAATAGTGCAATATATTATAGTGTAATCACCCATTACAACCACAACCACAAACAAACATTTTGCAGGTGTTGCATTTGCTATTAAGTGTATTAATCAATTACATTTTTCACAACTGACCAAGGCCATTGTCTTTGAGTATGAAAGACCCTGCTATGCCCAACAAGACCGGTTTCAAACCTTTCTTTTTTATTTTAATTGGCAATATGGATGATCTTTTGATTTTGTGACTATTGACTGCAATGTAAGATATATTTGGGAAATATAAGAAGACCCAAACCTAAATATGGGTTGGTGGTGGAGTTTAATTCAAGTGTGGTAGGACACTGTATATTGGTAGCAAGAGGGGAGAGTGGGGCAGTTTTGGGTTTAACGGTGAGTTAGTTTGAGTTTTTTTTTTTTTTTTTTAATGAAAATATTTATTTTTTTAGTGACTGATGAGGTAACATAATTTTAGCCTTTTATTTTAAAAAGAAGATGGGGATTAAACGAATTCTATCTGGTAGAATACCCTAAGAATTTTAGAGAATCTTAATCCTTAAACTTGTGTTATTCTCTTATACCTTCTATGTAAAGATGTAAGACATGTGAGGGCAATGCTTTTAAGTAGGAATGACAACAGAACAGTGTTGGATCATGGGTTCTTAGTCCCCATCTCGTTCTTTCTTCGGGGTAATGGGATAAGAGTAGGAAGGTCGGGTCCAGGACAAGTTTGAAGATATTTTACTAACCCTATTGATGACATAAAGATAAAACAACGAAGGAATTAAAGACCGCAAGAGTACTAGAAAAAAGAAGTATAAACAAGTGTGAACATTGTAAATATTGTTTCCACTACCTAGAAATCAAAGTTTTCTTCCAATGTTGTTTATGGTTGAAAATTAATTCCACTACCTAGAACTAGAACATTTATATGTTTTCATTACTCACCACTTGATCACTTGTGAAACTCATGGTTTTGTTAAATATAAATTCTTACCATATGTGTATAGATTTACAATAGGAATTATAGGCAAGATTTTTGATTTGAACCTCAGCCATTGAGCTTTTACTTTCCTGAACAATTTTTTTGGTTATTGTTTTGTTTTGTTATTTGGGTTTAATATTGCAGAGATAATTCATATGATTCTCATCTGACATCTAACTTTCCCTTCCGACTTCCAAGTGCATCAATCAATTCTCTAGCCGCTGGAATGATGGATCTGGTCTGAAAAATCCCAACAGGAAATTAAGTTAAGACTGCGCTAGGTTGAAGTCCTTGCAACTTACTAGTCTAAATCCAAAGGCAAAAAGGAAAGAATATGACAATTTTTTTAGAACAAATTTTTTTTTTTTTCTAAAAACTTGCTTATGAGGTAATTTACTAATTTTCATGCCAGACTGATTGATTGTAAACAAAATCTTCGTATGGCTGATTACTTAGGCATATGGAATGGGATATTGTTGGTGTGAGGATTGAAGCTTGATTTGATTATTGAGGAAATAAACCTTTGAGAGTGGTATAAGCAACTACGTAACTAAAGGTAGCAACTGTAATTCCTAATTCAGCCTCTTCCAGTAGGTATAAAGACCAGAACTTTCAGTAAGTTTCAAATAACTAAATCTACTCAAATTGTGAGTTTCAGTTAACTTAACTGATAATTGTATAAGAGATCTAAATTTCAATTTCTGCCCACCAAAAACTGATTAAAGAGGGGAGAATATAAGTTGAAACTCTTTTGACTCAAATGTATTTCTTAGATACCATAATTCTCTATTTTATTTTACTTTTGAATGCTCTATACACCTTAATTCAGAAGTAACAGGATTGGTTCCGAGCCATTACGATTGGTTCCGAGCCATTATGGCCATGGTATATGGACTTCTGGGTTCCTATGTTGCTTGTTACAAGAGAGAAACTGAATCAGACAACACAAAAAGTCAATAAGTTGCAACTATGGTAGCCAGCTTCACATAGACAGGACAACAGTGCCAGCAGTTATATATAATCTGCTCAGAAACATGAATATTATCTCATAGACCTTTTAAGATCTCTGAAGTCTGACATGTGATAGTTTCATGATTCATCACAGCAACTCGAAACCAAACCAAACCAAAATCAAACACACCAAATTATCTGTCTTAGAGTATTTCATAAAGGTCCAAATTTGATTCCTTAGAAACCATGTGCTTATCACAAAGGTTAGTGTTTAAAACAATAATAAAAGCACTAAAAATCTAAAACGAATAAACATATCAGGAATAAGAAGGTTCTTGTAGAGAGATCAGAGAGTGTGCCAAATGGGTTTGTCGGTCACGGTTAATCAGAAACACGGACCAATATTTTTCTCATCATATCTCGTCATTGAACTACCATTTCTGAACCAAAAAAAAAAATTAAATATTAAAAAGAAAAAAAGAAAGAGAGTGGAACGAAAAGAAATCATCAGAGACTTAGATACAAGTAATCACGAAACTAATCGATCATTTTGTTGTCAGTTATTTCTATCCTCACCTGACTTCACTTCGTTCCCATAAGCCAATAAACGTAGTCAGTATAACGCTATTATTCACAATTATCGGTACATCTAACAAAACCCTAAAGGAGAAAGAGAGACAGAGAGAGAGAGAGATGTTGAGAATGACTGGTGAGGTATAGAGCTAATTTATACTTTATAGGCGCTGCTGAGAGCGAGGGGGTTGCCCTAGATCGAGGTAAGGTATTATAGTCATAGTCAAATTTACACCGTTGGATTAAACTGGGCTTTAATAGTTTGCATTAGTGCAGGTTTGGGCTTCCAACATTTCGTCTTGAGTTCAGACCATCCCATTTGGGTCGACTTGGCCCATAAAAAGCCTCTAAATCTAGTTCCCTTTAGAGCATTAGAATTGAAAAATGCTAATGCCATATGTAAGGTGTATTTAGAATTTTAAACCTCAAAATCTATTGCATCAGGGAATGCTAAAGGTAAGAATTGCAAATTTTTTTAGCATTCTGCTATAGTATAATTGTAAAGATGGAATTGTACTGTAGCAGTATTGTAAAAAAAAAAAAAAATTATTATGTTTTTTCCCACGAAATCTTCTCTCTCTTCCTTCTTTGTTTCCCCATCTGCTCTCTTCCTTCTCAACCCACCACTAGCCACCACCACCACAAACCATACCCACCATCAACCAAAACCCACTCACCCACCTACCTTCCATCACCGTGAACCCTAACCCAAAATCAATCCGCCACCAACACCATAACTCATACCCATCCACAACTAGTACCCAAAGCCACTCCGATCAACCCACGAACCCAACCACAAAAATCAAACCCCAACCCAAAATCAGTCCGCCACCAACACCATAACCCATACCCATACACAACCAGCACCCAAAGTCACTTCGATCAACCCACGAACCCAACCACAAAAATCAAATCCCACCAAAATCAATCAAAACCCAACAAAATTAAAACTCACTGAAAAACGATCCACGATCCACCGCAGAGACCTTGGAGAAACAGACGGTTGTTGCAAATGGAAATGGAAAAGACGGGAACAGAGTCTGCGGGCCATCACTCACTTGTAGTTGCAAAGCTCAAGCCAGCCACCAACAAGGACAAGCACAACCCACCACCACCCACACAAAATGTGATTAAAAAAAGTTACTTAGGTCTAGGCTTAGGTTTGAGAGTGACGAAGGAGAAGAGGTCGGAAATGGAAGAGAAAAGGAGATGAGGAAGAAGAGAGAAAAGAGAGGAAGCAACGGAGAACTCACCGGCACGTGGATGGGAGTGGGGCGGCGTAATCTGGGTTTGGTCCGAAGCTTGAAGATTGGTCTCTTGGTCTTGGGTGTCTCTTTCTTCTAACGCTTTATCTCTCTTCGGGTGTGTGAGTCCGGAATTGAGTTTTGGCATTATACGGAGAAAGTTGTGTATGAAGGTAAACGTTAAGGGTGGGTTGGAAAGAAATAATATTTTAATAAAAATAGAGTTTTGGGATGTTGGAGGAATGGTAAAATGGTATGGTATAATGATAGAGTGGCTTTTTAGAATGGTAAAATAGAATAGAATTAGAATTTTCTGATGCTAATGCTCTTATAAGGTGAAAGCCTTCTATGTTAAAATAAAATAAAATAAAATAAACAGACAAAGCTTAGGTACAATACTGTAGACGTTGCTTCTTAAATTTTCCTTTTTAAATTCAGTCATATGGTTTTTTTCCCATGGGATAGAAGTTTATTTTTAAGTAGAGATGACAATGGAGTGGGGTTGGATCATGGGTCCTTATTTTCCTCCCCGTCCTCTCTCTTTGAGATGAAAGAAGAGAGGTTGGGTCTTGGGTGGGTACGAATGTATTTTACTAATCTTAATGAGATGACTCCAACATTGATGAGTATAAATTTTCTTCCAATGTTGCTTTTGGTCGAGAAATCCATTACCAATTATTTACTAGTTTGTATAGATAAACATCCCTGGAATTTTCCCAAGTGTTGGGGATCGTCCTAGTACAATCCTCATAGACGACCACAAGCCTATGGACGACTATTTTGTTAAGTATAGCTATTCTTGTCTTCCTGGCCTAGACGACTCTCATAGACAAGTCTGGAGTTCACCAATTCTTAGTTCATCATCAGTTACCCCCTTGTCCAAAGGTCGCCCAGAGTACTGTATAGCCTAACTCTTATTCTTTAGACGTGTGTCCTTTTGTCAGCGTTAGGTGTGCCATGTGTCATGATTCCATCGGAAACTAGTTACGTCGATTCACTTTTTTGAGGAGTATGCCATGTGTCATTTTTTGGTTGGTCACGTCGTTTCAGATGCCAAAGCCTATAGCCTATAAATAGTGGACTTCCTTTCCTACCCTTCACATTTTGTAAATTCTCTCCTTTGACCTTCCTCGTCCAGTGCCTCGTCTAGAAGTATTCCCTCGTCTTTAGTCGTCCTCTGTCTAGAGCCAGGTACTCTCTTCATCCTCTTTAGGTTTTCCTTAGAATTTCAAAATGTCTGAGATTGTTCTTTCTTCATCCAGTAATAGTATAGATAAGGCTATAAACGAGTATCGTGACTCCACTAGCTACACTGATTCTAGTAGCCGCCGTAGTAGTAGTAGTAGTGGGAATACCACTAAAGAATACATGTCTGGTGTTCCTGAGGTTCCCTTAGAAGTCTTCCAAGAACACCTTGGACAAGGGCAGCCTCAGGGTCTCAGGCTGGTATCTTGATGAGTGTTCCTCCGTCCACTCCTGTAGACAAGGTAGAGATTGTATATAGTTGTGCCGTAGGTATTCCTTCCAAGATGGATGAGAGGAGACTAGCTGCCTTTAGGAGTTAGTACCAAATTCCAGATGACCTTAACCCTAGGTTAGCCATCCGTGGAGAGTGGTGCTGCCAACCTTATTTTGGGATAGGCATCTATAAGGCTTACCTTCTAGGGGCTTAGGTTACCCCTAAATGCTTTTGCTAGAGAATTACTTACTAGGTTAGGCTTAGGAGTTTGTCAATTTAACCCCAACACATGGAGACTCGTTGTCTCTATGCTAGTTTTGTGAAGGGAAGTATTTGAAGGGGACCATCCTCTCACTGTGGACAAGTTCCTCTACTGTTACAAACCTTCAAAGATTAATCAGCCCCTCGACTTTTATCAATTTACAGCGAGGGGAAATGACTGTAGATTGATTAAGTCATTGGTTACATTTGACAGAAACTGGAAGACGGAGTTTTTCTTCATCTTCGGTTTCTGGACTAGGCACCCTGTTGAGGTTGGTAGGGATACATTTGCCCCATATACTGGGGAGTTAGGCAACCTTCGTCCTAAAGGTATGTTTCCCCCTTTTTCTTTTTTCTTTTTATTTTTTTTTACATTTATTTATTTATAATCGTTTAACCTTTTTCTCCCTTCTTTGTTTCAGCTGTTAAACCACCATCTTTGAGTAAATTCCATTGTGATCGCATCCATAGAGCTTGTTTATACGCTGATAGGAGCTTTCACTCTTTAGTGACCCTTTAGCGTCTTGCCACGTGGGGTCATGGTCTTGAACCCTCAGCTGAAGCTATTGCCCACGAGCTCACTGTTCGCAGACATGAGTTTCTTTTTTGCTTGAAAGTTATTTGATTATTATACATTCTTTAGCTAACACTTCAATATTTTTCTTTTAGGGATGGCGACCATGAAGGAAAAGAAAGGAAAGGAAGTTGTGGATGAGGTAGCCAGGCCTGAAGCTCAGTCTCAGCCTTGTCCTGCCGTTGGGGACAAAAGAAAGAATTTGTCAAAAGCTATTGACAATCGTCTAAGCCTGGGGTGGCTAAGCCTGGGCTTCCTGTTTTTCCTACCTCTAAGCAACCGTTTGTCCAAATCCATGATGTGGATACTGAACCTGCAAGAGATCCTCTATCCATTATTGTACCTGCTTTGTCCCAGCCCTCTCGACGAGCTTCCATGAACCTCCAGGAGAATGAAGACTTAGCTTGGGAGAGGTTTGAGTAGGCCGTAACTGGTGAGGACGTGGCAGTATGTTATGACATGTCCCTAAAATACTCTGAGCACTCTGGTGTTCATGATCTTTTTAAGGTAATCACTTTTACCTCATCTTATCATAGTAATATGTATATACGTATATATTTTTAAAAGAATTTCTAAATCACTTGTGTAGGCCATGTCAAAGTTTATAGCTGCGTCCAAGCTGAGATGGACAAGACAAGGATCCTGCTTGAGACGAGGATTCAGGAGGTTAAGGATGATTGCAAGCGTGGGCTGAGGTGGCAACTAAGGCTAAAGATGAGGCCAAGGAGTTGTAGAACCTAGTTGAGGAGCTGAAAACTGATACTATTGAGAAGGATACTCATCTTGAGCACCTCCAAAAGAGGAATGACGAGTTGAGTACTCTTCTCAGCAAGGCAAAAGAAGATGCGGTGGTGGAGTTCAAAGCCTCTAAATAGTAAATAGTACACTGATTTGTCGAACATCAACTACGCAGCGGGCTTCGAAGACTTTCGCATAGACGCTATGGAAAACTTCCCTGAAGTGGACTTTAGCTCCATTAAACTCAACCTTGGTGCTGCTACAAGCTCCCTCTTCCAAACGAGCTTAGAAGATATCAACATTAAGGATGATGCCACCACCCAACCAACCCAGGATGTTGAAGATGACCCCCTATAGTGAAAGAAAATTTTAATCTTAGTTTGTCTTGTTTCTCTTCTTTTTTATGAGGTCCATTGTTTAGGACCATTTGTAATTGTTCAAGTACATTCACTTATCTATATCACTTAGGACGAGATTTCAAACAATTGTTTAAGCTTTTCTTTATAAGGGTTTTTGGACGATGGTCATCTACCCTTTTCTAAACGTTATGAATGAATGTTTTATCTTCATTACTTCTTCATTTATTAAACATGTTGAATGGACAAACATTTTTTTACATTATTTGTTTTGAGCGTGGCTCATCCATGATGAGAATTTCCTCAGGTTTAATTCGTCTTGCAAATGGCAATGGTTTTCCCGGCTTTACTCATCCTAAGACTTGGCAGCTGGTTCTACTTTCCGTCCATAAGGTTTATTTTTAAGGCACAACTTTTTACTCGTCCAAAGATTGGATTGTTTTACCTGGCGTCCTATCCTATAGACTCTAAATATTCTTGCACACGCATTTCGTTGTCCATGGGTTGGACTAACATGTTTAAAGCTTTACTTCGTCCATTGTTTGGACGTATATGCCTTGAACTTGTTTTTCTTTGCTTTATCCTTATTTCGAGGAAAGCTTATAGACGTTACATCCCTGCGTCCAGAGATTTTTATTTGTCTTTAGGCCTCAACCTTCTTGTGGATGAAATTATGGAGATTAGATTTATATATCACAAGCATTGAAAATCCAAACCACATATTCATTATATAAACATCGTCCACAAGAATGGCACATGCTTAGAAACTAGTGTCTTTTAGGAAATTATAAATACAGACAAATATCCAAGTTCATGACTTCGGCAATAGTTGGGTTAAAAACTAATACACCCTTAAGGAGTTAAAACATAACATATAATGTTAACAGCACACATGCAACAGAAAACAACATAAATTTTGGCTTGTCTAGAGTGACAACATCTTGGGTGATCTCGTCCAAGATAATGCTCGTCTACACTGATATTTTACTGATAATACCTTCTTAGGTGCTCAACATTCCAAGGGTGCTTCAACTTTCTCCTATTTAGGGCTTCCAAGTAGTACGACCCTTGTCTTTTGCAATTGATAACCCTGTATGGTCCTTCCCAATTTGATGTTAATTTCCTATAAGTTGGGTGTCTGGTTGCCAAAGAGACCCTCAAGATGAGGTCCCATATGTTGAAGCGTCTGGGTTTCACCATTGCATCATATTGTCTAGACATAAGGTTTTTATACCTTACTGTCTTTTACTCTGCATCCATCTTTACCTCATCTATTAGATCAAGGTTAATTTGGAGTTGCTTTTCATTATCCTTCTCTTCATACTTCATCTCCCTATGATTGGCCATATGCATTTCTGCAGGTATCATTGCTTCACTTCCATAGGCTAGCTTGAAAGTAGTTTCCCCTGTAGGGGTTCTCACAGTCGTCCTATAGACCTATAAAACTCCTAGTAACTCTTCTAGCCACACTCCCTTTTCTCCCTCAAGCCGAGTCTTGATGATTTTCAACAAGGATTGGTTTGCCATTTCTGCCTAGCCATTTGCTTGCGGGTGGGCAAGTGAGGAATAATGATTCTGAATTCCAAAGTGTTCGTAGAAGTCCCTAAAAAGCGTGTTATCAAATTGTCGTCCATTGTCTTATATCAATACCCTAAGCGCCTCGAAACTGTATATAATGTTCTTCCAGACGAAGTTCTTGACATTTTACTGCGTGATCTTTACTAAGAGTTCTGCTTCCACCCACTTAGTGAAGTAGTTAATCCCTACTACTAAAAATTTTATTTGCCTAGTTCCAAGTGGAAAGAAACCCAAGATATTTAATCCCCATTGTGCAAAGGTCCATAGGGCTATCATCGGGGTGAGATACTCTGATGGTTGCCTGGGGATATTGCTAAAGCATTAACATTGATCACACACCTTGACATAAGCCTTTGCGTCTGCTTGAATAGTTGGCCAGTAATAACCTGCACGGACGACTTTATGGACCAGTGCCCTTGCTCCTAAGTGGTTTCCACATGCTCCTTTATGAACTTCCCTTAGCACATATTTTGCCTCGTCTAGAGCTAAACACCTTAGATAAGGCTAAGAAAAGCCTCGTTTGTATAACACCTCGTCCATAAGGACGTACCTGGCTGACATGATTCTTAGCTTTCTGGCCTCGTCCTTTCCCTCTAGAAGCCTTCCATCCTTTAGGTAAGCTACTATTAGGGTCATCTAATTTTCTTCACCTTCTATTTGTTGTACCTCTAGAAGATCTATGCTTGGCATATATTGAATTTCATCAAACTCGTCCATTGATTCACTTACTGAGGCTTCCATCGCTAATGTGTTTGCTTCCATGTTTTCTTCTTTTGGAATTTGAATGAAATTAGCTTCCTTAAATCTTTTCACAAGGCGTCTTACCCTACTAAGATATTTCTTCATCCGGTCTTCCTTAGCTTCATATGTTCCATTAACTTGATTCATAACCAGCTGACAGTCACCTTGGACGAGTATTGATTCTACCCCCAAGGACTTAGCCAATTCTAGCCCTTTAAGAAGGGCTTCATACTCTACTTCATTGTTGATTGATGGATATTGTAGACAAACATTGTACTTCAATTTGTCTTTTTCTGGGGACTACAAAACAACTCCTATCCCTCCTATATGTAGTGTAGACGATCCATCCACATGGACGACCAATCTCTGAGCTTCGTCTAGCTCGTCTAACTCCTCTTGACTCAGAGTGAACTCTGCAATGAAATCTGCCAATACTTGTGCTTTTGGATGGTACCTGACATCGAACTCACTAAGTTCTATGGCTCATTGGATTAGTTGTCTTACGGCCTCCAACTTATTCATTGCCTTCTTTAATGGATGATCTGTCAAAACATTGATGACACGAGCTTGAAAATAATGCCTTAATTTCCTAGAATCTGTAACCAAAGCAAATGCTAGCTTTTCCATCATGGCCTATCATCCTTCGGCCCCTCTCAGCATTCGGCTTGTATAGTAGACTGGCTTCTATATCTTTCCTTCTTCTCTATTTAACGCTGAGCTCATTGCAAGCAGAGACATTGCTAGATACAAATATAATTCTTCACCAGGTACGGACGGCTTAGCAGAAGGGCTACTGCGAGGTAATCCTTGAGGTCTTGAAAGGCTTTTTGGCACTCATCCGTCCATTCAAATGCCTTCTTAAGGACTTTAGAAAATGGCAAGCACTTATCAGTAGCTTTGGAGACAAACCTGTTGAGGGCAGTAACTCGTTCGTCCATTCAAATGCCTTCTTAAGGACTTTAAAAAATGGCAAGCACTTGTCAGTAGTTTTGGAGACAAACCTGTTGAGGGCCGTAACTCATCCGGTGAGGGACTGGACTTCCTTGATGTTCCTTGGTGGCTCCATATGTAGTATTGCCTAGATTTTATTGGGGTTCGCCTCAATTCCCCTATGAGAAACCATGAACCCGAGAAACTTACTAGACGAGACTCTGAAAGCACATTTGCTTGGGTTTAGCTTCATGTTGTACTGTCTAAGCATGTCAAAGGTTTCTTGGAGGTCGTCCAGATGCTTATCCTCATCCAGGCTCTTTACCAGCATGTCATCTACATAAACTTCCACATTCTGCCTAATTTGTGGACGAAAGATATGGTTTACTAGCCCTTGATAAGTTGCCCTTGCATTTTTCAACTTGAAGGGCATCACTTTGTAACAAAATAGGCCTTAACTGGTGATGAAGGATGTATTCTCTTGATTCGCCTCATCCATCCTTATTTGGTTATAACCTGAAAAGGCGTCCATGAAACTTAATAGCTTATGACACGCTGTTGAGTCCACTAATTGATCAATATGCGGCAATGGGTAACTATCTTTGGGGCAAGCCTTATTTAGATCAGTAAAGTCCACGCATATCGTCCATTAGCCATTAGCCTTCTTGACCATCACCACATTTGCCAACCAGTCCGGGTAATAAACTTCTCTGGTAAACTTTGTTGTAGTTAGCTTTTGAACTTCTTCTTTAATGGCATTGTCTCGTTCAGGGGCAAATACTTTTTTCTTTTGACGCATAGGCTTGAAGTAGATATACGTTTAGACGATGGGTAATGACACTAGGTTCAATACTTGGCATGTCTTCGTTACTCCATGCAAATTCATCAATGCTCTTCTTTAAGAACTGGATAAGGTCTTGCTTCATCTTGCTTTCCACACTTGCTTCAACCTTTGTATACTTTTTAGGGTTATTCTCATCCAAAGGAATGTCTTCTAACACTTCGATGGGCTCTGCAACAACTGTTCTTTCCTCAATGCTCATTGTCTGAACTTGTTCATCCATAGCCAGTATGGCCAAATAGGACTCTCTTGCTGCTAACTGATCCTCTTGCACTTGCCCTACCCTGTACTCCATAGGGAATTTGACTGATAGGTGGTAGGTAGATGTCACTGTCTTTCAGCTGTTCAGGGTTGGTCTTCCAATGATGGCATTATAAGAAGACGAATAGTCTACTACGAGGAAGTTCACTTCCCTGGTTATTTGCTGCGGGTATGATCCTACCATCACAGGTAATGTAATGGTTCTTACGGGTTGCACTTTCATTTCTCCAAATCCCACCAAGGGTGAACATACTAGACGAAATTGATCACGTCCAAGCCTTATTTGTTGGAAGGCGGGGTAATACAAGATGTCTGCTGAACTTTTATTGTCTACCAACACCCTTCTAGTTGTATAATTAGCAATGAGCAAAGTGATAACGATTTCATCGTCATGCAGGTGGTGAACTCTTTTAGCATCCTCGTTTGTGAATGTGATGGTAGGCTTGTCCATCCTCATCCTTGGCGATCGTCCAGAGAGTTGGACGTTTTGCACTACCTTGAGATATGTCTTTCTTGACTTAGAAGACTGTCCTGTTGAAGTACCTCCCATAATAACCCTTATCTCTCCAAGTGGAGGTCGTGACGGCTCTTCTAGCTTTCCCTTCAACTTCTCGTCTTTGTGATCTCGTCCAAGGAAATTTCTCAATTTCCCTTGCCTGATAAGATTTTCTATCTACTACTTCAAATCAAAACACTCATCTATGTCATGCCTATGGTCTCTATGGAAATGGAAATACTTGTTCCTATTGCACTTGTTGGGATCTCCATTCAATTTTTTCAGCCATTTCAAAGAAAGATCATCCTTGATTTGCATAAGCACCTATTCAAATGGCATGTTTAAGGGCATGTATTGTTGACTCAGTGTTGAAGAGCCAGCCTTCTGGTTGTCTAGATCTTTCTTCTCTCTCGTCCAACCCTTCTTTGGTCGAGGACCTTGTTCAGAGTGGCGTGGGAGATCTACTTCCATCCTCTCAGCTCTCTTCCTTTTTTAAGATATAATTGCGTCTTTTGTATTCATAAAATTTTGGGCCGAATGGACGAGTTTAGCCACGGTTTGAGGCTCTTGCTTGTAAATCTTGTGGATGAATAAGTCAGAGTTAACTCTATTATGAAAGGCCGCCAATTATAACTTGGCATCCATCTTGTCCATCGTCAGGGTTTCTTTGTTAAAACAAGTAATGAAGGACCGCAAACTTTCATTCTCTCCTTGCTATATGGTTAGTAGGTTGGACGAGGAACATTTGTGCCTTCGTCCTCCGATAAAATTACTAACAAACAACTTACTCAATTTTTCAAAAGAACTTACTGTATTCAGAGGTATCTTGCTGAACCACACTCACACTGGCCCTTTGAGGGTGGTAGGGAAGGATTTACACATAATCTTGTCTGGAACCCCTTGAAGGTGCATCATAGTCTTGAAAGTAGCAATATGATCGAAAGGGTCACGCATTTTATCAAACGAGTCCAAGGAAGGCATCTTGAACTACAGAGGCAAGGGGTGACCGTTGATGGAAACCGTGAAAGGGGAGTATGTTCGATGAACTAAATCCTCTATAGGATTTGCCCTTCTCATGTTCTCCCTCATCTCGTCCATGACATTCCTCATCTGCTTCATCTCTCCTTCCAATTGTGGCACCCTTCGTGAAGTGGTACCTTTTGATTGGCTTTCGGGCCTAACATTTCCTCTATCTTCTTGACTCTGGGCTTATCCTTTAGTGTATTCTTCATGCCTTTGCCTCCTTAGGTTAATCTCCCTGGTCAACTCTTGGTTTTGACAGGTTAACTCTACCATGGCAACTACCACAGATTGCACGTGTTGAATGGAAGACAGTTGCATGACAGGCGCTGATTGACGATCACGGTGGGAATTACTAGAGGCATCCCTACTCTCTTGATGGCCTGGGCTAGTGGCCCTTGATTTTGTTCGAACTATGCAGCCTTTTGTCAGAGAAAGAAACTACAAACCACAAAAATTGATCTTTCCCACAGACGGTGCCAACTAATGATGCACAGAAAATTAGTAGGCTGAATGCTTCGGGTTTCAAAGATCTAACCACTCTTTGAAATGCCTGAAAAGGAAAACACACTATCAAAGGTGACCGGGGTGTACTAGCCAAAAACCCTCTGATGCTTAAGTTAGTTTCTCTTTTAAGATTCTGGAATTCCATATTTTTTGGGAATTGTAAAAACCTACGTCCATTTGGTCTAAATGGGGTGTTTATATAGTATGCTCTTGGAGCGGTTCTTTGATTTGTAACTTCCCTTGTATTTGAGGAAGTAAGAGGGTTCAAGGATAACTTCCACAACCATTATGAGAGTTATCATATTTCATCTTTATCTTCTATAACTGTCATTGGCATTTAAGTACTCAGTAGGAAGATATAGTGATGAACTAGGGTCTTACTCATGCCTTGGAATAATAATAGGCGGTTCAATTTACTAGTTTGTGTAGATAAACTTCCTTGGAATTTTCCCAAGTGTTGGGGATGACCATAAGCCTATAGACAACCCATAAGCCTATGGACGACTGTTTTGTTAAGTATAGCTACTCTCGTCTTCCTGGCTTGGACAACTCTTATGGACGAGTCTGGAGTCCACCAATTCTTAGTTCATCATGAAAATCCATTATCCATTAAGGCTATGTGTTGGAAAATTTAGACCTGGGTTGATAGAATTAACAAGTTTTAAATCCAAGTTGTTAATTAGATTTATTATAAATCAAACTTGTTAAAAGAAACAAACATCAGTATCATGTCAAAATCATATGCAGAGAAAAAAATAAATAAGACAAGATATGATGACCCAGGAAAACCAATAAAACCAACCAGTTTCACAGTAAAAACCTGGGGGGAAACCTTCCCGAAAAGCAATGCACTATAGTAAAGAGAAGTTTCAGATCTAGTACAAAACCTTTGTCCCTAGACTCTACAATCCCGTAGATGAACTCACGGCAGAAACCTTCTACCGCTTCAGAACCTCTGAACTCTTCAATATATGTGTTTGGTCACAATCTGAATGACCCCTAATTAATTAATTAATTAGGCAAGTTATTAATTAATCAATTTAACATGCAAATACGTGGAAGCACAAACAAATCACCAAATACTAAATATGCAGCGGAAAAAATAAATGACACGGTGATTTGTTTACGAATGGGGAAAACCCTAACGGCAAAAACCCCACCGGGTGATTTTCAGGTCACCACTCCCGAAACTCCACTATTATCAAATCAAGCGGTTACAAGAAAGGAATCCCAAGTACCTTACCAACCTACAGTTGAACCCTTACCCCAATACCCAATTGGACTTGATCTGTAGTGACAGTCTCCACCTTTGATGCATGACTCCCAAGTACGTGACTAACCAATGCGCAGATCCAAGTACGCGACTTCAGAACACCAACTTGAGGAAGAATGGTTGGCTGCAAAGTTCTTCAGTTCATCCACATGATGAATAGCAGGAAGATGCTTGGTTACAAAACCCTATGGTGCAAATACACAGCAACTTCTTGATGGAAGATGAACTAGGTCAAGAACTTTGTCTGTTGAGCACAATTTGCATAAACAGAGATTGCTCAATGATAATCCAACTTGTGTCACCCAAAACGGCTCTTAAAATAATCCTTTTATATGTTTAGGGTTAGAAGAAAAGAAAGCCCAAAAACATATTCACGGATCCCAAGAAAATTAGATTGGAATTCTGACTTTTTAATTCTCGACAGATAGCAGGTGTCGAGGTAGCTATCGAGAGGTGTCGAGCTTTAAAAATTCTGCACTTCAACTTGCTTTCTCTTGGACAAACTTGATGACTTCAACACTTGACCTTGAAACATTGTTTCTTGAAGTATTAAAAACACCTAGAACTACCCAATTACAAGCAGAGTGCGTTTTGTCAAAGGATTAGCCAATTTACATAACTAAGTGACATATGTTCTTAAACAAGTTAAAACATATATGTCCTAACAATATGAACGCCACCCTTTGATGTTGCACGGATCCCAATACGTGACTAACTCCTTTGCACGAATCCTAGTACGTGACTCACTCACCAACTTAAGGAAGAAGAATGTTGGTTGCAAAGTTCTTCACTTCATCAACAATGAAGATTAAGAAGCACTTGTTTACAAAACCCTAAGGCGCAAAGACGCAGTAGCTTCTTTCAGAGAGAATAAGGTATCGGTCACCTTTTGCATATGTTCTCCTTGTATTCTCTCATGTGATGGCCTCTAAAATAAGCCTTATATAGGTCTAGGGTTGTGAGAAAAGAAACCCTACTCAAATACATAAGCCTCGCCCAAAAATATAAATCTGAATTTTCGTAACCTCGACAGATAGCAGCTATCGAGGAGGTGTCGAGCAGGTGTCGAGATTTAATGAATCTCAACAGATATAGCTATCGTGAAGGTGTCGAGAAGGTGTCGAGGGGACAGAAACTTTCTCGATCGATCGAGAAGCTATCGAGATTGGATAAAAATCAACTGAAGATCTCAATAGATAGCCAGGTGTCGAGGAGGTAGAATTCATTTTATTTAATATTTTGTTTGTTAAATTTACATCCAAATTAATCTAAGTCCTAGTTTTCAATCCAACCTCACTCAAGAATTCAACCTTCTCCATCAAACACATAAACCAAAATTTTCATATTCTTGACAAAGGTTATTTCAGTAAAAATGCTGGAAATTAGGATATGATACTTATAACAAGGCCATGTGAACGGACTCTAGCTTTTGGATTACACAAGTAATTTTTGTTGGCCACAATGAATACCGAAAGCTGCTGAATTAAACTTTACCTTGCTATTTTTCTTTATTTTCCTGTTAAAGGGAGTGAGAGTGACATAATCTTGTATAATCTTTCAGTCTTGTCTATGTCAAACAAACCTTTTAGACACAAAGTTAATGATTGAATGTTTTAATCTTACAACAACTTTTTGTCATGTCTACATCTGATATTCCTTCAGACACACTACGGCTGTGGAAGTCTTGAATAATCTTAGACTCAGTCACAAGAAATTGGGGCTTTGGCCATTGTTTCTCTATAGAGCAATTTGCTGTGTACACCAAAGTTCATGTCATAGGCTAACCTTTTTGGGATCTGCCTTCAATAATGTGCTCCAAGCCAATGTAATGTTCTCATATAAAAGTTATATATTAGCACGCCTTTCCACGTACACGAGATGTAACGTCCATATGAAATTATAAATCCAAGATCTTATAAATGTTCTCATATAAAAGTTATATATTAGCACGTCTTTCCCACACGTATGCAAGAGAGATGTTACAATAATCCCAAAAGGTTGGCCTAATAATTTCTAAATCCTCATGAAATTTATAAGATCTTGGATTTGAAACCCTCTAGTCAATATTTTAAAGTCACCTCCAAGATATTCCTCTATCTAATTACTTGGTGTGTGTGAGACAGATTAGCCTAATAATTTCCAAAACTTCATGAGATCCATAAAATCTTAAATTTGAAACCTCTAAATAGTATCTTAGAATTATCTTTCAAGGATTCCTTTATTTAATTACTTGGTGTGTGAGAAACAGAAGAACTATATATACCGAGAAAAAATAGCCAATACCAAACAGCAATGACCACTCTCGTTGGAGAAAAACAATAGACATATATACAATATGTCTATAAAAGATAATTCAAAAAAGGAGAGAGAGAGAGAGAGAAGAGAGAGAGAGAGAGAGGGAGGGAATATATCAAGTACATTTGTCATAAAAGATAATTTCTATATTTTGTACGAGTTGTATATATGTCTATAAAAGATAATTCAAAAAAGGGAGGGAGGGAGAGAGAGAGAGAGGAGATATACCGAGTACATTTGTCATAAAAGATAATTTCTATATTTGTACGAGTTGCTTTAAGTCATTAGCCTTTGTCTTTTTTATATCAGTATCAATGTTACAGTGCCTTCACTCTTTTTTCTTTTATTTTTCTTCCCTTTCTTAGGAATGAGCAACTTTATTCACAACCCACAAGTACAACCGCATACGACAAAAATAACTAAAGTTTCAACACAAAAACAAGCAACAAAAATGCAACTAACAGCAAACAATAGCTCACTTCATCATTATCAAAAAAATAAAAATAGCTCACTTTATCAACAATAAAAACAAGTAAAGTGTTCCAAAAACTACAAAAATTGCTATTTTGAATAAAATTTCTTATGTTTTTACACAGTATATCTGCAGGATAACTTGAAAAATTTTAGCTTCAGCTTCAGTTCAAATCTTTCCATCATAAATTCTAACATTTGAATCAATCCAAACACGATAAGTTACTCTTGCAACGCTACCTCACTCAAGTCATGAGTCATGACATGCTGAAATCCTTTCCCCTTTACCTTTTTGACTCGTCATTCAAACTTTTCATGTAAATCTCCTACTTACCATTGATCAAACATTCCTAAGGATCACCATGTCGATTGTAGATCCTGTTAGAGAATGAACACTCAAAATACAAATTGATCCCAAGTCTTAGTTCTATTCCCACAGAAGGTGCATAACATGTCCCTGCATACCCCGAATTTGCCAACCTTTGGCAGCAAGCTTGTTTTTCTTCACTACCAACCAGCTTGCAAAAGCATTTTTAGGCACTACTTTAGGAAACCAAACAAACTTACACACCAATTAAATCCCAATATCCCTTATCAAGTTGTCATCGTCCAAGTCCTCACAATTAAATTGCATTACTAACAACAGGCAGCAGCCCTCCATTCCACATGATCTTCACCACCAATGACAATGAGAACATCAGATAGCTTTCCTTAAATCATAACTAGAGGACATCTAACCTAGAAGAATGACAATTTTATTGGCCATTTAAAATTGCACTCGACAACTTTGCTGAAGTAACAGTTGCAGTATCATGTGCTACTCTAAAGCCCCATATTTCTGAAATAGGGGACCATCTGGGTGCCAATCATCATGCCGCAAAAAGAAATGTCCACTCATTTCCCACTTTATGCTTTAATAAGGGCAAAGCCTCATTTCTCAGCCGCAAAATCATCCTCTAGCTCCAAGAACAAACTCAATTTGTTCACTTTATCTTTGTACAGCTGTGCTTCAAATAATTCTTTTAATGCTACAGTTAATTTAAAAGTATGCTACAAGTCATTTAACCAGCTAAAAGTAGAAGTCATTTGGTTCAATTAGGCTAGCAATTTGTACACACACAGCGATGGCTAATCATATACACGCAAAAATTTTGTTATTTACAGGGGACATACAACATAGAACATGTACATGTCTTTATATTTTATAGTTTTAAATATATGCCTTTCATGTGGAGGAAACCAGCAACAATACTCCAAAACAAAATTTCAAGCATTACAAACACCAGGGTACCCCACTTTTCTGAATGAATCATGGCCTGCAATAACGATTCCGTGCCATCAACCTGCACACCAGATTTGGCCCAAAATTGTCTATCAGATAATGTGCCAAGTCAACCAATACATCAATTGTGTTCAACAATCGCATAAATCTATTGCAATATAGTACAAAATAACATCACACTCCTGATGATACATACTTTAGTAATATTGTTGTCAAGAAGTACCCATCTTGCATGTCAGTCAATCCACTTTCACAAGTGAGGCAATGAACAAAATATTTACATATAACTAATATTAACTAGCAACTTCTCCAATCTCCACACAACAATTGGAGGGTGCACTAAAAAGATGAAATTCCACAATTTTTCTTGCATAGACATATGCTTATTGTAAAAGAGAAGCATAGTGACTCACAAGTAATACCCCAGTACAAAGAAAGAGAATTACCAAGTTATTTTCAGGTGAATGCCAATAGAAACCCTGCACAGCTGCTGGGAAGAGATCACAAGCAGCTAAAGCATATACAATGAGAGCGTTCATCCCCATCCATTCTAGTAACATTGTGGGCTTTCTGAAATGTTTAATATCAACCTGCATTTACAGAGGGTTTAATTTTTTGTTTTTAAAAGATGGTTTAACTAAACAGGCAATGTTTTTTGTAATTTCAGTCTCATTATTCCAATTGAACATTATGTATCACATTGCAGAGATGTTAAGACAAGCTAATGTTACGCATCATATAGGTCCTTGTCATCAAACCAAAGAGTAGATTTATTGGTGTTATATATCGTAGTCACCATCTGTGTTTGTGGATTCTGGGGAAAAGGTTGAAAGCAACCTCAAAAACCAGTGAGTATGGAAGACCTTAATATTTTAAAGGATTGGAAATATATGGCAGAGGATGTCTCCCATCATTGGGCATTCCATCCTTTAAGAATCAGGCACTGTCACTCAAAGGTAGAAAATGATGCCAACTCTAAAATCATTTCACAACACTTCCATCTAAGTTTGGAGTCAATACATTCATCTGTGATATAAAGATTCTAAAAATTACATCCTAACTCAAAACACTGAAAGCCAGACAAAATCTAGGTGCATTTCAAGATTAACTTCTCTAATCCTATAGCTTCTTTGATTTCTCAACAGAGGGAGATGACCTTCAGAATTTGAAACTTTTATAGGACGAAAATCTCTACATACTACAGGCAAAACTTAATTTAAGGTCACATTTGCACTTCTCCTGGACATGTCAAGAATTCTGCAATCAATATAAAGAATCNAAAAATCAATTTTTTGAAAAAGAAAAAGCAATTTTATGCAAAAACTCCTCAAAGCATAGTATTTTATGAATAAAATGCATAAGTATGAGTGAGATGCTTTTCAAAAACACTTGAATTAAACCCAGATTTCCCAGAAATAAGACTTTCAATTAATTCTCCTTAAATTCTCAAACTTCAAACACATTTTGCATAAATATCAAGGAATTCTTCAACCTTGGTTGGCCAAACCAAAATCACACACAATAACATATACAAAGTTTAGCAAAGAGTAACTTGTATAGTGTGGGCAACTAGCAAAAACTTGAGATACATGTGAGGTGATATGTGAATAGTAATCATCACAATTTCTACAAAAGTCATCACATAAACTTGAAAGAGACTGTCACCTAAAGAGTTACATCATATAACTCTCATATCTCCTAAAATAAAAGTTTACAATCATGTAAATTTCTTTATTTGCCTTATAATGTACACACTAATTTTATTTAATTAGAAACTTATTAATGATAGCCGAGATAATGTACACACCAATTTTATTTGATTTAAAGTTATTGTAGTCCAATAATGTACACACCAATTTTAGCATTTAAACTGAGGCTACACCTTATGTTCTTTTTGTGCATGTGCTACACTTTCTCAAGTACAAAATCTTACGATATGCATTAAAGTGTTCATGATTGACTAGTAAATAATAGTGAGATGGTTATTTATGCCTTTCTCAATAAGTTCAAGTCCGTCAATGAAAGACATGTGACTTCAAGATCAAGATCATGTGATTAAAAACTATAAACATCTTCCCACACAACATGCACTACAAAGCTCAAACTAGTAAAGTACAATAAATAAGCTCATCAAAACTAAACAAGGTACATAAACATGTTATGTAAAAATAAATTAGCCAACCTTGATTTAAAATCCAAGACAAATAATACAAAACACATTTTGCTTCCCTTTTTCTCTATTTTTTGTTTTTTTTTTTTTTTTGAAAAGAAATAACAAAACAACTTATAATGAAATGCATGAATGTTATGCAATGCAAATTCTAGAAAATAAAAACAACAAAGAACAAAGGTCACAAAGAGTAGAGCGATGAAACACAAGGACCATGTCAAAAAGACTCAATTAGATCGAGCATTTTGCATCCAAAACATTTTAGATGCGACTCTTGCATTGGAGTTATTATTCACATTAGAATTTTGAGCAACTCCAGGATTGGAATAAAGGTTTAAAACCTTTACCAATTCACCAATAAGTACCATAGGATCTTATGCTTGAGGCACAGGTACTTTTGGCTTATTTGCTCACTTAGCAGCTTGTAACTTAAAACAGTTTGGACGAATGTGCCCAGACTTTCCACAAAAATGACAAACCCATGTAGGCTTATCATGCAACTTGCCCTTAGAAAAAGTAGAATTCTTAGGTTTGGACTCTTTAAGATCAACACTAATCTTCTTAGGAGGTGTGACTTCTACAGGTTTAACAGCCGCACTCACAGAGGGTTTGACAACCTCACTTACAAGAGGTTCAAAGAAGGAATAAAGTTTGTGGAATGAGTTTCAGGCACATAGATGCTTTCTACAAAACCTAAACTAGTTTTGTCAGAAGGAGACTTTTGAACACTCAACATGTGATCAAGTTTGGAGCTTGCAGACCTATTAGTTTGTTCTCTAGTAACAGATAATTCAAGTTCCAAATTCTTAACTTTATCAAGGAAGAGCATGTTCTCAGTCTTCACATTATTCAATAGTTCATTAGCATCAAACAGTTTCACAAGCAAGCTTTTCTTATCGAGTTCAAGATATGCAATTTTCTTTAAGCCTAAATCAATACTTATAGCATCCTTTGCAGCAACTTTGTAAAGTTTATTGTAGGCTTCTTGCAAATCTGCATCCTCAGAGAGTTCTCCATCAGAAGGGTTCTCTTCAATAGCAACACTTTTATCAACTGTAGCAGTAGCTGTGAAAGCAATGAAGTTTCCATCATCATCACTACCAGAATCATTACCAGAAATTTCATCATCATTAAAGGTTACAGCCATAACCTTACCCTTAGATCTCAAGAATGTAGGACATTCTGATTTCACATGACCACACCCTTGACAACCAAAACATTGTTGACCCATAGAATTATTAGAAGGTTGACCTACTTTCTCTTTAGTTTTTCAGTGTTATTCACTTTAGTGAGATTATTCCTCCTAAAATTTATAGGTTCAACATTGTTTTTACCTCTTGCCCTTCTGTTATTGTTCCTAAGAAAGTTTCTAAAGTTCTTGGCAAGATAAGCAATCTCTGTAACAAAGAGCTCATCATCAAATCCACTCACATCAACATTATCAACAGACTTAAGAGCTATTAATTTGGATTTGCTAGTCTTAGGTAGGTCCAACTCATAGGACTGAAGAGATCCTATAAGTTCATCAACAGGGATGGAATCCAGATACTTATTTTCAGTGATGACTATCTGTTTGCGTCTAAAATCTTCAGTCAAAGATTTGAGAATCTTCCTAACAATTTTAGGTTGATTATAGATTTCATCCAAATTATATGCAGAATTAACAATATTATTAAGCTTAGCATAGAATTCATCAAAAGATTCATCATCAGACATCCTAATACTTTCAAATCTAGTAGTTAATTGCTGTAACTTATTGATTTTAACTACCTTTGTACCTTCATGCACAGTCTGGAGGATATTTCAAGCAGTATGAGTAATCTCAACATTAGAGATTCTCTTAAATTCGTCCATAGAAACAGCATTAAATATAACATTCATAGCTTTGCTATTAAAAGTGGCTACTTCTTTCTGAGAAGTTTACCACTCACTCACTAGAGTAATAAGCTTCTCCCATCCGTATTCAACGGAGTTCCAAACTCTACCATCAATAGATTTCAAGAATGCTTTCATCCTTACTTTCCAATAAGCATAATTATTTCCATCAAAGTGAGATGGAATAACAAGAGAGTGTCCGTATTCCATGACAATCGGGGTCAAGAATCAGCTCTTAGATCAAAGGATCTATAACAAGAGAGGCACTTGCTCTGATACCACTTGTTTGTTTTTAAACTCCTTAAAACACAACCAGATTAACCTAGTTAATTAACCAAGTGATTACTTAGTCAAATTATTAGATCTAGGTTAACACGAATATATCATATCATTGTAAAGTGTGAAAAAAGTGCAAAAAATAAAAAATACAAAGATATGATAATTCAGGAAAACTAAACCAGTAAAAAACTTGGAAATGATTTAACCTAGTTATCCTCAAAGTAAAATGAATTCACTATGAAAGAATTGAAGTTTACACAATAGCAACTTAAACCACTAACATCCTATTGCTACCTCGAGTAGGAAACTTACTACCACGTGATAGTTCTGAGTTCACGGACTACTTCTTTCTTGGATTTCTAGCAAGTACAGACACTCCTGCTTGTATATCTTTAAGCTCTTGAATCAGCAACTGAAACAATCACTAAGTTCTTGACATAGTCTTAATTCTTGATAACCCTAAGTATGTGTGAAGGCAAACACCTCTAGATCTCACAAAAGATTCACACACAGAACATAAAGAGCAACCTCAAAATGTGGCTAAGGTTTTCCCTTTTATATTTAAGGTAAAACATAAAACCCTACATATCAAACGGGCTTGGGCTGAGTTAGAAAATTTTGTAGAAAAAAAATTTGCACGACTTTCAATCGATCAAGTCTAATTTTCGATTGATCCCAGGCAAATTTACATAGTAAATCCTACAGAACACTCGATTCCAACCTTACACTTAAACATACTTTGAGTAAGTATAAACAAGATTAAAACGTTTTAATCATGGTTTGCCAACATTACAAAATGAAATTCTAATACATTAGTATCTAATTCCTTATAACCTAACAAGAAATTTTACAAAAAAGGTTGAAAGTTCTTTTTTTTTTTTTTTTTTAATTTACAAAGAGAGAAGAAGAGAATTATAAATTTGTTTGAAAAGAAATTAGAGTATATATGGAGAGATCAACAAAACATCCCATGAAACTTGCACGAATGCAAGCACAGATGCCTTCCATGCAGGGTGTGTTAAATCAAACTCTAAAAGTACTTTGTATGTAGAGTTGCCTAATTATTTTTTTTAATACTAAAATCAACTTTCCTATTGTCAATTTCAGTAATCAAGTTATTTTTTACTAGCTTTCTCATTGACGATTTTAGTATGCTTAAATATTCATAACCAGAATTTGTATAATCAACCATTTCTTTAACTAAAAATCACTGACACTGAAAATGACTTGGAAGAGCTAATTTCAATAATAAAAATAATAATTTTTTTTTTTTTTGCGAAAATGTCTAAGAGGAAACTCTTTTTATTTTTTATTGTAGGAGTCTTAAACTTTATTTGTTTCATTTGTTGTGCTTTGCGGTGCACTAATATTCCTAGTATTCTTTTTTTTTTTTTGAGAAACATATTCCTAGGATTCTAAAAACACTTTAATCATAAAAAGTTGCTTTAACTTCTTTTACCCCTTTTTTGACATTTTTAATCTTAAAGTAATTGAGGTCACTTTAAACTATTCAGCACACATTGATCTTGGAAAGTGGAAACTGTTTAGTATAGTTTCAACCTTTTTTAACAATCTTGAAAAAGGTCTTGCAAGACCGGTTTCGGTCCTATATATCAAATTTTTCTTTGTTAATAGGTGTAATAAAGGAAATTATTAATAATTTATTTTTAAAAAGTTTTGATACTATTCTTATGAAAAATAGAAAAAGTTATCAAAATATTAATTTCTTTTTTAATAAATACTTTCTTAAAGTGGTTCACTAACCATTGCTCTTAAGGTATAAGTTAACATTTTCCTTTAAAAATAATATTAAATCTTTTTTTTTTCTTTAAGAAAGTTTCAATTTATGACGTCCGCTTCTGATAATAACTCTTTACAATGTCTATGTATATGAAAAAAAAACGTAATGTTATAAAACTTGAGGCAATGTCATGAATATCATTAGCAATATGGCCGAAATGAGCCAGATGGTTGACGCCACTTTTCAAAACTTTTATGAGGACCTCAAAATCTCCTTCTGAGATAATTTGATCAAGCCTCTCCATAGCCATTTCGAGGGCTCTCCTTGTTGCCAAGGTCTCAACCTCAATGACCGAGAAGGGTAGAGATATCCATTGAGACACTAAAACTATAACCAAACCTGCATCATTCCTTATGACTACCCCAAATTAACCCGCACAATTATCTTTTACAAAATTAGCTCCATCAAAATTTATCTTATACTAGAGTGTCAGGGGAGACCAAAATGATATCAACATAGCTATCTTAGTGGACATTAAATGTTCATTTTGGTTTGAGAATGTAATATGAGTTTGACTCAAAATTAATTATTTTGATTTTTCATTTTCCAGATCCCCTACATTCTTTTTAAAATTATTAATTATTTGAATTTCTCCAATATGTCACATAGGCTTAGGCCATGCTTAAAAAAATAAAATATAAGGGTAAATTGCAAATTATACTTCTAAGATTTAGGAGTGTTAGATTTTACATTCTAAATTTTAAAATTTGAATTTTACCCTCTGACGTTTGGGCGTAATTGAGTTTTACACATTAATGTTTCAGAATTTGAATTTTATCCCTTGAAATTTAGGGTGTTTAGATTTTACACCCCAAAATTCTGAAACTTTATGGAGTAAAATCCAAATACCTCTAAAATTTAGGGGGTAAATTCAAACTCTAAAACGTCAAATATAAAATCCAAACATTTCCAAACTTTATGGGTTAAATTCTAAATTCTAAAATTTTAGGGTGTAAAATTCACACAACCCCAAATTTTAGGTTGTAATTTTCAATTTACCCAAAATATAATATAATACTTGAATTAGATCCACAAGGAAGTTGTGCTTGATTGAAAAATGCTTGTAAAAAATGTGCCTCCAAGATGCATATCAACTAAACCTCATAATTTTTTGCATGGAGGTCCCCAAATTATGCAAACTTGGTGTTTGTTGAAAAGATATTTTACGAAAAAGGTTGAAAGTTAAAAATAAAATTTAAAAAAAAAAATTACAGAGAGAGAAGAAGAGAAATATAAATTTGCTTGAAAAGAAATTAGAGTATTTATGGAGAGATCAACAAAACATCCCATGAAACTTGCACGAATGCAAGCACAAATGCCTTCCATGCAGGGTGTGTTAAATCGGACTCTAAAAGTACTTTGTATGTAGAGTTGTCTAATCATTTTTTTTTAAAATACTAAAATCAACTTTCCTATTGTCAATTTCAGTAATCAAGTTATTTTTTTACTAGCTTTCTCATTGACGATTTTAGAGCATCTCTAATAGGCTCACTAAAGCCAAATATGGAGAGCAAACACACACAAAAACCCCTTCAACAGCCTCTCCATCTCCAAAAAAATTTTTAGATTTGCTACAGTAGCTCTCTTAACATGGAGAGCACTGTACCAATTACTGTAGCACCTCTAAACAATATTCTCTCTTAAAATAATACTCGGTTGAATAAAAAAAATAATTCTTTCTCTCTCATTCATTTTCTCTTTTGTTCTTCACTCTCTCTTGCTTCTCTATTTCAACGGTTACAAACTAAAACATGCCACAATCAAAACACAAAACCCAATCGAAAGATTTGAAACACAAAAACAATCTTTCTCATAAGCCTAATGAAATCTGAACAATAAAATAAAACTAATCAAACCAGAACAAAAAAAAAAAAAAAAAACATGTAGATTGCCGATCTGTATAGAACACCGACGTCCACTTCTCTGCCGATGATCTATGTGTGTATGAGAGAGAATTTTTTGTGTGAGAGAGAAAGAAAGAGAGAGCTTCTTGAATGCTCTGCAATAGATGAAGTGCTAGAGAAGAAAAGAAAAAAGAAAAGCGAAGATAGAGCTCTAGACAAAGTGTCAAAAAATTAAAAAAAAAAAAAAAAAAGGATAAGGGAAAAATAAAATAAAGAATAAGAAATTAAAATTGAGAAATGCTACTACAATATTTTCACAATAAATCTTAAGTGGTGGGTTGTTACTAACTAATACTGATGAAAAAAAAAATATTTAAGTGATGTATTCAAATTAAAATCAGTAATAACTTAATACTTGTGATTTATTGTGAAAATATTATAAAATGTTAAGAACGTAACACTTCTCATTAAAATTAGATGAATTAAAGAAGATTGAAAAAGAAATATTAAAGAAAGAATGAATAAATAATATTTAAATGAGATAGAAAGCCTCTTGGAAAATGTATTTGAAAAAGTAGGTAATCAAAAGGTAAAATAAACTGTTCACTCTCCAAATAGTACAAAAATTTGAAGAGACTGCTGGAAATGCTTTTAGTATACTTAAATATCATAACCAGAATTTGTATAATCAACCATTTCTTTAACTAAAAATCACACACACTGAAAATGACTTGGAAGAGCTAATTTCTATGATAATAATAATAATAATAATAGTTTTTTTTTTTTGAGAAAATTTCTAAGAGAATATATATATATATATATATATATATATATATTTATTTATTGTAGGAGTTTTAAACTTTATTTGTTTCATTTGTAGTGCTTTGCGGTGCCCAAATATTCCCAGGATTCTAAAAACACTTTAATCCTAAAAAGTTGCATTAACTTCTTTTACCCCTTTTTTGACATTTTTAATCTTAAAGTAATTGGGGTCATTTTAAACTACCCAGCACACATTGATCTTGGAAAGTGGAAACTGTTTAGTATCATTTCAACTTTTTTCACAACATATTACTAATTCCACAGCTTGAACATTTTTCCTCCTAAACAGTTCGAACCCTTTTCCTCCTAGACCCCCAAGCACTTTGTACACGATGATGTGCTAATTCAGCTACAAGGCCTTTGGCTATATATTGTTAATGGGTGTTCCTAAGGCAATTATTAATAATCTATTTTAGAAAAGTTTTGATACACTTTTTATGAGAAATAGTAAAGGCTATCAAAATATTAATTGTTTTTTTTTCAATAAATAGAAAAGGCTATCAAAATACTTTCTTAGAATGGTTCACTTACCATTGCTCTTAAGGTATGAGTTAACATTTTCCTTTAAAAAAATATCAAATTTTTTTTTTCTTTAAAAGAATTTCAATTTATGACGTCAGCTTTTGATAATAACTTTTTATCATTGAATCAAGACACCGATCAGTTTTAATAAGACCATTTCAACATTTTTTATTATTATCTTTTTAAAATTTGAAATCTATCTTACATCATAATGATATCCCTTTTTTGGTAAAACTCAAAATCAGTTCTATTAAAACCGATTTGACCTATTTCAACTTCTTATTTTTTAAAATTGGGTAAAGGAAAAGCTGATTCCCTTAACTATCTATGCCCAATGATCACAATTTTTAGGAAAAATTGGCTAAATAGTATAATTTTAAGAAAATTTTGCTAAATATCACCTAACCAAACCTATTTAGTTATGTAACACTTTTTTGGTCTTTGAGCTTGTCAAACTTGAGTTCCAAGTAAAACTCAAGTTCAAAGCATCATCTTAGATCAGATAGCCATAATACTTAGAACTTGAGTTTGACAAACTCGAGCTCCAAAAAAATTGCAACATAACAAAATAACTTTGACTCAGTGCTTTTTTCTTAAATTATTCTTAAAATTATGCTATTTGGCAAAAAATGCACAATTTTTATTAGGCTCACATATGTTTTACATGACAAACTGTGGTGGTAAAGAAGAAGTTATTGTGTACTCTCATGTATGTGACCCACTCCTCATATTAGATGAGGGAGCAATGGTCCAGAAGTATTAAATAAATTTCCGTTGTAGAGGAAGTGTTCCCACTTCCCAAATAGTTTTTGCCTGGAAGATAAAACAGCCAAAAAAGTTTTTTGTTTATTTTACCCAAGGTCCAAAGGGTGCTATGAATCTAGCCATTTGTTTAAAGGAAAACATAAATAAAAAAAGAGATGTTAAATTAAATAGAACCCAGCTAGTCAATCCAGTTGACTGACTCAGCCAAACCTCTCCACCACGGAGCCATCAGTGTTCAATCTGGCCCTTCTGAGGGTACTGTTGCTTGGGGGAACTGAATGCATTGGGTTTCATCTTAATCAGATTTTAGCTTTTTTTTTTCTTTTTTTTTTTCACTACTTTCTTTTATAAAACAAAATACCAATCTGAGGATTCAAATTAGGGTTTTTTTTTTTTTTTTTGGTTGAAGGGATCCAACCTTAGTTAGCCGTTATAGACTTGTAGCAATTTGAATTGTAAAATAATGATAGCATTACCAAACAGAAAAGGGAAAAAATATATATATATATATATTTTAATCATTGTAGTAAGTAGTAAGTAGTAAAGAAAAGCTAATTAAGAAAGACCAAAGATTCGAGAATCGTATTGTAATTATAAATAAATAATTCAATTGACTTAAAAAATTGGGGAATAAAGGTAGAGTTAGTGGGGTGGCCATCAGTACAAAACAGTAGGGACAAAAAACGCGACACTTGCTGCATCTGAATGATCCAACGGCTCTCTTCTCTCTCTCTCTCTCTCTCTCTAACGGCTCTTTTCTTTCTTTCACACATTACCAGCCCGCTCATTTATCAAAATTTGAATCTCTCTCTCTCTCTCTCTCTCTCTCTCTCCCTCCCTTTAATTAAATCAAATCCCAAAAATTTTGAAATTGTTCTCGGAAACTGTACCAAGTACCCACCTCTCTTCTCTTATCTCTTAATAGACCATTGCACCACAATAATTCAAATCTCCGTGCCATTGTTCCTAACATTTCTTCTACAAACATACACATCAGTTGTGTCTCCTTAGGCTAGGTTGGGGCCACACCACAAAACATCATGGGTACTTGTTTCAGTAAGAAGAAAGAGTCTTCTTCTTCTTCATTATCTTCATCTTCTTGTCCTGCTGTTGTTGGTGTTGCTTCAACACCAAAGACAGATCCAGACGTTACTCATTTGAGTAATGACACACGTTGTAATAATGACAATACCCACAAAGCTAAAGTTGAAAATTCCGAGCTGAAAATGAAGCTAAAGAAGGATAAGAAGATTGTGCAAGAAGATCAACAAGTGGAAGAAGATGAAAGCAGCGGAGTAGTGAAGAAAGAGATTTTTGTCATCAAGCACCGGAAGAGTCATGATGATAGAGATCGAAATACTCGAAGCCCACCTCCTCCTCAACAAGATTACGTTGCTTCTACTACTACTACTACTAATGAAGTCGTACCTGAATCAATGGCTAACAAGGTTGCAACCGGAGCAGCAGCATCAATTGGTGTGGGTGTGAGGACATCGAGCTGCACAAAAGAAGAGGTGGATGCCATTCTCATTCAGTGTGGTAGGCTTAGCCGAAGCTCTTCCGGCAAGGCTGCTTCCTCATCAGCTTCTGCTTCTGCTGACCGTGGTAGAAAGTACTCTGGTTCGAAGAGGAGTTACGACTTTGACCGATGTGAGAACGAGGTTGTTGCTGCTGTTGATGATGCCCAAAAGAAAGCCAATGTCAGTGACGACTTGTGTTTAGAGGACGAAAGAAGAAACCACCACCGTCAACGCCACCGCGAATCATCGCGGCCATCTTCTTCTTCTCAAGGGAGGAGAAGAACACCCAGCAGAGAGAGGGAAAAGACCAGCAACAGAGATCCAGCAGCAGAGAGAGGCGAGTGAGTCGATCCCCGGTAGACGGTCATCTGAGACATCCACTCCTGCTAGTACTACCACTGTCGGTGCAACTCACACTGCAAATTCTTCTGGTAATGGTACTAATAGGCCTGGAAAGATGGTTTCAGTCCCTGCTACTGTTTCATCCTTGGTGATGGATAAGAGCAACAATGCTGCTCCTGCTGGTGAATCTGCAACAGGAACTTCTGTCAAGAGGATTTCAGTCAGGAGGAATGCTGGAAGCGATGCTGCGATGGCAGGTTCAAGGGGTGCTGCATCTCCTCGGTCTCAGTCCCCAGCAAGAGCAAATGGTAAGATTTCCAATGACAATCAGCAGCCATCTCTTAGCCGAAGCTCCTCCAGGAAAGCAGAACACTCTCCTTACAGAAGAAACCCATTGAGTGAGATTGATCCCAACTCCCTCCCATATCCACAACCACCCAACAACAACTGCAAGGTGCAAAATAGAAACAAAAGAGAGACTGAAGAAGGGATTGTTCTGAATCAGGTAATTACCTATCATTCCTACTCTATCTGATGTCTTATGCATTCATGCCCGTTTCGTCAATTTATAGCCTAAAAACTTTTTTCAGTGTGAATCAATTCAGTCCTATGATATATCTGTTAGAATTATGGATAAAAGATTAAATTCAATATTTCCTAATAGCTTAAACTTTTGGAATAATAGGCAATTTTTCAGTATGAACCAATTCAGCATAGAACTATTGCCTAAATGTGAGGGGGAGTATTAGACTTATGGTTAAACGATTAACCATAAGCTTTGGGATAACTGATAATTTATCAATATGAACCAGATCAGTATCGATTTCCTGATTTTGCATTTGTTAGCTAAATAATATTGATCTCCTGCTCTGAGGTGTCAAATGTATCAATAAAAACACCTTCATTCTCCAATGCAGAAACCAAATGCTGAGATAATAAACAGTAGCAACAACAGAGCTGTTCATGGGACTAACAACAAAACGAGCAACAGAGGTGCACTGGACAACCAGGTTGTGACTGCAAATTGCATACAGAAGGAACAGCTGGTGGAAGAGGCTAGAGATCAACAACCATCAGCCACCGGTCATGTCACCATTAAAACTGTGGTGGCCTCAGGTGCTGAAAACCTGAAACCCCAGGCAATAACAAGAAGCAGGTCTGGCAGGAGATCCCGAGACCTAGACTTCAATCCTGAAACTCTGTTGAATCCTACATCATCCTATGCTGCACTGTTGCTTGAAGACATCCAAAATTTCCACCAGAAAAGCAACACACCTTCAGTTTCTCTCCCTGCTTGTGTCACCAAAGCCTGCTCCATCTTGGAAGCAGTTGCTGACCTTAACTCCACTACAAGTTCTAATTTATCCTGTGCTTTCTCTGAGGACAGGAAGAGTCCAACATATCAATCCAACAGGGAAGCCTACAATTTTGTTGGGAAGAGAGTAGCAGATACCAAAGACCCTTTTGTTGTAGAATCTGAGGTAGCTGTCACAGATGATGTAACGGAGCCAAGCTTTCACAAGTATGTAACAGTGAGGAGAGGTGGCGCATTAGTTGGTGGGGCAGATATGGAAGACCAAGAATCCTCAGGCAGCAACAGTTTTGTTGCTGGTGGTCAACAACAGCATTGGGGCTTATCTTCTTCGTCCTGGGAACCCAATTCAGCTGATTCCATTGATTGCTGGACTTCAAGATTAAACACCAGAGAGGAAGATCAAAAGAGTCCACTGGGTTTTGAGGGAAGTGGGTTATCTGAACCAGGCCGCAATATGAATGAAACCAGAAAGAGATTGAGTGGGAAGAAGAGTGATTGTGATCAACAACGGAATGGTGGGATTGGGCGTGGCCGGCTTGGCACCAGTAGAGGCCTGCACTCAACTCCTGTTGTTGCAGCTGCTGCATCCACATAAATATAAATAATGAATGACTTTTCAATTTGGTTGTACCTTTGATTTGAGATGAGGATTCTCCAGTTTCTGTTTGGGGTTGCAAACTCGCAACCAATTCCTACACACTCGCTGAACCAGAGTTGTAATTTCATTTTTTTTCTTCATTTGTAACTTTTTAAAGTCATTCTTCCTTCCATAACAGATTTATCTCTGTTCATATTGTTTTAGTGCAAATTTCATGCCCAATCAAATTATTATCATAACTTGGTTTTGCAGTTATAGCTGACATCAAACAACTCGGTTTTGCTGTCTAAAGCAGCGAGTCAAATGGTTTTGAGCCACATTGTGCGCAAAATTGAAAAATAATAAATTCACATTAAAATTTCAACACTGTTGAACAACCTCAAAATGTATTTTACTTCCAATGGACTAATTACACCAAATCAATACAAGAAGACTTGAGCCATTTTCAACACAATGATTTTCAATACTGGTTTCTGTCACAAATAACATCAAGCGCATATAACTAATCCCTAATTAGGGCTTGGGGCTGACATGGCTTTCCACAAGCAATCTACCATGATACCATAGCTCTGAGATAATAGCTCCAACCTTTTAAATGCTTAGAAATTGACAAGAATTGGGAACCATATTTACAGGTTTGCATTACTACTTGAATGGTTTATTGATTCATTCTAATCTGTACCCAAGTGTATATATTCATACATACTACAAACATCTCCAAACCAAGTCATGAGGATCGAGATGTAGCCTTCAAACGAGACTTTCTTTCCTTTCGTTCAAATGTTGAATCAGCCCTTATTGATCATACGCTTCATTCCACAGCATTCAGATGAGCATTGCATTCCTTTCATTCAAATCTTAAATCGATCCACATTGATCATAGGCATGCTTCATTCCACAACATTCCTATAGTTAACCATGTATATTGCAACCAAAGTAACAACAGCCCCAACTAGTTGCAAGGGTGAGAAGGTCTCACCAAGATATATAAACCTGGAATTACAAACAAATAGAGCACAATTTTTTTTTAGAAAGCTAATTATGAAATACCAATAAGAAAATGAAAATAAAAAACCACTGGTAATCNTTTTTTTTCTCTCTCTCTCTCTCTCTCTCTCTCTCTCTCTCTCTCTCTCTCTCTCTCTCAAACTAGTGGGTCTCTCTTTCTCGCTCAGATTGATATCTCTCTCAAAGAAAGGTGGTTCACTCTCTCTTTCACTCAAATCAATGTCTCTCTTTAAGTGGGTCTCTCTCTCGATGGGTCTCTCTCTTTTTGCCTCACTCCTCTATGGTGGTGATGGTTAGTGGTTGTGGAAATGGTGTTCAGTTAGGTTCAGTGGTGAGTCGTGGTTGTGGAAGTGGTGGTCAATCAGGTGGTGATTCGTGGGGTGGGTTTGTTGATTGCTTGGTTTTGGTTTCAATGGGTTTTGGTGTTTTGGATTTGAGATGTTTTAGTATTTGGGCAATTAAAAGGTCTACTGTGGCAGTCACTAAAGCTGCCGCTATAACTAAGAAAACATGCTACAAAAAGGCATATATAATGGTAGTTCTGTATACTGTAGCTATAACTAAAAGAAATGCCGCTAAAACACATATATTGCGGTGGTATTTTATAGGCAATACAGCTCACCAGGTAGTAATAAAAATCATAGGCAATAAGGAAAATGAAATTACTATCTGCCTTGCCAATGGTACACCTCCAAGTTAGTAAATGGACAACAAGTGGATAGGTTGCCATCTGTCAAAAGTCATACGTTTGCATGAGAAATCTAGAGGACTAGTTTCACATGGATACCACAGAGACAGTGGGGAGGGAAAACAATTGAGTGTCAGTCTAGTATGGCAAAGCTGATTTTGCAAGTCCTAGGCTATCTTTATATTATTATTTTTTTTTTTAAATTTATACGTCAAAGGTCCTGTGGCTATCTTTAATAGCCAATGACCAAGTTGATGGGGGTGTATTTGTGATGAAGTCATCAACACCACACTGGCAGTTCAACTTCAGATGTAAAACAAAACTTTCCATAAATGAATGCTAAATGATTAACAAACTAACGTGATTGGTAAAGTTAGGAAGAACTATCAGATAGAGCTAGCTCAAATGGAGCCATGTTTTTGAGTACTTGTGCTAGCAAACTCTCAACCCGATTAACTTGTGCCTTCAAGAGTTGTACATTAGTGTCACTCTCCTTGCGGTGTTCCTTAGATTCTTTCAATTTCCTTAGAAGGTTAGCATCATTCTCCTTGCGTCTTTCCTCAGATTCTTTCAATTGCCTTTAGAGGTCATGAATGGTAAATGAAGAGGAACCCCATAATTCTGTTGGACTAATACCATCTCCATAACCACGAACACGACGATGATGTTCAGGTCCAAATACCTCTACAAACATTTCATCACCATACATTTGCAAATACCTTTCTACCACTTCAGCAGTAAATCTCTTAAATGTCATCTGCATTAAAAGAGCATTTATACCACATTTGCTAAATGCACATAAAAAAAATATATACGTTTTCTAACAGCATATAAAAATAAATATTAACAAGTTATACAAGTATTTCTAGGAATTTTCATACTAGTACTTCCTGTGTAGTTTCATTTGCAGCTTGTCCATTAGATCTCGTATGGGTGATCTCAAATAATTGAAGTCGACTAGGATCTTCTCCAGTTTTCTCCCTCTATCATTTAAACAACACAAAGCATAGACATTCCATAAAATTTCTATCATTTAAATAACACAAAGTATAGACATTCCATAAAATGTCAAGCACCATAAATAACTATGCAACAATATTTTATCATGAAAAAAAATTAAGTTTCAAAGATTGAGAAAATGATATGTACAAACCTCTTCTTCACTTCATTGTTGGAAACATTTTGATCCAGTAATGTGAACGATAAGATTTTTGGAACGACTATACTTGTTTTTATCACACATTTTCTACATTCAAGAACATACATTTACAATAAAGATACATGATTAAAAAAAATTTAACTCTTTATGAAATTTCACAAGATAGTAATTTTCATATGTAATAGTAAGTACCTTCCAATCCTTGTTGCTTCATAAATTCACAAGATAGTTCCAATCATCATCTGCCATGTTAGGTGGAAAAATTTCTAGTGCCTCCTCAGCATCCTCCTCGAATGGCTTAAACCATTTTTTCTTCAAGGAGCTTTGGTAACATTTGCATGACCTATTCATTTGCTGCCAAACAAGAGTCTCTTGACCTTCAACAATAAAGTGTTCCTAAAAAATGAAAACTAATAAGGATTACATTTGTTCATTATAAAGTAAACTTTTATTTCAGAATACTTTTACACTACACACCAATATATAATCAAATAGCTTTCTTTTGTTTTGATAGGGCACCTCTCTCCAATCTTTGACTTGTAAAGGTACCATACTAATCCGCCTAACAAGGGCAATACACTCTGATTTGAACACTTTAGAGTATTTCCCTACTGGTCTTCCCTTTTTCCATATGATTGGGAATCTTTCCTGATGTAAAACAGACAGCACATGCCTTCCTGGAGCAGCAAGGGCACAGAAAGTCACAATGCAAGATCAAAGGGGGGTGCTAGTAGGGGCCATCAGAGGTAACAGTGTCAGAATTGCATGAAATTTGGCAGGTTGAAGGGAAATGGCGTTCTGATCCAGATTCATACAGATGTCATGAACGTCGCCAAATTTTAGGCAAATTCCTACGTTAAGGCCCCGACAACAGTGTTTTTGCTATTTATAGTAAAATTTGTTTTTCCTTAATAACTTTTAGTTTAAAAGTCAGAATAAGGTCCCGTCTGTTTTAGGACGACCCTTAAGGTCAGTAGTTTATGATTCTGCGTTTAACTCAATTTTGCCATTTTTGGTAAGATTCGGTAATTTTGTCACCTAATCGCTTAATTAGTGCGAATTAGGGTTTTAAACGTTTTTGCTCAGTATTTATATGTTTTGTAGCCGTCAGAGGCAAAACAGACTATTATCAATAAATACAGACTTTTGTCAAATTTTCTTTTCTGGTGGATTCCAGTTTTATCTCCTTGTGGATTCCAGTTTTATCTCCTTGTGGATTCAGGGAAACCCCTCGTGGATTCGAGGTTTACTACCAGAAACTAACAGTTTAGTTTCTGTTTCATCAAGAGAGCATCGTGTGTGCTTCTCTTCAGGCTTCCGCAACATCATTTCCTTTGTAAAATGTTTTGCAAGATTTAGATTCCGTGTAGCCCCTCGCCCTTTCTTATTTCTTGTGTAGTCAAAAAAATTGGGGCACATGTCAACTATAAATGGTTGCAAATATTAGAATGGTAATTATAGTAATTCAAAATAGATATAGAATTTTTTCAATTTAATTTTTTTTTTAAATGTATTGTTTTAGTTACCAACTCATGAGCCACCACTTTCACTTGTTCCAGACTTTTCTCTTGCAATAGCTCCATTGTTTCTAGCACTTCTAGCTAACTCTTCTCTTGGAATAGCTCCATAATCTAGCACTTCTAGCCGACTCTCCTCTTGGAATAGCTCCATAATTTCCAGCACTTCCAGCTGACACTTCTCTTCGAATAGCTCCATAATTTCTAGCACTTCTAGATGACTCTTCTCTTGTAATAGCTCTATTGTTTTTAGCACTTCTAGCTGACTCTTCTCTTGGAATAACTCCATGATTTCTAGCAATTCTAGCCAACTCTTCTCTTGGAATAGCTCCATAATTTCTAGCACTTCCAGCCAACTCTTTTTTTGTAATAGCTCCATTGTTTCTAACTCTAGCCATAGGTAGATTTTGACCTCTTCTCATTGAATATGCTTCCACAGCTATCTAACAAGAACGAAGCATGACAGCCCTGCAATATAAACAACTTGTGTCAACCACACTAAGCCATCATGATACAAAATAGAGTTCTTCTTATGAAAGTAAATGCACCGGTAATGTGAACAGTGCCCGCAATAACTACTCATTAAAGGCTTCAATTCTTGCTAATTGAACTGCTAAAATAAATATCTAGCTCATGTCCATTCATGAAACTATTAATATTTTAACACATGAGGCCCACTGACTTAAATCTAATCAAATTGCAATAAATTGAATATCCCTGACCAAATTTATATGTAAAATATTTTCCATTAGGCATCCTTCATCAAAAATAAATAAATAAATAAATAAATGTGGCATTGAGTTACTGTTACAGGTATGGCAATGAGCCAATGAGTACAAGTAATTAACAAACAAGAAAATGTTTAACTGAACATAATATAATATTGACCAACTCTTACAACCGGGTGTGCGCAAGTCCAACGCATGGGTACAACCAACAACTACTACAAGGCCAAGACACACATGCAAAATGGCTGCAATAGATCCCTTTTATATTCCTTCCCTCTCTAAAAGTGCCATGATAGCAGCCTAAAGCAAACTCAGGCTCTTCACAGTTTGCAATGCCCACTATTTTATCCATGCTTTTTCTTTAATATTTATTCAATAATTATGAATCATTCAAACTAGACGCTGTATTGGAGACAAGAACTTCCACTATTTTTTAGCTTATTTTCTTCTAATATTCTAAAATATGACCACATTATCAGCTTCATTCACAATCCACATTTTATAAAATTATTGCAGACCAATCCAAACCAAAATTAGATGAGCTTTCTTTTCAAAACAATTAGATGATTTTTTTTTTTTTTTTAACAAAAATATATAGTGTTAAAACAAAATCATTACATATGGATCATGCTTACTTTGTTTTCAGAGAAACCTATTACTATAAGCCTCAAAGCTATATACCCTTTACATATGGATCATGATATTTTATGTCTAGACTGGTACAAACCAGGTTGAAGGATAGTAAATGTTTTCCACTTCCAGTCAAGGAGTCTAGCAATGAGAACTACATCAACTTAATGTAGCAGTTAGGAAATATCAATTTAAAAACATATGGCTTTATCAAAAGTTATTCTATAGTTGAGGAAGTGTTATCATTGACTCCATCATCACATCATGATGGGTAAGTTAACTAAATCAAAGTTGCCTAATGCCTAACACTACTCCTCCTATGAGTAGTTTGCAATTAAAGGAGATATTTGAAGCCAAAATAGACGAATTGAAAAACAAACCTAAACTCAAAAGCATTTTTGCATTTACATGAAGGAACATCAATGTTTACCTCAAGTAGTAAAAGTCCTATGACACCAAGTACAAGCCCTGCACCTCCAACAAACCCAATGGACTCACCAAATAACAAAGATGCAAGTATAGCCACTGTTAAAGATTGAGAATCAATTATCTGATCATCAAGACTCAATTTCATGTTTAAACTAGCATTTCCATTGGTCAAGAAAGTCAACTTCAATGGCAGTAAATAACAATTCAACTATTTTTGTAATAAGTAAGAGTAATTATATTAATAAACAAATTAGGTTCCTATACTCAGACAATGCAAACAAGAAACCATGACCATAATAACAAAAATGCACTAATATATTATCACATCCACCACAACACAAGTTACAAATCCACAAATAGCAAAATTACAACCACAAATTATAACTACAAAACAAAGAAAGAAGTCAGACACCAACCCTTAACCTGTTCTAGCACTCGAAACAGAGAAAGAAATGTTCCACTTACTACATAAGACCCTATAACAATGTGAATTGGTCACTGCTTTGCAACTACCTGCACTTATGAAGCATGGGTGCGTTTCGGGACTCGGGTGCGAGACTCGGCAATTTTTGAAAAAAGTGGGTGTGGGTGCGGCGGGACTCGGCGATTAAAAAATTATTAAAAATATTATTATTTATATTTTTAATATATTGCTAAGCATACTTTTTCACATTATATAAACATATACCAAGTTTAAAAGTAATAGTAGATAATAACTAAAACATAATATTCATAAATTAAATACAACCCACAAAATTGAAACTAAAACATTCCACAAGATTGAAAGCTAATATATCAATTTCAAGTCTAAATATCTATCCAATAATTATAATAATACTATTAAAACAATTTTACTATTAAAATATTTTTAAAAAAAAATTACTATTAAAAACGCAATACAAAGGCTCAAGTTAAATATTAAAATAGTTTTATTATTAATATATTACGTGTGGGCCCATAGAAATAAAGCTTTTGTAAAATCTCTTTATCATTTCCAACACTCAGTCACGTGCTAGGCTCACAAAACAAAAAGAAAACATAAAACAAGGCAAAGAAAATTTAAAATAGAATTGAAAAGGACGAGCGGACAAAACGAAGGAAGGAGAAGAAGAAGAAGAAGAAGAAGAAGCAGCAACTGCCTCTGCCATGGCCTGGGTTCATTCTAGCAACCGTCGAAGTGTTGGAAAATTGCGGATGAGTTCGCCGATTGAATCGTACAGAGAAGAGAGAGCACACCTGAAGCCGAGCACACCGTAGACTCATAGAGAGGGAGAGCACAGAGAAGAGAGATGAGGGACAGAGTGAGAGAGAGTGTTTGGACGAAGTGAGAGTGCGTGAGAGTCTTAGGGCGGTCGTTTCGACTTGAACCGGCCATTTCGGCAGTTTCGCCGGTTTCGGCTGATACGGCCCGATTTGAGTCGCGTCGGCGCGAGTCCGGGAATCCACGTGGCAGGACGCGGCCCGACGCGGCACAGACGTGCGGTCAACGGCGTCCCTCCCCTGTAGCAGCGTCCCAACGCGTTGGGTGCGGGTGCGGCTCCTCTGGTGCCGCGTCTGTGCATCCCAGACCTGCACACAACCTTACATAATCTTTGATCTGTTGCATTAGAGCCTCCTCTAACAAGATTCTTTCATTAAACACTGTAGCACTTCTCTTAATCCAAACATGATACATTGATGCAGCCCAAACTAGTTTACAAAGGGAGGATTTGAACCCTCTTTTCTGCAGATTAGTTAAGGGGAATTATTAAGAACTTCAGCCCAAGTGCATGTAACTCGGTTCACACCACACAAATGCAGCAGCTAAGACCAAATTCTGCATGCAAATGAACATTCAAAAAACAAATGGTCACGGCATGCTTAGTGTCTTTCTACCCTATTATTTATTTTATTTTGGGCCAATGGTGAAAAGTTATAACTTGCCTTTCTACCCTATTATTTACCATGATATTTTACATTCTTTAAGGGGATTGAATCTGCTATTACATCAAATAAGGTATGCTTAGTGTCCACTGCAAAAGAATTTATTCCAAAACCATACGCAAGACAATAATAATTCATATTGGTGAGGTAACAACTACTCCAATTCATCACAAATTTGATAAAAATAAAAAAAATAAAAAAACTGACAAATTAAAAATTAGAACCATATTAAGCATGAAGCTCAGCTAAAGAACTTACCAAGCACTTGTAATTTGAACTCACAAACGTTCTAGCTTTCAATCCCACAAATAGTGAAATTTGAACTCTCCTTGACCATCCATTGAGTTGAACTCCCAATGCACTTGCAATCACATTGAAAGCGCGCAAATACAAAACCACAAATTCAATTTTGACATAGCATTTCAAATTCAAGAACAAAAACCACAAAAGTTCAAAATCTTCCCAGCGAATAACAGAATATGGCCAAAATTTGAGTCTAAGAAAAAACAAACTGATCAGAAATAAGTTTTTAAAACAACGAAATCGAGAGAAATAGAAAATAATAGGAAAATCGAATGCCAAGATCTATGAGAGAGCGAGAGCAAGAGAAAGGGAGCGATTGTATTCTGTTTGGTTGCCTAGAAGATAACAAGAAAATTAACCGCCAAGACTATGAGAGATTAAGAGAGTGAGAGTGAGAGCGAGAGAGGGAGCAATTGTAGGATAAAAACATTTAATGGTAAAATACCTATTTAAGCTTTGTGTTTTTATTTTTAACACCTATAACCCGATGATTAAAATATTTAATTTCTTTTTTCAACATTCATCCAACTGTTGATATAAATTATCCCTATTTAATTAGTTGGCATGTGAATTTCTCATCACTTATATTTACCACCTATTTCAACTTATTTACCACTCATTTCAACAGTTATGCCAGTTGTGGAAATACATATATGAATTTTCACCCCTTATTTCAACAGTTATGTCAACAGTTAAAGGCTTTTATTTTTACCAACATTTTTTAACGACTTTGAATACAAATATGTTGAAAAAGCTCGTGTTTGTTACAGTGATCCCAAGCTAACAGTACAAGAGAAGACACTAAGGCAACTGCAAAATAGCGAAATCAGCCAAAAAGAATAAAGTGTAAGTACCCATCTCAATCCGTCTGCATCCATGAATGTCCTTCTAATTGCATCCAAAGTTCCAAATACCATCATAATTCTACTAAGGTCTCAAAAACAAAGAAAAAAACCAAGAACTGTTCAGAGCTTGGCACTTGAATATGTTATACACATCAAGAATTAAACTTTCTACAAATCCATTTAAGAAAAAAAAAAAAAAAAAAAAAAAGCGCTGAAGCATACAAAGATCAAGAATGAACCAGTAAGTGATACAAAGCATAAAAATTGAACACTTGGCAAAATTGTATTTCTCCAAAAAAAATTAATAATAATAATAAAATCTTGAAAATCCAAATCAGAATTGAACAATTTAACTTCATAACCACTAAAAACTCCAAGAAATTCAAAATAACAATAGAAAAAACACAAAACTAGAAACAAAAACATTTATGGGTTTCATTATTTGCAGTCAGATCTTCCTATGTTGATACTCTTTCTATATAATACAACCACAGGGAGAGAGACCTTTATTCAGAAACCATAGAGAAGATAATTTTTTAGAGAAAAAAAAAAAAAAAAAAAAAAAAAAAAAAAAAAAACTGAAGTGTGATTTGAGTAAAAACACCAAACCCACCCCACTCTCTATCTCTCAGATCAGTCCAAAGAAAAGAGTGAAATCACTCTTTCTGTATTTTCTTTATAAAAAATGGTGGCCCAACTAAACTAGAGATGCTTATTAAGCCTTAAACGCTCAAACAGAAGCCCATGAGCCAAAAACAAGGCCATTTGTCCAAGATGAAAGCCCACGACCAAACAAATGATAGTAATCAGAGCAAGTCCAATGCTCACGACATCAAGGTGGCCCATTTAAGTATTTCTAAGAAGAACCGTGAAAACCCAAATCGACCTCTCTTCCTAGCTTTGATCAAGTCTGGTGTGAAAGCTTCCTGAATTCCGTTTAGCTTTTAATTCTCCAAATTAATCTTCTTACCCTCGATCAACCACATCACACTAAAAAAGGAATCTCTGTCTCTCTCTCTCTCTCTCTCTCTCTCTTATATATATATATAAAATTGAGAGAAAATCTAATTAGATTTCAAATTAGAATTCAATTAGAATATAATTTTTATGCCATGTGTTCTATCTGATCTAAGTTTTTTAAATTTTGTGCTAAGTGAGTTAATTTAATGTAAAAATTGGATTTCAAATAAGGTTTAATTTTACGCCACATGTTCCATCTAGTCTAAATTTTCATATTTATACTAAATGAGTTAATTTAGTGTAGAAAACGAGTCCAGTATAAATCAATCATAAAAAAAAAAATAAATAAATAAAAAAAAGACGTAATCATATATCTTACTCTATATAAAATTAGAGAAAGAGAGAGTTTGAGTGATTTTATATTTATGAGCTTTTTTTTTTTTTTTTTTGTATAACAAAAAATAATTCAAATTTATAAGTCATTCATTTAATATAACATGACTATGTACGGTCCACTATTACTAAGTAATATATATATATATATATATTCCATACAAATTAAATTGTTTAGATTTTTGCTATTATTTTTCTTTTGAACTAATGAGCATATTTTTTATACTGTTTTTGTTTAGATATTTTGTATGTGAAGATATTGAACCTAACAAACTGTAATTGTGAATTGATGTCGTATATGTATAGTATCCAATAGTAATTTTCAAAATTATATGCATAATAGTAATGTAATGAGAAACTTGGCATAACCAATATCATATAAATTGTAAAGAAAACTATTTTAATACCTCCAAATGTCCTGGTCTAACTGTGTCCTATATGTTTACATACTAGTGACAATAATTACTAAAGCTTATAAGAAAGCAAAAGTCTCCAACCCCTCCCCTCAGTCACTTAGTAAGGCAATAAATTGGTGTTAGGTTGCCAACCCTACCATTTCCAGGCAGTAGCACTTGAACTCACCACCCTTACAAATACCCCACATATACAGTAATAAAGCACCCACGTATTTAGAAGAACTTAGAGCGCCAGCATTTCAACAAGCCCCCATTGAAACCTTTGATCGCTTATATAACTGAAGAGAAAAGTAAATATTGTATTTTGCTAAATCACAAGTTAGTTTGATCTTTCTCTTTTGAGATTCATTGGACTTAATCTAGAGTCTCGCTAGCGGTCCTCTTACTTAGATAAATTGTACTTCTACCCACTTCATGTGAAAAGACCATTTGACCATTGGATGAATGAAAACATAATTCCAAAAAAATTGAAACTTGAACGGTATCTAAATGATGCCTTGAGCGTGAAAAATGAATCTCGACATCAAGATTGAATTCACAAAATGCATGCATTCTTAAACTTTGTGTTATTAATTACGATTGGTTCTTAAAATTAATTAATTACATATCAAAATATCACTGATTTAAGTTTAATGACAATAATGCACAATGTACAAGATAATTCTACTAGATAATTATTTTAAAGATAATTAGTTAATTATTTCCGAAAGATAGATGATTAATTAAATTTAAAAATCCTTATAATTTTTTTGGCATACTTTGTTCATTTAGTTGCCGAAAATTAGGTTAAAACTCATATTTATCCTAAAACTTATTGGAGAATTGATCAAAATCTGGAAAAAAAGTTGGACGGGGGTCAATGAAATTTAAGCGATGATCAGCACCCTAACCAGAAAACAAAGAGCTGATTGGCACACAATTTTGTCATATTGGCACTTCACCCCTCTAGCATGAATTTTTAACTTCTAATTCAATTTTTCTACCATGCACTCTTATCCTATCACTTTTTGAGATAAATTTTAGATCAAATAGCCTTGAAAATGACGAAAGTCTAATACATTGATCGATCTCCAACCTCTATAAATAGAAGGGGATAACCAAAAAAAGGAAAAAGGATTTCATTGCTGATGATATGGAAATCGTCAGTCGAGTAGGTTTGTCCAAATGAGTCAGCAACCTTGTCCCTATGCCTGAAATTGTTGTGAAAAGCTCTCCATAGGTGGTCATTAGTGTGATGTTTGCCATAGAGTCTCCGATGATAAAGTCAGCGTATAGAAACTTTAAGAAAGGATGAGAGCTTAGAATATCAGAGCTATGGCGTATTTTTGTATTAGGATGTGTACCTTGTTTGGTCTTGAGGGGTCTTTATGTATAGCTTCATTGCTTCTAGCCATTGTGGACTTTATTGTGGCTTTAGTGCCTTTTTGTAATGACTCTGGGCTCAGTAATGTAGGTTTTGATGAGCTTCCAACATTTTGACAACCTATCTTGTAACTGTTCAAGGTACTAAATCCTTCATTTAATGGCACGCCTTCCTTCATCCATGACCTGGCAAGGTGGACGAAGGTGGCTAATAAGATTGTTTGGATAAGAAGGTTCGTTGGTCCTATCAGTAGCTTCATTTGGTACTTAACAACACTCATAGAGAACTATAACGAAGTAGGGCTGTAACTTCAACTTTGGACTCCTTTTTTTGAATAGGCAGAATAGCTATCACAAAACCAAGAGATTCCGAGGGCTAACCGTTTTAGATCCTCAAGTTTATAAGATTTCGATTCTCAAAAAAAAAGAAAAAAAAAGAAAAAAAAAAGAGTTTATAAGATTTCAAATTGTCAACAAATCAAGCAACATAGTCATAACATCCTCTTTATCATTTACTGCGTGTTTGACTGTATAATATCATTATAATAAGATCGTATGTTTCATAGTGGTTGTTATGTGATTTCTAATTAAGTTGCTCTATTTCCTATCCCCCTCCACCACAACACCCCCTGCCCACCCCCCACACCCCCCCCCCCCAAAAAAAATAGTGGCCTTAATTTATATTCCTTCTTCACATTGTTAGGCATGTTTAAAAAATCCAACTCTTTAAGCGAATATCATGTAATGTATTGACTTTTGCATTAAAAAGATACAATTTTCCAAAATAACTCTCTTTATATTAAACTTAAATGAAATAGGGATATCAATTTTTTAAAATAAAGTATGTTGGGTTATAGATTGACCCTAGTTAATTAATTTAATTACTCAAGTTGATAAATTAGGTCAAATTACATGCAAATTGTAGAGGCACAAACAAATTACCAAATAAACTAAGGTGCAGCCGAAAATAAATTTGATACGATGATTTGTTGACTAATGAGGAAAAGCTCTCATAAGGTAAAAACACCGGGTAATTTTTAGGTTATCACTCCTAAGAATCACTAATAAAAAATCAAGCAGTTATAAGTATAAGAAATATTACCACTACCTTGGACTATCCTAAAATACCAACTTACAATTGAACATTTATACCAATCCCCAATTGGACTTGATCTTGTAAAAACTTCTTTCTTTATACGGATCCCAATATGTAACTAACTCCAATAACAAATATTTGTTGATGGATGCAAAGTTCTTCACTTCAATACACCTTGAATATTTGGAAGCACTTGATTACAAAACCCTAAGAACGTAGTAGCTACACCAATGATGTATGAGTTCTCTAATTAAGTCTTTGTATCTTGTGATGAATTTAAAATAAAGCTTTTATATCCCCTAGAGGTTAAGTGAATGAAACCCTAATAATACAAGTCATTATGGGATGAAAAACAGATCTAAGATTTTTCAATCTGCGAAACTCGATAGATTGAGAGGTGTCGAGACTAGTATCGAAATTCTTCATTTATTCTCAATAGATGCTAGTATCAAGTTAGTGTCGAGACTAGTGTTGATGTTCACTTTTTCTGCTTTCTTCACTTGTTTCTTGGTGTAGTCTTCGTCTTCAATAATACCACTTGTCTTATTTGTTCAACGTACTTCATGATATCTAGATTCCACTTAGAACTACCCAATTATAAGTAAAATGCGCTTTGTCAAAAGATATACCAACACATGAAAAATATGAACCTAACAAAATAAATAATGGAAAATTTATTGGTTAAAAAAGCCTCAAAAATAAAATTTTGATACAAAATACCCAAAAAATATATATATATATAGCATTTGCATCTACCCCATTCCTTGGCCAATAGTTCCTCCAAATGCAAAAAAAAAAAAAATATATATATATATATATTCTAAAAAATTCCCAATATCACAAAATAAAAAAATAATAAAACAAAAATGAATCTCTTCAAAATCATGACTCCCCCAAAACCCAGCATCTTTAATTTTTTTTTTTTTTTTAAATTGCCCTCGCGACATTGGCTTCAATTGTACAACTCTGATCCAACCTCGTAATACCCAAATTTGTTTCTTGAAGACGCAATGAATTTCACTCCAGTGAACAAGTGAAACCTGCTTTCATTGAACCTAAAATTCCCCCTGCAGTCCAACTTCCAATAAACAATCAGAACATGCAACGAACTCTACTCCAGACACCGACACTATCACGCCAATTCATTCCAATCTTCATTGTTCTCTCTCTCTCTCTCTATCTCTCTCTCTAGTGAGTGGGTGTGATTAGATATTATTTTAGTGAGTGGGTGCGATTTGATATTATATTTACATTAGTAAACTATGTAGTGGGTGTGATTAGATATTATTTTAGTGAGTGGGTGCGATTTGATATTATATTTACATTAGTAAACTATGTATTGAGGGAGTGGTTTCAAGCACTTACATTATTTTATTGGATTTGATAATTGGGGTTTGAGCGATTGAATTAATGACATTAGATAATAATAATAATAATAATAATAATAATAATAGGTGAATTAGCGGAGAGAAACTCAAATTAAAATTCTAAATTAAAATTTCAATTTTGCGCCATGTGTCCTAAATTATTTATTTTTAAAGAATTTTATTTCTTAATTTTAGAATCAAATGCGGGATCACATCATAAATATTTATCCAAGTGAGTTATTAAGTACAAAACCAAAGAATTTAAATAAATAAATCGTAAAAAAAAAAAAAAGTGCTCCACAATAATTAAAAAAAAATAGACAATTTACATTTTATACCTAATAATATCTTTACAAATTTTTTAAAGAGTTAATAAAAATAAAAAAATGACTGTCAATAGTATTTAAATTATATATATATATATATGAATTATATTATGTGTCTTATTGTATATTTTAAGTGTATCTATGTATATGTATGGGGTTACAAGCTAGTAACAACTAATAATAAACTATTATATAATGATGTCAAAATATAAAACTTGTATAAAGAATTGTAAAAACTTCATATATTTATGTGTGTGCGTATTTTTTTTTTCAATAACTCAGTAGATTTGGGTTCTCTTTTTATTAAATTTTAGGCCAAAATGGAAAACTTACCCTCTAAGTTTCATAATTTTTCATTTCAGTCTTCTAAGTTTGGGTTTTGTCATTTCAGTTCTCTAAGTTTTATTCCTTCCTAATTAAGTCCTCTGTTAATATGCTATTAGTTTTTGCCGTTAATTTACCAAAACAGCGTCGTTTTGAACCTTAAATAATATTTTTATTTATTTCTTAATCTTATGAAAAACGTTAATTTAAAATAAATAAAAAATTGATCAAGTGTTGCAACTTTCTGCCATAATCCATGACAAGAAAACCACTAGTTTGCCAACACTAGAATTCCATATCAGAAAAAAGAAATTAAAAAAGAAAAAAAAAGAAAAAAAGAAAAAGAAAGAGACAATCTTACAATTTACAAGAGCATATATGATGTGTCTCTTTAGCAAAGATTATTTTTGTCAACTTATTTTTGCTACTATTCAGGAGTCTTACTGCACTTTTTGATATTATTCATGAGTCTCACTGTACTATTTCATCTAACTATTACTTTTATCTACAACACTTTTAGGGAAAAAAAAAAATCAATTTTAGCAAAATAAGCAGATCCCAAACAGACTTGATATAGACTATTTAACAGCTATCGAAACCCCACAACATAAACAACCTTTATCAGAAGAAAAGTGGATTTCTAGTAAAATAGTCAATCACATGGGACTTGTTGTTCACTACCCTAATAACTTGACCTGAAACTTTCGATACAAACTATATAGAGATGATGATGATGATGATGATGAATCGTTGAACAATTGTAGTTGGCATGTATGTTATCAAAGATTTCGGTGCAACAATCTTCTTTCTCTCTCTTTCTTCCTCAACAATCTCTCTTTCCCCTCTCGATCTCTCACTCTCTCTTCCCCCATCTTTCTCATTCTTGGTTTCTCAGATCTATCGGGTGGGGTGGGGCTTGGGCTTCAGTTTTGCTTTCTGTTTTTATATTTTTATTTAATTAATGTTTTTCCTAAGATTAGGAAATAAATATAAAAAATAATGAAATATTAATTAAGGTCCAAAACGACGCTATTTTGGTATGTTAATGGCAGAAACTAACAGCATATTAACAGATGACTTAATTGGAAATGAATAAAACTTAGAGGACTGAAATGATAAAACTCAGAGGACTGAAATGATAAAACTCAAACTTAAATGACTAAAATGAAAAATTGTGAAACTTAGAGTGTGAGTTTTCATTTTAGCCTAAATTTTATTTAATTTAAACTTCTTATGATCCCCTAAAAAAAATAATAATAAATCTTGGAACGGCCACAATTTACGTAGAGTTTAGTATTTACGAAATATGCATTCTTAGCATTAATTTTCAAAACAAGGTTTCTTAACAAGATGGAAATGAATTTTTTAGTGATTATTTAAATAGGTATATTGAAAATATAAAACGATTATTGAAAATTTTAGTTCATAGTAAACTATAAATAACTTTTACAAGAGATTGTTCCACTATAAATTACAAGGAGAAATCCCTTTGGAAATGGTCCCATGATGGTAGTCATCTCTATGTAATATAAAACCGAAACCTTTGACTATTAATTGACCTTTTAAAATTTTGACACGTCAGTTTTCCAAGCCTCACAAATTTACACCTCATTATAATTTATTTTATAAGTGTGTGTATATATATATATATATAATTTAAGATTAACGTTGATGTTACATCACAATGAGATACGTACGCTTGTAGATCTTTAATTTTTGGGTAAAGATTCTTATGAAATTATTGTAATTTCATCACAGTAGTAAAATAAGTAATGCAAGTATGTTTATGTATTATTTAAACATTAAATTTATTGATTTAACAACTGTTAATGTGTATAGGCTATGGGCTTTAGGCCTATCTTATTTACTTGTATAGTACACATACTTGTACTGACACTTTGCCTTCTATACAAAGGCATTCATGTATATTTTATTACTTGTGAAATATAATACTATTTATTAAGTATTTCTAACATGGTATCAGAGCCATTGCTCTAATCTTTTCTAGTGTCTTGCAGTATTGTCTTTGTTAGTATTCTCCGCTGCCTCAATATCTCCGGTCAGTCAGCCTTCTGCATCTTCCCCCTACTACTTCGCCGCCGTCAGAGGTCCTCAAGGTTGAATCTCCATCGCCAAAAGCTCTATTTCTGTAACCAAGAGCACTAACTTCGTCGTATCTGTCACTTTTGATATCCGATTACAACACCAGATATACCATCATGTAGATCGTCAACTGATCTACTCATCACAACCAAAATCATCCCGATTCGACCATCCACGCGCTGCCACGCATCGGTCAAAGCTTCGGCAAGAATGTTTCATGTGCTTCACGCACTAGTAAGGATCCCGCTGATGTCATCTGTGTTAGGACATATATGGTTCACTTGTTTAGAACATTTGTTATTTTTTTATGTAATTGGCTAATTTTTTAACAAAACACACTTTACTTGTAATTGGGTACTTTTAGATGTTTTTAATACTTCAAGAAACAAGATTTCAAGATCAAGTGTTGAAGTCATCAAGTCTGTCCAAGAAACAAGCTGAAAAAATGCAAGTTCATTAAAACTTGACAGTTGGCTCGATAGCTGCATCTATTGAGTTTAAGAAAGTTGTTCCAACCCCATGTGCTCGACACCTGCTCAACAGCTCATATCTGTCAAGGTTTATGAAATTCAGAATTCTTATATGATTTTATTAGGATCCGTGTTTATGTTTTTGGGCCTTCTTTTCTTCTAACCCTAGACATATAAAATGACTGTTTTAAGGGCCATCAAAGAGTACACAAGTTGCACAAGTATTGAGTAAAATCTGTTCAAGCAATTTTTTACTGGAGACAAAGTTTTGCCCTAGTTCATCATTCTTGAAGAAGTTGCTGTGTATGTGCACCTTTGGGTTTTATGACCAAGCATCTTCTTGATCTTCATCGTTGGGATGAACTGAAAAGCTTTGCAGTTAACAACCTTCTATAGCTGGTGATTGAAGTCGTGTACTAGGATCCGTGCTATTGGTTAATCACGTACTTAAGAGTCGTGCATCGAAAGGTGAAATTGTCACTACAGAATAAGTCCAATTGGGTATTGGAGTAAGGGTTCAACTATAGGTTGGTATAAGGTGGTATATGGTACTATAATTCCTTTACTTGTAACCGCTTGTTGTGATAATAGTGGAATTTCGAGAGTGGTGACCTGAAAATCACCCGATGGAGTTTCTACCGTGTAGGTTTTTCTCATTAGTAAATAAACCACCGTGTTATTTATTTTCTGCTGTATAATTAGTTTATTGGTGATTTGTTTATGCTACCATGTGTTTGCATGTTAATTAACTTAATTAATTCACTCAGCTAAATTAATTGGTTAATTTATCACAATGGGTCAATACGTTTTTGGCCTATCAATCTGTGACGTCATTACTGCCATGACAACCGCTTATGTTAGCCCTAGCTGACATCATCTGCCACGTCATCCTGTCTATGTCAGCCGCTTATGTTGGCACTCTACGTCAGTCGCTTACGTCATCAGGCCTACATTAGTCGCTTATGTTTGCCACTAGTTGACCGTTGACTTTGACAAAGCGTTGACCGTTGTCTTTTTCTAGCGTTGACTTTTTGCAGTCCAAATTCTCCTTAACCAGTTTTTTGAGTAGATTTCATTTTTTACAATCTATTTTTGCATATTGTGTTTCTATATGGATAAAAAAGATATTTTCCTTCCTTGTCCCATCAATGCTATATTGGAAGGAAATAAGAACTAATTATCTAGGTCTCAAGCTATGCGTAGTTTTCTTAAGGGTGGCATGCTCTAACAATAATGTGCTGGTACAATCACTATTCCTATCAAGGAGGCAACTGAAGAAGATACTGCCTTCATCACTCGCATGGTTGAATGGGATAGTCACAACCACATGATTCTCACTTGGCTCTGAAACATTTCTAGTTCTTCCATCTCCAATATGTTGAGTAGTTTTGATGATGCAAAATCTACACGGGATATGTTGGCCAAGAGATACTCCACTTCTCATGGATTCATGAAATATTAGTTAATGATTGCATCAGCTTAGGCAAGAACCAGGGTAATCTATTAATGATAGCTATGATTAGCTTCACTGCATTTGGGACCAAATTGGCTTTTTTTATCCAACTTGGGCTTGCTCAAAGGGTGCCCAGAAATATGCTATTGTTCGAGATAAATTTCCTCTTTATGTATTCTTGATGTCACTTCACGTTGCCTATGAGCCCATCCGAGGTCAGCTTCTTAATTGTAATTCTCATTCCTTTCTTTATTCTGTTGTAAATGAGTTGGCTAGAGAAGAAGCTCGTCTTGCAACTCTTCAAGCCCTGAATAAGTTTAATGTTTTGGGTATTGCTCTTTCTGCTCCTCCCACAGAGCAACCACCACAATTAGGGTTTGATGCATCTAGCTCTAACAATCGTCGCAAACAGTCTAACAAAAAATTCTTCAACTATTGCAAGCGTTCTGGCCACATTATTGGGATTTGTTATCATCTCAACAAATCTACTACTGTTGTTACTAATACTAAGTCTACCCAGCCAATGTCTTCTGTCTTAACTGAGTCCTAGTCTTCTAGATCTATTGTCAACCTATCCTCAACTGAACTACAGAACATAATAACTTAGGCTATCGTCCTTATTTTCTAAACTTGAACCTGCACCACATCCTCTTAATATTCTTATAGCTGATGGTTCCACCATGCATGGCAATAGTTTAGGTTTTGTTTCGACCTCCAACATTTCGATTCCTAGGGTCTTCCATATACCTAACATATCCTATAATTTATTCTCTGTGGGCCAATTAGCTGAATGGAGTTATCGTCTTATTTTTTACTATTATATTATACGTTGCAGGATTCGAGGATGGGGTAGAAGCTTGGTACTAGTCCTAGGGTTGGGCATATATTTCCTGTGGACAACTTTCATTTTCCACTTGTTGCTCTTGTTTCCATTGCTGCTGCAATTTCTGATGTTTCTTCTTTACCTTCTCTTACACTTTGGCATTCTCGTCTTAGTCATGCACCCTCTTCTCAGGTACAACAGTTAGCTTCTAAAGGTCTGTTGGGTTCTATATCCAAAGAAAATTTTGATTGTACTTTATGCCAATTAGGAAAACAACTAGCTTTTCCTTTCAACAATAGTGAACTGCTATCTACTGGTATTTTTTACTTAATTTATCCTGATGTTTAGGGACCTTCCCCTGTTATTAGTATTGGTGGATTTCGATATTTTGTTGTCTTTATTGATGATCAATCTCATTATAGTTGGATTTTTCTTTTAAAATCTTGTTCTAAATTACTACAAATCTATTGTAACTTTACAAAAATGGTTGAAACACAATTTTACATACGTATGAAGATTTTTCGATCTAATAATGCTCTTGAATACACTCAATATGCTTTTCAAGCAATTTTTCATTCCTTTGGCACTGTATATCATCTAACTTGTCCAGGTACCTCTTAGCAAAATGGTAGAGCCGAAAGAAAACTTCATCATATTCTTGACACTGTTCGTGCTTTCCTTCTCTTTGCCAAAGTTCTTGCCCCATTTTGCGGTGAAGCCGCTTTTCATATTGTTCATACTATTAATCGCATTCCAAGAACTGTTATCCATAATCAGACTCCCTATGAGCTCTTTTTTGGGTCATCTCCTGACTGTCATCACATGTGCTCCTTCAGTTTTGTCTGTTTCGTTCTTCTTTGGCCTTATGAACACAACAAACTTGAGCCTCAATCCAAACTTTGTTGTTTCCTTGGCTATGACAAAACTCAAAAAGGGGTATCGGTGTTATGATCATGTCTCTTATCGTCTTCATGTTTTCTGAAATGTTGTCTTTTGGGAACATCGTTTCTTTGTTGAGCTCTCTCACTTCTGTTCCTCCCTATCTGACTCATTTGTCTTAGAAATCTTTCTAGACGAGTCACATATTCCTTCAATAATTGCTCCCAATTCTCTTTTAGACTTTTCTACCCAACCACCAGATATTTTTGATGCCTCTCCTAAATCACCCTTAAATGAACAGGTGGAAGATGAACAAGTCGAATACGAGCTAACCAACTTTGAGCCTGGGTCCCCTGCTCTTGCTCTGCTTGAAGATCTTGCACAAGAAATTCCACCTCGTCTCTTAACTCAAGTAAGATCCATTCCTGTACATTTACTTGACTATCATTGTTACACTACCCTTACTACACTACACGAGCCTCACACATATTATGCGGCTTCCACTGACTATTTATGGCATATTGCAATGAAAGAGGAACTTGATACATTATCTAAAAACCATTGTGAGAGACCGCGTCCCCCAATCAGTTTTTCGTTGTTGGGCCAAACTCACGTGAATAGGTGGAGTCATGTTATTGTCTCTCAAAATGGAGGTTCGACTGATTATATTTTTCCATTTAGAGTAAGGGTTTTATAATGAAGTCGCTACTTATTTAATTATTGGAATAAAGAAAAAAAACCAAAATTGAAAAATTCATCATTTTATTAATTTGAAATTGAATTTATACTGATAATAGGAAATTACATGGCTTTGGTCTTAGATACAATCTAAGATAAAGTACATGGCTTTGTTTCCTAGTTACAATCTAGAAATCAAAAATTGCATGGATAAGCATTTGATCTACTAACTCTTAATCTAAGCTCGGATGCTATGTTACAAGGTGAAAAGGTGTTAAGCACCCATTTTGCCCAATGAAACCTATCTTCTAGATGGCCAACATTCATATCACATCATCCAAATATGGTATCAATCAATTTGCATGTTGAATTTAATGTGTGCGCATGTGACAAACCCTATTTCAATTTATTAAGCATTTCATTTGGATTGAAAAATAAATTCTAGTGAATGTGTGTGGGCGGTGAAATTCTAGATTCAAGGATTTGAAAGAATTATTAAACAAACATCTTTTTCAAGTTTTTTATGCGGATTTAAGATCAAAACTAATGTTATGCATGAACATGTGATGAACAACCAAGATCATGTGAAGAACATATAGGAACATTTAAGAACATTCAAACTTATTCAAGAAAATTTAAATAATTACTATCATGCTTTAATATTAAATTCTCATCATGGCAATATGAAAAATAAGTTAGGGAAAGGGATTATACCTTCATGCAAGATCCATACGGTGGAGGAGACTCTTGGTGGAGGTCCTAAGGGTGGAGGAAAAGAAGAGCTAGAAAAGGGAGAGTAAGTCTTAAAAAGACCAAGATATAACAAGATTACTCTACTTCACTAAAACTCAAGAGAGGAGAAAAGAGAGAGTTTTTGTGTGCTTTGGAATGGAGGAAAAAGGGGATTTATATAGTAGTGGTGGAGAAAATATTAATGGAAGGTCATTTAATGAGGGTTGAAAAAGAATCATGAACCTAGACTTTATTTTAGCCTTTGGAGAAATTGGGTGCATTAAATTCAGAAAATAGTGGGAGTGAGGAGCAAGCAAAATTCGGTTTTCTTGTTACTACTGCAACAACCTGTAGAGCCAAATTAAAAAAAAAAATCATATCCTCCTCAATTATGATTGGAATTGTCTCATTCTTGTACTCAATTTGAAATCCTAGATGTCTAGTTTCTAGAAACATTAACCTCATTCACAGATTAAAAATATTCTGAGAGATATCAATGAAATGGTGAGCAGAAGTCATTTGTTAGAAAATAATTTTAGCACAATTAACATTAATAGATCTCAAATTAGTTTCCAATTAACATTAATAGACTCCAATGACTCCCATTTAAGACTTAATTAGTTCCAAATTTACCCTAATTAAAAGATAATTGTACAAATTACTCATTAAATAATTAATATTTGACTATCTAATTAATTAAGTATGTGCAACCTTACCATAAAATGTAGTCCTAGCCAATCAAATTATGACTCATTATTAATCTCAAATTGATTATAATTATAACCAATTGGAATTAATTGTTTATAATCACATATAAACAATTAATAATGAGTCATAATTTGATGATAACTTGATTTGATGATAACTTTCAATCCGATAATCCGATTAGGGGTTATGACCAGTCAGTTTGATCGTTACAATATTAAGATAATTTTGGTGAAATGAGATTAATGAGCTAATGACCAAAATCAAGATGCATATTTCCAATGTGAAATTACCCTTTCACCTTCCACATGAGGTTAAATGTGGGTTCCAAAATGGAGTGTCAACAACCATACTTGGGATTTGGTGGCTCTCCCCCCTAGGAAGTCTATGGTTGATTGTAAGTGGATCTACAGGATCAAGACTCGCTCTGATAGGTTCATTGAGCGCTATAATGCTTGTCTTGTTGCAAAAAGTTTTACACAAGAGTATGAAATTGATAATGAATAAACCTTTGCTTCGATTGCTTGAATCTCATTTGTTTGTGCTTTCTTAGCTTTAAGATGAAAGATCTTGGGCATCTCAACTACTTCTTAGGTCTTAAAATCATTCATTCCATTGATGGACTGTATATTATATTACTCAAGCCAAGTATGCTTCTGAACTATTGTCTTGAGTTGGACTTACTGATAGTAAGACTGTTGACACTTTAATTAAACTTAATGCACATCTGACTCCCTCAACTGGGAAACCATTGTCTAATCCTTCTCTTTACAGATGATTGGTTGGTAGCCCAATTTATCTCACTGTCACTCGTTTAGAAATTTCATATGTTATTCACTAGTTGAGCCAGTTACTGTTTGCTCCATGATTGACTCACTATGTTACTGTTCTGCGCATTCTTTGTTACCTAAAAGGCACTCTCTTACGTGGCCTTTTCTACTCTACCCAGCCTCCTCTTGTTCTCTGTGCATTCTATGATGCTGATTAGGTCAGAGATCCCACTAATTAAAAGTCTACATTGGTTATTGTTTTCTTCTTAATTCTTCTTTGATCCTTGGAAAAGCAAGAAACAAACCATTGTGGCCCACTCTAGCACTGAAGTGGAATATCATGCCCTTGCTAATACCACATTTGAACTCTTTTGGCTTCGGTGGCTTCTTAAGGATTTATGTGTGCTTACATCTTATGCTACTCCTCTTTATTGTAATAACCAGAATACCATTCATATTTCTCATAATGATGTCTTCCATGAACAAATTAAACACATCGCGTTATGGGTTTTAGGCTCACCTTATTATTTGTATAGCACATATACTTATACTGCACACTTTGTCTCCTATATAAAGACACTCATCTATATTTTATTACTTATGAAATACAATACTATTTATTCAGTATTTCTAACAACAACTATGATAACAACCTCTCTTCTCTCAATATATGCAATATGGGTTAGTTTTATATTAAAAAATATAAGCTTTTTTTTTTTGTTTAAATGTTATCCAAAAAATTTCAGAAGCCCTAATTATTTTTTCAAATGTGAGTGGTCACTAAAATCAATTGCGCCAAATAATTACAAGATGAAACCCTTGAGATGGATAACCCCAAATTGTTAATTAAAGGTAATTTTTCCCTAGATTTACTTTTGAAGTTGCATCACACTAGCTAACACACTAACATACATATATATGCCATTATTTAGGCTGCGTTTGGTTCAATGTAAAATTATTTTAAAATGTAAAATATTTTCTAGTAAAATATTTTCTGGAAATGAAAATGATTTTAGGTGTTTGGTTCCATCACAAAAATTATTTTGGAAAATATTTTAAAGTGTTTGGTTGTGTTTCTGAAAATTCTCTAGAAAACACATTTTCTCAGCTTCCAAACAAATATTATAACAGGAAATCTGAATATATAAACCAAATCAACAATAAAACATAACAAAAAAAAATCCAATTTTTCTCAAATGTAAGCACTGATCGTGAGAGAGGGAGAGGGAGAGATAGATTGAGAGAGAATATTGGTACAGGACCACAGATCGGCGAGTGGGTCTGACATCGGCGAGATCGGCGGGTGAGTCTGACAGGGGCAAGATTGGCAGGTGGGTCTGAAGGAGGTGACGACGACGAGATTGGTTTGTAGATTAGAGATCGTGGGTGGGTCTGATAGCTTCTCGACTTTGGTTGGTCAGATGGAAAGAGAGAGGAACAGAGAAGAGAAAGCTTCCTTGACTGGTGGTGTAGACCTGTGGCGAAGACGATGACGGTCCAATGAGGCTGAGGCATGAACCTGCGGCGCGATCAGACCGGTGAAGGGGACGAGGATGGCGATCTGGTGTGCTGGGGTCGAGGACGGCGATCTGATGGTACTGGGGTGCGATCTCAGCAGTGCTTCAGGCGACGCGATCTCGCCGATGCTCAGGTGTGACGACCAGTGCGATTTGGGGTTGGGGTCGGTGTTGGATGTGACAAGATCGGTGCTTCTGGTGCGATCTTCTTGCTGTTTCTCTCTCTCTCTTCTATTTTCTTGGGGTGGAAATCATTTGAAGGTAAAATAAAACCTGAAAATGAATTACGGGTGAGGTGGGAAATTTTACAGTCAACACGGAAAATGAATTCCGTTTGAACCAATTTTCTGTAGCTACCAAACACAAAAGCTAGTGTAAAATGATTTCCTGAAATCATTTGAAGGCAAAACAAACACAGCCTCAAACAATTTTTGGAGTTTTCAATTTGTAGTTACGTCACTAGTATATGCAAGTATGTCAAGGCCATTATTTAATTTAAAATTTTTATAATATTAAAAAAATATTTAAATAGATACTTGTTGATTTGTTTTTATTTTTTATTTTTTGAATTAACGTTTGTAGTTACGTCACACTAACGCAAGCAAGCACGCTTATGCCAATTATCCCTCCTTCGAACATCACTCTATTCCAATTATTTTATCTTTATAGTCAAGTCAAACTATGGAATATAAATTTAATTTATTGATTTTCTCACAGTTCCACTACTTCCAATAATCACACACATATATTTAACCAAAACCCTATTAACAAATAAGTTTAAATAAACAATAAATAAATCTCTATTATTTTAAATTAGAGAGAAAAAGAACCTATAATCAGCTGCGTTTAGTGGGTGTTTGTGGGGTTCTGTCTATATATGCCGTCCCACATGTTGTTTTCAGATACTGAAAATAATCAAATACAAATCCTAAGTTCTAAGTTCTAACACTATATAAAACCATCTAACCTTCCAAGTCTCAACCATAAAAACCATTGTATTCTCTTTCAAAAACCATCTCTTCAAATTATTTGCTGATTTGTATATTGTCCAAATGGAACAAAAACCACACATAGCTCTTCTACCAAGTCCAGGGATGGGACATCTCATCCCTCTTGTCGAGTTTGCCAAACAATTTGTTCTTCACCATGACTTCCGCATCACATGTATCGTTCCCGTACTTGGGTCTCCATCCAAAGCCATGAAAGCAGTTCTTCAAGCCCTTCCCACCACCATAGATCATGTCTTTCTTCCTCCTGTGAAATTGGAGGAGGAAGAGATCAGAGGCCTAAAGTTTGAAGTCCAAACTATTCTCACCTTAACTCGTTCACTTCCACCTCTTCGTGAGGTGCTGAAGTCTACTCGATTTTCAGCTTTTGTAGTCGATCCTTTTGGGATTGATGCACTAGATATTGCTAAAGAACTCAACATCTCACCCTACATTTTCTTCCCCACTAATGCTTTCGCGTTGTCTTTGATTTTTCATTTGCCAAAGCTGGACAAGACAGTTTCATGCGAGTATAGAGACCTACCAGAACCATTGAAGCTTCCGGGATGCATACCTATTCACGGTCGAGATCTTTCAGAACCGGTTCAAGATCGAACGAGTGAGTTGTACAAAATGTTTCTTCGCAACGCAAAACGGTTCCGATTAGCTGAAGGAATTATCGTTAATACCTTCATGGAATTGGAAAGAAGTGCCATAAAAGCTTTGTTAGATGAAGAAGCTAAAAATCTCCCACTTTATCCAATTGGACCAATCCAAAGTGGTTCAAGCAATCAGGTTGACAAATCAGAGTCAGACTGTTTAAGATGGTTGGAAAATCAACCACATGGTTCTGTCTTATTTGTTTGTTTTGGGAGTGGTGGGACTCTCTCATATGATCAAACAAATGAGCTAGCCTTGGGATTGGAACTGAGTGGCCAAAAGTTCTTATGGGTTGTAAGAACCCCAAATAATGAATCAGCTGATGCTGCATACCTTAGCGATCAAACTCTCGACAACAACCCCCTTGCTTTCCTACCAAAAGGGTTCGTAGAGAGGACTGAAGGGCAGGGTCTAGCGGTGCCCTCTTGGGCACCACAAGCCCAAGTGCTTAGCCATGGCTCTACGGGTGGGTTCTTAACTCATTGTGGTTGGAATTCGATCCTAGAGAGTGTCATGCAAGGCATTCCATTGATTGCTTGGCCGCTTTACGCAGAACAAAAAATGAATGCAGTATTATTAGCTGAGGATCTAAAAGTGGCACTGAGACCAAAAACTAACAAAAATGGTCTAATTGATCGAGAGGAAATTGCAAAAGTTGTGAAGGGTCTCATGGTTGGAGAAGAAGGGAAGAAAGTTCGTAATCGTATGAAAGATATAAAGATCGCTGCTGTGAAAGCATTAAGTGCAGACGGATCTTCTACAAAGGCACTCTCTGAATTAGCATCCCAATGGAAAAATCATCCTGGCTTTTAGTACATGATACTTTTCTTTTAAGTTGTTTGTTCTTAATTTCTTATTTTGTAACTTTATCGTGTATTGCATATTTGACTATACCATGCCTTTATAATTAGAAATTGATTCAAGTTATTCTTGGTGTAACTTTTTAAGAATTACACATTTTTTAAGTTATAAATTTCCAAAAGATCTAACGGTTAAAAAGAAAACATCACATTCTTTATATCATTAAATACTTATCTAATTAATAGTATCCTCATTATCTCTCTCCTTATTAAATATTTCTTTCTCTTTTTTTTTTTTTTTTTTTTTTCTCTCCACTTTCAATGCTTTGTCCTTTTTTTCTTTTTTCTTTTTTTCACCTCAATAAAACTTTTATCACTTTCCTCATCTTTTTTTAGGAAGATATTCACAAGTCTTTTGGCTAAAAATTGTAAAAAAAACAGAGTTTATTGGTGTTATAGATACTGTTCAAAGTAATTTGGCAAAATGAGGAGAAAGACTGAATTTCGGCAACAGCGTTGCTGAAATTGCAAGAAAAAATATAATGTGTCGGGGAGAGAGAAAATTGAATTACCAAAATTTTTGTCATACCCATAATGCCCGAAATGGAAACCACTTATGGCAATAGCATTGTTGAAAATGGTGGGAAAAAAAAAAAAAAAAGAATTGTGGCAACTAAGTTGCCGAAAATGGAGGGGGAAAAGAAAAAAAAAATGCTACGTTTATAACATTTTTCACAACAAATGGTTAGTTGTTATTGGTTCAAATTTGAATCTAACACTAAGATTATTTTTTTACCCCAATAATAACAATCAGCAACAACTTGCTACTTAGGATTTATTGTTAAAATATTGTGAAAATATTGTAGACGTATCATTTCTAAAAAAAAAAAAAATTGTGGTGCTAAAATAGAAGGAAAAAAAAAGTGGCAAATTGATTTTTTTTTTCCCTCTATTTCGGCAATGCCATTGTTACAAAACAATTTGTCACTTTTTTTTTCCCCTTCCCTTTCGGCACCACAATTTTTTCTTTTTTTTGAAGAAATGATACGTCCACAACATTTTCACAATATTTTTATAACAAATCCTAAGTGGCAGGTTGTTACTGATTGTTATATTTGGGGCAAAAAAGTAATCTTAGTGTTAGGTTCAAATTTGAACTAATAACAACTAACCACCTGTAATTTGTTGTGAAAAATGTTGTGGACGTAGCATCTCTTTTTTTTCACATCCATTTTCGGCAACTTAGTTGCCACAATTCTTCTTCTTCTTCTTCTTCTTCTTCTTCTTCTTTTCTCCCATTTTTGGCAATGCCATTGCCACAATTGGTTTCCATTTCGGGCAATGCGGGCAGGACAGGACAAGAATTTCGATAATCTCATTACCGAAATTCAATTTTCTCTCTCCTTACTTTTTCTTGCAATTTCGACAATACCATTGCCGAAATTCAGTCTCTTTCCTCATTTTGTCAAATAACTTTGAATAGTATCTATAACACTAATAAACTTCATTTTTTGCAAGTTTTAGCCAAAAGACTCAGATATTCACCATGAGCTGCAAATCATTCATTATTTACTCTGTATGTTTTTTTTTTTTTGGGGTTCATACAAAGTGCGAGTTCATTATTTCTTCTATCCATCTAAATTGAATTTTTTTATTATTTCATTTCATTTGATCCTCTACTCGTACATACACCATAAAAACAAAATAGAACAAAACAAACCAACATTTTAAAACTACCATTTGCAGAAGCAAAAAGAGTATCCAACCACACTTTTTTCTTTCCATCACCTCAGTCCGAGCAATTCTTCAAAATTCACGCAAACCTTTTTTACTTTCTTTGATTTCATTGTTCTCGATTGGATTGAATTCAAATTCAATTCTTATGATCACAAAACAACAACAACAGCAACACACAACGCGGAAAAAAAAAAAGAAAAAGAAAAAAAGAAAAAGAAAAAAAAAAGGCATAAGCAACAACCATGCTTAGAGCATTTGCAACAGTGGAGCTAAATAACTATAATGCTATTTTAGTTCCACCAAAATACCAAAAAAGCCATGCAGCAGTGGAGGCATTCTTATAATTTTTAGCTGAATTGCTACAGTGCACATCTATTTATAGATGTCATTGTAGCAGACATTTAAAAAAAAAAAAATTTTATTCATCCCGGATAAAAATAACACTACTTGGTTTTTTTTTTTTTTCATTTCTTTTATTCTTATCTCACTGTGCTCTCTCTCAGTGTCACTCTCAAGCTCCCATATGAAATTTCTCTTAAGCTCTCACCTCTTTGTTACTGCTGCCGGCTCTCCCCACCATCTCACCTGAAACTCAAGCTCTCACTCCGTTCCCCTCTCTCTCTCTCAGCCTCTCAACTCTCATCCTCTCCCAAGACTCTCTCAATCTCACACCGATCGCTTCACCATCACTCTCTCAAGCTCCCTCATTCACCATTGCCGACACAAGGCTTTCCACTGGTCAAAGTGTTGTAATTCAAGAGTCCAGTTTTTTAATAAGGGTCATTTTAACTGTAAGTTTGGGTAGTGGGTGGTTAATCATTTATTTTAGAAATTTTTAACCTCATTTTTATAAAAAATAAAAAAAAATTATCAAAATATTAATTTTTTTTTCATAAAAATTTTCTTTAAATAAATTATTAACTATTACTTTAAGTGTATTCATTAGCATTTTATTTTTAATAAAAGTGTTTTTGTTTGGTCTTTTGTTCAATAAAAGCATCAACGTAACATTCTTCTTCTTTTTATTTTTTCACAAAAAATTTATTTACGTAACTTTATTAATCATTTAAAAAAAGATTGATAACAAAGATGTTGGAGAAGGTCAGCCCATTATTCTTTTTTTTATAAAAAATGGTNATAACAACTATACCCCTTTTCTTTAAATTGTCCGCTGTCAGAACCCTACCCAAGACCGCACACCAAGATAAGAAAGCCATTCTAGGTGGGACGCAAACTCTCCAAATACACTTCTAAGAAAATTCTGTAACCCCCCCCCCCCCTCCCCCCCCCCTTTTTTTTTGGGGGCTTATGCCCATCAAGTCTGATGGGCTATTGTTCATTCTTCAAATATATTTTTTCTATTATAATAATGATGTGTTAAATAAAAAAATGTTGGAAGATGTATAGTTGTTAAAAAAAGAATAAATAATGAATGAAAAAAATAATATTTAAATGAGATAGAGAATGAGATAGAGAATCTATTGGAATATGTATTTGAAAAAGTAGGTAGATAAAAGTAAAAGTCACTATTCATTCTCCAAACAGTACAAAAATTTGATTAATCTGTTGAAAATACTCCTACCATCTATCAACCACCTCACACTAAAAAAGGGATCTCTCTCTCTCTCTCTCTCTCTCTCTCTCTATATATATATATATAGAGAGAGAGAGAGAGAGAGAGAGAGAGGTAAAGATAGTAGATAATTTTGGACAAAACTTAAATACAGTATCTTAGATACCTCTTTTAATTTTTTGACCTCTGTCTAATTAAATAAGAAAACTAATAGACGTTAACACCGTCTCTTTTCTATTTTTCTATTCTTTTATTATTATTTTTTTTCACCATCTCTTTCAGTAAGAAACCTAATAGTTTCATAACTCTTAGGATTTTCACCATTTCACGCACAATCTCAGAAGAACCCAGGTGGCTATTAGGATTCTCACACCCAAACTCTTAAGTTCTAATCAAAATCAAGCAAAGAAGGACAAAGGGGCTGGTTCGTGCACTTCATATCATCAACAAAACTCTTGGATTTCTAATGCACAATTTCAGAAGATCTCGTTGGCTTTTGTAAATTGAGAAACCTTCAACAGCAGCGGGCTTCTCACACTCAAACTCTGAAATTTCTTATTGAAATCAAGCAAAGAAGGATAAAGGGGTGATTTTCTCCATTAAGCCCATTATTTTCATTTTAAAACAAGTCGATTTGTTCCTATGCTTGGTTCACACAAGATCAATGAATGATTGGCCTTGGTTCGTGAGGTTCCATTCTTCTCCATTATATTCTTTATTTACATTTGAACTCATACTGTGTGTTTAGCCAAAAAAAAAAAACTCAACCTATGTGTATAAAAATCAGTTTTGCTCTCTATAGAATTCTAGGTTCCAAATAATCTACTCTTTGAAACCTTTATTGAAGCTAGATCTCATCTTGTTTGAGTGTAAAAAGTAGGAGAAGTTGGGGTTCAAGGGTTTTCTTGTGGGTTTTATAAATGGATTTTAACGCATTTGTGAGAAGTTTGATAGATCTGAAAGAGATGATGAACCAGAAAAAGAAAAAAAAGAAAATCGAAAAGAGATAGCGTTAACACCGTTAGTTGGCTTATTTAATTAGACATATGTCAAAAAATTAAAAGGAGTACCTAAGGAATAGTACCTAAAGTATTGTACCTAAGTTTTGCCCGATAATTTTGATATGATAACTATAATTGTCAATATCATACAATTAGCAATAGGCGAAAACCATATTTTCGTCCCTACATTTTCACATGATTCCCACTTTAGTCCCTAATTTTTATTTCCACCACTTTTAGTCCATATCCTAAAAAACACGTCTTGTTTTTGTCCCTGCCGTTACATCAGAAACGAAAAATATACACGTGACAAACGTAGTGCACTGTTGGCATACTAAAAGCTGACGTGGCCATTAAAATAATAATATTAAATGTTATTTGGCATTAAAAAATGCCACGTCAGCATCTAAATTAAAAAAAAATTAATTTAATAATTTTAACTAAATAAAAAAAATTAAAAACAGAATTAAAAACTAAAAATCACATGAATTGAGATCTAAGTGTGTCTTGAACAAAAACAACAAGAACACAAACCCAGATTTAAGAACACAAACTGATAAATTAAAAAAAAAAAAAAAAACTCTTTTACTTTATTTTCACTTTCTCGGCAACCAAATGGAGATTTACCTAGGGTTTTGGCATTTCAGAACAACCTTTTTGAAGAAAACCCATTTCAGAACAATGGGTTTCAATCCAAATTTGCAGTTACACATAGAAAAACAGAAAAGTCAAAGAAAACCCAGATGAGAAAAATTGTTTGAATCCAAAAATCACAACCAGAGATTGCAAAATGAGACTTAAAAACCTTTGCTGGCACTAATGAGAAAGAACCCATCCAGAGTGGTTGGACTGCAGAACAAGTCAACGATAGGTCGTGAATGGCCATGGCACACAAGCAGTACCGCCTTCTTCTTCTTCTCCATCTCTTTTAGTGTCTCAAAAACAAAGTTCAACAATCCCCGAAACGTTACAGAATATTTTAACCCACAAAAAAAAATAGAAAAACACAATCTTCTTGCTAATAAAAACAATGGGTTCCAATTCAAGAACTCTAAAGGAAACGAGAATCACAAATTCACAGCTTAGCTACACAAAAAATTTGTCTAAAGCTGTATTGAAATTTGAAGAAAAGGGTATTCTTTATTTTCTTTTATTTTAAATTTTTTTTTGGGGTTTTTTGAAGTGTAATGGTGTTTTATTTATTTATTTATTTTTTTTATAATTTCTGGGTTTGTGTTCTTGTTGTTCTTGTTCAAGACACACTTAGATCTCAATTCATATAATTTTCGGTTTTTAATTCTGTTTTTAATTTTTTTATTTAGTTAAAATTAATATATATTTTTTTTAATTTAGATGCTGACGTGACATTTTTTAATGCCAAATAACATTTATTATTATTATTTTAATAGCCACGTTAGCTTTTAGTGTGCCATCAATGCACTTCATTTGCCACGTGTGCATTTTCTGTCTCTGATGTAACGACAAGATAAAAAACGAGACGCATTTTTAAGGATAGGGAATAAAGCGGTGGAAATAAAAGTTAGGGACCAAAGTGGGAATCGCGTGAAAATATAGGGATGAAAATGTGGTCTTCGCCTTAGCAATATGTATTGTGTACAAAAAGTTTCGTATTATTAAGATATATTGGCAGTGCTCATGAATAGTACGATACATAAGTGTGTATCATATGATTCATATCATATTGTAAAATCATACAATACATGAACATATGGGTTTAAAATAAGTTTTTTTTTTTTTTTTTTTTTTGGGGGTTGAAATTTGTACTGTTTTTAGAGTTTAACAAGTTGTTAGACTTGTTTTAACAAAAAATTAATTGGCTACTTGATTGAGCCCAATAAAATAACATGTTTAGGAGTTTTTTTTTCAACAAAATTTGTATTGCACACTTGACACTTCATTTTTATATTTGTAAATTTCTTTTATATACTATGATTAAGGTATTAAATGACAATATAATTTTTTTATATAATATTGTTATAAGTCTAATGAGCTAGAATGCCAAAATGAAATATAAAGATAAAAATGATTAAAATAAAAAGAATGATAAGAGGCGGTTAATGTTGATCACAACGAAGAAAATGTTAAAGAAAAAATTATTTTACAAGATGATAAACATTTTGATAGTACTGGCTTAGATGGAGTTGATTAGGTAAGATGGTAATTGTATGATGAAAATAAATTATTATTTTGCCTCATATGTTATATATTATCACTTTTAAATTTAATCAATTTGAATGTATATGTTATAAACATATTTTATTTATTTATTAATCTTGTTAAATATTATTAAATAAATTAATAATTAAATTATTCATTACACTAAAACATTGGTGTACATTTATATGCCATCATTTAAACATTTTTTTTGGAGTTTTAAGTTTGTAGTTACCTCACACTAGCATATGAAAGTATTTTAAGGCCATTATTTAATTTAAATAATTTATAATAACAACAAAATTAAGAAAGGCTTGTTGATATTATTATAACACTAGTTAGGGCTACATGTGCAGCCCTTTGAGTGAGAAAATTTAAGATAGATAATTTTTTTGAAGTAGTATGAAATTATGTACTTAAATTTAGAATAGTTATTTAACATATGACTCTCTATTTAGAGCACTTGTAGCAGTGGAGTTAAAAAGATAAAAAGTTATTTTAGCTCCACCAAAACACAAAAAAACCCATGTAGTAGTGGAGCTAAACCTATTTTTTTTAGCTTCATTGCTACAATGCACATCTATCTATAGATGTGCACTGTAGCTTAGAGCTTAAAAAAAAAAAAAAATTTATTCCCCAACCAAATTAAAATAATATTTGTTCCTCACCATGTGTCTCTCTGTCTTTTATCCTCACAGTGCGTCTCTCTATCTCACCTTCTCTCAAAACTCTCTCAAGCTCACTCTCTCAAACTCTCACCTCTTTGTCTCACCGGTGGTGGTTGTGTGGGTAAGTCAACGTTGGTAGGTGGTTGGGTTCGTCAACATCGGTGGGCTGTGGTGTGGTTGAATAGTCGCTGGGTTGTGGTGGGTAGATCGGCGTCACTGGGCTTGTGGGTAGATCAGCATTGCTGCATTGTGGTGGGTAGATCGGCGTCGTTAGGCTTGTGGGTAGACTGGAATTGCTAGGCTGTGGTGGATAGATTGGCGTTGTTTGGCGTTATTTATGGTTTCCACCAATACTAAAGGAAAAACTTAACAAATCATTCATCCCAAAGAATTTCTAGTTTTGAGCATAATCTTTCTCCAAATTTTTGATTCTATAAGCGAACTAAAATCTCCATAATTTGACAAGGTTTCCAATAAATGACCACAAAAAAAATCTTTTTCACTTCTGCAATTTTGCATTCATATAAAACTTTGTAATTCTTTTGGATGTCTCACTTGCAATAGCCATTGTCTCCGTTGACACTCCAAAATTGTAACTTCTTTGTGTCTAACCTGAGGAATTGCACAAGGATATTAATTTAGTAGAAACAACATAGGCAATTTGGTTGTAACATATAAATGTATGGATCATAACTTGAGAAGTTGGTTGAATTCGATGCGCTTCTTCACATTGGGGTGCTAGCTGACTTTGTGTTGTGGCTTTTCCTTTCCTAGTCTAAAATATGTAATAACTTTGTGTTGTATTAAACTCCATAGAAATAGGTGGTTTCTTGTTTTCATATGAGACTAAATAATATGAATATGTACTTGTTTTCATTTGAGGCAATAACTCACAGGTAGTTTTTCATTATGTTGGTTTGCATGTGCTTCATGGCTTGTTTGTGATGGATGTGTTGCCTCATTAGTAGGTTCTACATGGCTTGAAGATGCAACATGATCTTGGTCTTCCAAACTCTGAGTTGTTACATTTGGATCTCTTACTTGTAAATGTTATATCACAACTAAGTAGTGCATTGTCAACAAGGGAAAAAAAATTCTAACTATTTCAAGTCTTACTCTTTGTTGTTTGTTAGCTTGAGTTGCTGATTTATTCGTAGCAGGATTGCACCTCCTCTTGTTATGGCCTACTTTCCCACATTGGCTGCATTTAACATGGCCAATTCTCCTCTTCATCTTATATGGATTGTTTAGCTCACCAAGTTCCTTTTTTCTCTTCTTTTTAGGCCTACCCCCTTGTCTTATTTTTTTAGGAGGGAGTATGGTTTCTCTACCACTTTGTGGCCACAACTTGGGACCATTAATAGGGTATACACATGGCCCATATGTTTGGGCTAAGGACTCCATACTATAGCAATGATGCACATAATCTTCAATCGTGTGACCCATATATCCCAATGTAGCTATAGAATGTGCATAAGGAATCCCAGTTAGGTCCCATGATCCACATGAGCATGTATGCTGCTTTATGTCAACTACATACTTGTCAAGCAATTTTGATACTTCAAACTTTGACTCATTGCTATCCCCACACCAAATTGGAACCAAATTTGTACTATTAATTTTTTCTGTCTCTACTTGTTCTGGATTCTAGGACATATAGGACCATGATACTTGCCATTTTCTCCTTCTTCTTAATATAATAAGCCATTAGATGCAATCTAATCTCCTCCAACATAGCGATTATTGGTTTATCCCTATACTTCAATATTTGAGAATTAAAATTTTCACATCCATTGTTGGTTAATGCATCACACCTAGGATACCTTCTAAAAGCTGCTCTTGTCCAAAACCTAGGTTCCTTTCCTACCAACCATTCCCATGCCTTTGTGTTTAACTTCTTGATCTTCCCCATTTCAAACTAAAACTCAGACATGTTAGTGGCCTTAGCAGCTGCCCACATGCGATCCTTTAGTAGCTTACTTTTATAATCCTTACTAAAGTTATTATATAAATGTCAAACACAAAATCGATGGTCCACACTTGGCATGAGTTTATGAAACATTTGTGTTAATCCCTACAACAAAGACATAAAATACAAAATTATTGGATGTATTAGAATACATTTAATTTGGTGTGAATTTATAGCAAGGTACATCATCCAAATCTAAAGAATAAAATAAAATGAAATTTCAATTCACCTTTTGTTGGTCAGACATGAAGGTTTACCTTTCATCCCTTAAACTTCCAGTATCATCAAGCAACCTTTTCATGAACCATGTCCATGAGTCCCTTGTTTCTGCCTCAACCATGGTAAATGCAATTGGGTAAAACACCATTATTGCCATTCTTGCCAATTGCTGTCATGATTTGTCCTGGATACTCACCCTTCAAATGACATCCATCAACACCAATGAAAGGCCTACAAGCAACTAAAAAGCCTCTCTTACAAGCATCCAAACATACATATAATCTCTCAAATTTTGGTTGCAAGTGTAGTTGAGGTCTATTGGTAGAGATTAGTATAGTAGACCCAGGGATGCTTCTCAACAATTCTTCACAGTAATCTCCCAATTGGGCATATTGTTCTGTAAAAGTTCCGTGTACTAATTCTTTAGCCTTACCTTTGGCTCTAGATGCCTGACACCTACTAATATGAACCTTAAACTTATTTACAACTCTGTCTTTGATAATAGACATCTTCACATTTGGGTCACTCCTCACATCATCCACCAGATGCTTCCCAAGCCAATTTGAAGATGCAAATCTATTCCTAAATTGCCTTCCATAATTATGTTCTGGATTCAAATTCTTCACTATCCAAGTATCTTCATCTTTCATCTTTCCACAATACAACTCAAAAGGACATCTATCTGTGCATTTTACTCTAACCCTTACTTTGTCATTTAAAAAAAAAAACTTTACAAGAACCCCTTTGAAAATAGAGTAGAGTTTGATAGCATCCATGACATCCTTTTTGGTGGCAAACTGCATCTCAAGTTCAAAGTGAACCTTAGAAAAGGATTCTGGTGGATGGTATTAAGGATACCTAGGATTAGTTTCATCATCAGATGAACTAACCAGACTTGCAGATGTCTCTTACTCCCACTTATCTTCATCCCTATCAGCTCCAAATGTAACAAGTGCACTTGCACTAGGATTAACCCCACTTGCATCAACCCATGTAGGATCAACACCTCTTGCATCAATCCCACTAGGACCAACACTACTTGCACCAACCTCACTCTGACCAACACTACTAGGATCAACCCTACTACCACCAACCCTACTAGGACTAACCCCACATGCACTAGCCTTTCCTTTTCTCCCCTCTTTGAGTTTCACCTGCTTATCTTTCCTAAGACACAAGGTCTCATCAGGTAAGCCTTTTACTTCGGATGCTATTTCACCACTGCTAATATATTGTGCAAACATATCATCATCATCACTTTCACTGCATCCAAAATGAACCCTATGAGCATTATCCTCTTCACTAACAGCTCCATTTACTTTATCTCCCTCATCAAGATTACCCCCTTCATTATCACCATCTTCCCTATCTCCCTCATTACCAATAGCATTCTCATAATCATCTAAGAACATAAGTACACTTCCACTTCATTATAACCCTTAATACACTTCACCATGTTCATTACATCAACATCATTCTCCAAAGGTTTTAAACCACCTGCAAATGGCATAGTAGGCACTCTATACATAAATACATCATTTTCACCATACCCAAAATTTTTGGCCTTATTCCATATCTCAACAAGTGACATTTCATCAGAATTATTATCTTCATACATCTTTATCTCCCCTGCTTCATATCTGTATGGATTATTCTTAATCTTCCCCTAGTAGTAAAGGGTGATTGTGACCTTAAAGTCATCCATCCCTACAACAAGAGCAAGGAATTTACCATTAAAAATAGACATAGCAAAGGGCTAGATTATTTTTAAAAAGTTACTCTACAATTTGAATACAAATTAAACAATAAAATAAAGAATCATTATTTGAGCTGTAAAGTTATTTTTATGTATGCAGGCCATTCTGTTGGATACTTTAAGGGATAAAAATTGAACCAAATTAAAATTTGCCTCCTAAGTCCTAATATTCACAACTGGTAACACTTTTAGACAAAACCAAATTAGATTTGCCAAGTTATATAGGTATTACTCAAACAAAACCAATAGGTAATATTCTTCTATTAAATTTAACAAGTAAAAATTTGCCTCACGTGCACAATACATTTATACTCAGACAAAACCTATGGTAACATTCACAACTGGTAACGTTTGGATAATTATACTCAAATAACAAATTTACACAATAAAACTAATTCTGTCAGACAGAAAGTTTCAATATTTCAGCACAATATAGAAAAAACAACAAAGCTGCAAAACCTCACACACTTCCTCAAAACAAGTGATTATAATACCCTATTTAGTAGTATTTAAGAAACCAAAAACCATGGAATTCTAACTAATACTATGCACGAATACAACATTTAAACAATAAACAATATGTGGTCCTTCTCCTTGTGTGATATTATTTGACTTATAGACACAAATGGGTCCACCATTACTGAGACGTGGTATTGATATGTATATATTTATTCAAAATAAACTTTTCTGACCTACATAGCACATATAATCACATAAAATAATCTGACACTTTATAATTTCAAAATAAAGAGGAAAAATATAAAATTGTATGCACTTGGTGATAATTTTGTTTGACCTGAAACAGAAAAACACGTGAAGTTTCATATATGGCCTAAATGGGTTGCACAACCATATTTACAAACACATGAAGTTTTATAATTTGGTGATAATTATGCATCCTACATCATAACCAAATTTGTTTCTCATACCATATAATTTTGTATTATGAATCTAACACACAGATACAAACATAGGGGGGGAGAAAAAATTTTTACATGGACCTTAATTGAGGTGAGATGTCATAGGAAAAAGTCTAATACCTGAGATGGGAGGATGAAGGTGTGTTAGTGGTTGTGCGAGAGGAGGAGGGAGGCGGGTCAGTGGCTATCACCGGCGGTTGCTAGGGCTTGTGTTGTCGCTAGCGACAGCTAGGGCTTGGGCTATTGCTGGTGGCAACTAGGGCATGGGATTTCAGGCGGCGGTCAGGGCTTGGTTTCTTCCCTCTCTCCCCGTCTTTCTCGTTGTGGGATTTTACAATAGGAAGAAAATAAATTTTTTTTTTATTTGGTACCAGTGAATATTTTTTCTCACATATAAATTTAGTTTGTAATTTTTTAATTAAAAACAGCCACGCCATTAAAAACAAATACCAAGTCATTATTCTGTTAGCCACGACACGGTTAACAACAGTTAGTAAAAGGACTAATACAACTCAGTTTTAAAACTTAAGGGTCTAATTGTGCTCGCTTCAAACTTGAGGGATAAATTGCGCACACATAGTAAACTTGAGGGAACAATATTATAGTTTCGTCTAAGATTTATTGTGAAAATACTATGTATGGATGTATCATTACTATTATTTTTGTTGAATTCAAATTCTTGTGATTCTCAAGTCATGTTGTTTAACATTTTTATTAGGATGGTCAAAATGAGTTAATATAGTATATAATATATTTTTTTTTGTAAGTATATATACACATTTTTTTTTAAAAGTTTGTTGAGGTCCAAAATTTCACAACAAAGCCCATTCCATAAAAAATAAAGAAGGCCCAATTCGTGCAGCAAGAAGAATCGACATCAAGGCCCTATGTAAGTTCAGATTTTTAGCAAAAAAGGCCACTAAAAAGTCTAGCAAAATCCAGTGAAAGAACTAGGCCAGGATCCCCAGAGGCTGCCAAAGGCTCGGGATCCTCGGGACGTGCAACATAGCTAAAGTGGGATTGAGACAGCTCAAAAGGAGTACCACGATATACAAAAAATGAAGAACAAATATGTCCCTCTCAAACACCCAGTGGTGCAGCAAAGAATTAGAAAGCTTGGAGAGTGACAATTCATGAACAAAAGGCTGGTACCCCGAGGAACCCAGAATGAAGAACTATAAAGGGAAGTGGCTAGGAAAACCTTCAACCCAGCAAGAATGGATTCTGCTCACTTCGGAAAAATGACAGCAAGGAAGACAGCCAAAAAGCTAAGTCTAAGAGGTAAAAGGCCTTGCAAGAAAAGAGGGTAAATGTCAGCTATCCAAAATGGAAAGTCAGTAAGTGGCTTTTAGGAAAACAGGACTAAAAGATGAAAACTATGAGAAACAGAGAAAGAATCAACGGCTAGAATGGTTGGCATAATAGGGGCTCTGGTACCCAAGGAGCCAAAGGGGGAGAATTAATGGTATCCAAACCCTAAAATGACACTATAAAAAGGGGGAAGCAGCCAACATTAAGGGGAATTATGTAGAATAGAAAATCACAACAGAATTATGCAAAAACTTTGTCAAGATTCAAAGAAAGTAGGGAAACAGCTCCTGGTATCCCAAAACAGCCACTATAGAAGGTACTTGGATTCAAAGGGATTCAAATTTTGCAAGTCTTAGAGGCTTAGATAGCCATTTAAGTCTATAATTTTTGATCTTATTTAGACCTTGTATCACATTTTAGTGAGCATATTGTAATCCACAATTTAAGAAAAATAATGAAATACCTCATATTGATTTGAGGATCTCTAACAATTATTTGGTGTATTTCTTCATTACATTGTCTTCCTTTACTGTTTCTTGCTAAAATCCTTCTCACCTAACTATCTTGGAAGGCAAAACCCAAGCAAAGCCACTCGGACTTGAGTTCCAAATCCTATAAGTCTTGTGCAAAAGCACTAAGTCTGTGAGAATTGGGGCCAGGATCCTCGTGGTTGAATCATTCTCATGAAATTCATTTATATATATGTATATGTATTAAAATGTATATCCTAATCTAATAAACTAACAATTATTTGAAAATATGTGTATTGTATAGTGTATTTTGTGTAGCACCTATAGAGGTAAAGGGAAAGGACAAAACTCTATTGCATAATAAACATGGAGAAAGATCATATAGTTCAGAGAACCAGCATTCTGGGTTCTTACAGGCCTAGTACGCCCTGGGATCCCATGACAGTATGCCAGGATCCCACGACAATACGCCCCGGGATACTAAGCGAAGGACCTTTTTTAAATGTTTATACAATAAAAGATAAGCCTTAAATATTATAGTTCAATCTCTTTCTCATTAAGAATATTATAAATACTTATTTTACTTATTTTGTAAACGTAAATGGTCATTTTATGACACTAAAACACTTAGAATAGTATTTTATTGCTTAGGAGGAATCGTATTTTTGCCTTGAGGAGATTTATGTGACTTGCGCACAACTTGGTTCGTAATCAGTCTCCATTTAGCTGCAGTGAACCAAGTCTAGTTCACCAAACAAAAAATATTTGGCTCGGGATCCTTGTTTTCTACTCGGGTCTTTGTGCTAGAAAAACAGCACTCTCACATTTTGGCGACTCTACTGGAGACTGGGAAAAAAGAGAGGAAAGAAGTAGTCCCTTCGTAAGCTTGGCTCCAAAGCTAGGAAACACCAAGAGGAAGGAAAGTTCCTTTTAGTGTATTCAACATCAAGATCCCAAAAATGCGGGTTCTTCCAAACGTCCCACTGAGGGACTCTATATGGAATTTTGGGGAACTTCCCAACACAAGATAAGTTTTATGCATCATTATTTTCTTCATTTTATATTTTGTACATAATGGTTCATTGCTCTACTCTTTATAAAATAGGGGTAAAAGGGGTCGTGTAATAATATTTTAACAATCAAAACATTGTCTCATTGCTAAAAAAAAAAAAAAAAAAGGAGAAGTGAGCAAATAAAAAAAAAAAAGATTGATGGAATGAAGATTGTATGAGCTACATAGTAAAGCAATCGCCTCAAGTTTGGGGGCTGATTTATTTTCTTTAAAAAAAAAAATTCATAATATTGTTTCATTTTTTTTTTAAAGAAAACAAAAAAAAGTAAAAGAAAGAAAGAGAAGTCAGCGAATCAAAGAGGCTTAATGAAATGTAAATTACATAGCAAAGTAATCGCCTTACGTTGTGGGGCTAAATAATTTTGCAGCAACTTGATAATAATATCATATGGTGCAAGTTAACAAAGTGGACAAGTTTCTTTGGCTCCACCCATGGATTTGGCAAAATGGGGTAGTTCCATGATCCTAGCAAAGCCTAGGAGATCCTTGACTCCAGGAAGCAAAGATTGGGAGATCCTTGATCCCAACAAAGTCGAGGAGATCCTTTATTCCAGCAAGGCTGAGTACATCCTCGATTCCAGTAAAGCCTATGAGATCCTTGACTCCAGGAAGCAAAGCCTAGGAGATCATTGATCCCAACAAAGCTGAGGAGATCCTTGATTCCAAATGAGATCCTAGATTCCATAAAAAAAAAAATTAAAAATTAAAAAAAAAATTAAAAAAAAAAACTACTAAGTAGTTCCCTGTGTCTAGACATGAATCCAACAAAAATAGAGTAGCTCCTTGATTTCAAAGAAGCTAAGTAGTTCCTTGGTTCCAGCCACAATTCTAGCAAAATGGAATAGTTCCTTGGTTGCAGAAAAAATTCGAGTTGTTCATTGATGGAATAGTTTTCTGATTCTAGCGAAGTGGAACAATTCTTTGGTTCCAACAAAGTTGAAGTACCTCCATGGATCTAGCAAAGTTAAATGGTTATAAAAAAAATGGAGGCATAAAAAAAATTGATAGATGTTCCACAATAACAATAGAGAAGGTAGATCAAGCATGGTTCAACAACTACCTCATGTCATGGGGGCTAAAGCCTATTGTGTGATGGGCCTTGAATATATTTTGAAGAAAATTAATAGAAACACTATATTGCAAGTTAGCAGCAAAATCAACATTATTGAAAGCTCAACAACTATACAATACATTTATCATTTCTTATAGCTCAACAATTTGGCCCACCCATGGAAATAACAAGATTTGGAGGAGATACAGAGACCACTGAAGGATACCTACAACTAGCTCTAAAGGCCAACCATGACATCACAAGTATTGCCTAATCCTCTCAGTGTACCACTAGTACATGAAAGAGGGATTGAATGGGAAGTCCACAAAAGTCATTGCCAATCCTAGTCCTTTCATCTAGCACAAAGTAAACTTTGTGGAAAATATATTTTATGATGAATCGGCTCCAGCTGAAGAATATCCTATTGTTAGGATCCCGGGGGCTCCTATCTCGAGGATCTCGAGGGGCTCCCATCCCAGAAGAAGGAAACAATACCCATGGTTTGAGGGATCCCTTGGACTGAATAAGATAGAAGGAGGAAGGCTAATATACTGCTTTTGAAGATCCCGGAGAAACTTATGGATATGAAAAGGAAGGCATAAATCCTACCAAAGGAAAAACTAGAAAAGGTGAACTTGGGGGCTAACCCAAGGAACCCGAGGCCTATCATAATCAGCAGTCAGTTATTAGTACAAAAAAGAAAAAAGAAAAAAAAAAGAGAGCAACTAGTGGAGCTATAGAAAAATATGAAGATTTAGTGGTGTGGACTCCTCCAAATTAAATAAGGCACATCCAAAGGATAAATTTCATTTGCCTAACATCGATCTCCTCATAGATCCAACTAAGAAAACAACAATATCAACCATGAAGAGGCATACCACGATCAAGAAACTTAAGAGCTTCTTGGAAAGAGTTTCATACAATAGGAAGTTCACACCAAGACCAACCTTGGTCACTAGTAAACTATCCAAACTGTTGAAAAAAAGAGAATGTTTTCATATGCAGAGTTAAGCAACCAAATGCCTTTCATAAAACTTCAACAGATCATGAGTCATTTGGCTACCTTATAAGTACTAGTCCATGGCAAAATCACTATTGTTGTACTTGGGATCTTGATCCCAAGCATACAGAGCATTGAAGGACACCGAAATGAGGTATCCCAACATAGAAAAGGCGTGTATGGCGGTCATGCATCTCAACAACTGAATCATTACTTTTCATCCTACTAAATCCTATTGGTGACAAGCTCTCATCCAATAAAAGCCCTCATCCATCAGCCCTTGCGATCTTGAAGAGTAGCCCAGTGGTTAATATTAATTTCCCAATATAGTATTGGTCGGAAGGATCCCAGAGCTGTCAAGAGCTAAGCTGTAACAAACTTATTGACCTAGTTCCCCGAAGAAGAGGAGTACCTATCGAGTGAGAAGATCTCTAAAAAAACAGTAGCAGTAGAGATCCTTGTAAAGAAATAGACTATAAGGTTTGTGAAGACAGCCTTCAACGAGCATGCTTAGAGGAAGCCTTCCTCTTCCAGGATCCCTATAAGAGGATCCTCCACTTGAAGAAAACACCATGATAGAATCATCTTGGTGGAGCTCCTGGCCACCAGTTCACCAGTGAGAGCAACTTTAGATGACTCATAAAAGAAGTTTATTTCCATAAAGGATTTGTTCACAGGCAAGAGAGGATATTTTAGAAGATCCTCAGAGAAGGAAACAAACCCTCAACCCTTTAAAGAAAAGAAAAGAAATCAGTTCAGTGAGTCCACTTGAGAACGAGGGGCAACGAAGGAACTTTTTTTGAAAATTGAAAAATTCAATGGTCATGAACAAATTTTCCAAGTGGCATGGTCCAGGACTTGGGAAAGGGAAAATTTTCCATGTACCTAGCCCAGAACTTGATCATAATAGAAATTTTCCAAGTGGCATGGCCTAGGACTTGGGAAGGGGAAAATTTTCCATGTACCTAGCCGAAGACTTGATCATAATAGAAATTTTCCAAGTGGCATGGCTTAGGACTTGGGAAAGGACAAACTTTCCATGTACCTGGCATAGGACTTGACCAAAACAGAATTTTTGAAGTGGCATGGCCTAGGACTTGGGAAAGGGAAAATTTTCCATGTACCTAGCCCAGGACTTGATCAAAACAGAAATTTTCCAAGTGACATGACCTAGGACTTGGAAGAACAAACTTTCCATGTACTTGGCCCAGGACTTGGCCAAAACAAATTCTTTTTCAAGTGACATGGCCTAGAACTTAGGAAGAGTAAACTTTCCATGTACCTAGCTCGAGACTTGGGCTAGAACAAATTTTCTAAATACATGGCTCAGAAATTGGCCAAGAGCAAAAGTTTCCAAATATGACCAAGAAAATGGTCAAAAGCAAAAGTTTATGGGTACAAGCTATAGCATGTACCAACAATAGGTACAAGTGCAGATTGTAAGCATATCCCAATCATGGCTACAACTTGTAGCACGTACCAGTAATGGGTACAAGCTGTAGCATGTACCAGCAATAGGTACAAGCCGTAGTACATCCCAGCAAAGGGTGCAAATTGTAAGCCAGACCCAACAAGGGGTACAAAGAGAAAGAGCCTCAAGTGGGTATGAAAACCCAAAAGTGGGTGTATAAAGTACACAAGATTGACCTCCTTGAAAGGAATTGGTTCAAGAGAACCTAAGGAAGCAAGGAAGGCATAACTAAAATAAAAATTCTAAGAGTACATCACTCGAAGCCGCAAAAGCATGGATACTTTTGCAAGTCGCTATACAAAGAGATTAGTCAATGACATTGCAAACCAGCTAGCGACATTTCCCTCCTCTTACAAGGTGCAAACTCACCAAAGGCTTGGAGGTACTTTGACTCAACAATAGAAAGGTACCCTTTTGGTAAGCCCACTCATTAATACCATGTTTGAATATATCAAAACATTGCAAAATGTTGTGCAAGAGGTATCACCCATACACTAATATTTTATTCATGTAGATTAAAATGAAAATGCTAATATTTTGGTCTTCTTGCTAGACCAATTATCAAAAATCAAAATTTGGAATTCTTGTGTGGTTGAAATCCTCACATGGTTTCATATACATGAAGTAATTTTTATTGCTATATCTTATTTGGCAATTGGCTTTTCCAGTGCATACACTGGGGGCTAAGATAAGATTAAAAATTTTCCTTAGATATATCTTTCACTTGATAAAATTGAGAAGTCTAATGCAAACTTTACTGTGCATAAGTTTAGCCACTGTTATTTTCTTTGGGTCATGAACTATATGGTATGTAGCAATTCAACAACAATATAATTGGTGGCATGATATGTGAATAATTCACTGTAATCTGAAATATTATACAATCTCTCACAATTTGGAAAAAGAATAAGGCAAAGATCAAGAACATCCACAAGAAGAACAAGGTCTTTAGCTAAAGCAAGTCATGGAGATGTTCTTAAGCCTTCTAAGCCATGTCCTCAGGAAAGTTTCTATCTCTTAATACATTTTGAGAAGAATAGCTAGCCTTGATTAGACTTTAAATCAACATGTTTATATGATTCAATGACTTATGATATCATGGTCTCATTGGTAAGTCACTATTCATGGACTAAAAATCTCATGTGGCAAACATCTGGGTGTTATTTACCTTAGCCATAACAAGCATGTACTACAATGCAAAGAATATCTTTGGCAAAGTTCATGGGGGCTGCCCTCACTCAACCTATTTTGTAAAAAAAACAAAATTTTGTTGACAAAGCAATGCTATCTGATATTGAGATTTAATTTTTGTATGCTACTTTCAAAAAGCATATCCTAGAATTACTAGCAAAAAACACTAGTGCTAGAAGTATACTCATGTCATCAAATGCAATACCAATTTAATTTTGGCTATTTATGAATACTTCATTGGCGGCCTGACAAAATTGATTTGTTTTATGGAAAATTAAATACCAATCTACAGATTAATACTAACTTGAAGGTGAATTCTAATCTTTGGCAACACGTTAGTTCATTCCATGAAGGAAGTGTACCAGTTCATTTGAAGTTTTCCTCAAGAATTATTTAATCTCCACATTGGTTCTACAAAGCAGGAAAGTGTCCAAAAACAATTTATTTTCTCGCGCGTGGGCTATAGGTAACCCACGAGCTTGGGGGGCTAATGTTGAGGTCCAAAATTTCACAACAAAGCCCATTCCATAAAAAATAAAGAAGGCCTAATTCGTGCAGCAAGAAGAATTGACATCATGGCCCTATGTAAGTTCAGATTTCCAACAAAAAAGGCCATTAAACTGTCCAGCAAAATCCAGTGAAAGAACTGGGCCGGGATCCCCAGAGGCTGCCAAACGCTCGGGATCCTCGGGACGTGTAGCACAGCTAAAGTGGGATTGAGATAGCTCAAAAAGAGTACCACGAAATATAAGAAATGAAGAACAGATATGTCCCTCTCAAGCACCCAGTGCTATAGCAAAGAATCAAAAAGCTTGGAGAGTGACAATTCATGAGCAAAAGGCTGGTACCCCGAGGAACCCAAAATGAAGAACTATAAAGGGAAGTGGTTGGGAAAACCTTCAACACAGCAGGAATAGGTTCTACTCACTTGGGAAAAATGATAGCAAGGAGGACAGCCAAAAAGCTAAGTCTAAGAGGTAAAAGGCCTTGAAAGAAAAGATGGTAAATGTCAGCCATCCAAAATGGAAAGTCAATAAGTGGCTTTTAGGAAAACAGGACTAAAAGATGAAAACTATGAGAAACAGAGAAAGAATCAATGGTCAGAATGGCTGGCATAACAGGGGCTCTGGTACCTAGGGAGCCAAGGGGGGAGAATCAATGGTATCCAAACCCCAAAATGACACTATAAAAAGGGGGAAGCAGCCAACATTAAGGGGCATTATGCAGAATAGTAAACAGGACTAAAAGATGAAAACTATGAGAAATAGAGAAAGAATCAATGGTTAGAATGGCTGGCATAACAAGGGCTCTGGTACCTAGGGAGCCAAGGGGGAGAATCAATGGTATCCAAACCCTAAAATGACACTATAAAAAGGGGGAAGCAACCAACATTAAGGGGAATTATGCAGAATAGAAAATCACAACAGAATTATGCAGAAAACTCTGTCAAGATTCAAAGAAAGTAGGGAAAACAACTCCCGGTATCCCAGAACAGCCACTATAGAAGGTACTTGGATTTAAAGAGATTCAAACTTTGCAAGTCTTAGAAGCTTAGATAGCCATCTAAGTCTGTAATTTTTGAGCTTATTTGGACCTTGTATCACATCTTAGTGAGCATATTGTAATTCACAATTTAAGAAAAATAATGAAATACCTCATATTGATTTGAGGATCTCTAACAATTATTTGGTGTATTTCTTCATTACATTGTCTTCCTTTACTGTTTCTTGCTAATATCCTTCTCACCTAATTATCTTGGAAGGAAAAGCCCAAGCAAAGCCACTCGGACTTGAATTCCAAATCCCACAAGTCTTATGCAAAAGCACTAAGTCTGTGAGAATTAGGGCCAGGATCCTCGTGGCTGAATCATTCTCATGAAATTCATTTACATATAGGTATATGTATTAAAATGTATATCCTAATCTAATAAACTAACAATTATTTGAAAATATGTGTATTATATAGTGTATTTTATGTAGCACCTATAGAGGTAAAGGGAAAGGACAAAACTCTATTGCATAATAAACATAGAGAAAGATCATATAGTTTAGAGAACCAGCATTTTGGGTTCTTACAGGCCTAGTACGTCCTGGGATCCCACGACAGTACGCCCCGGGGTACCAAGCGAAGGAACTCTTTTAAATGTTTATACAATAAAAGATAAGCCTTAAATATTCTATTTCAATCTCTTTCTCATTGAGAATATTATGTATACTTATTTTACTTATTTCGTAAACGTAAATGGTCATTTTAAGACACTAAAACAGTTATAATAGTATTTTATTGCTTAGGAGGAATCACATTTTTGCCTTGAGGAGATTTATGTGACTTGTGCACAACTTGGTTTGTAATCAGCCTCCATTTAGCTGCGGTAAACCAAGCCCAGTCCACCAAACAACAAATATTTAGCCCGGGATCCTTGTTTTCAACTTGGGCCTGTGTGCTAGAAAAAAAGCACTCTCACAAAGTTAGAGGGACCAACGAATAGATTAATTTAAACTAATTATTTATATATTTTGGCTTTTGGCTTGTTATACAAAAAAACAAAACTTTGAATAAACCAAAAACAGTGTATCTACTAACTATATAAAAAGAGTGAAAAACTCTATCTACAGTATTTTCGTTTATTCAAGTTTTGGATTTTACTCATCGCCGCACACTTTTGATGTGATAATCATGCCATAAGTATATATGTTTGTGGGGTGTAAGAGGTAAGGGTCAGGATATAAGTCTCTAGGGGAGAGAGCTTCACACACGTTATAAAATAAAAAAACAAAAAGTTTTGGTTAGTGAGACAATGTAGTGCTTGAAGAAGAGAGAGGCTAGCAGAGGAGAGAGAAAGAGAGAGGAGGCCTGGTGAGAAAATACAAAAAGAGTGATCTCACTCTCTTCTTAGGACAGATCTGAGAGATAGAGAGTGGGGTGGCTTTGGTGTTTTTACTCAAATCACACTTCAGGTATTTTTTCTCTCTAAAAAATTTATATCTTCTCTATGGTCTGCTTCTTTTCTTCTTTCCATTTATTTTTTTTGGTTTCGTTTCTTAAAATTTTAACTATTGAATTATCATATGAAGAAGATGTAACGGTGGTTTTTTTTTTTTTGGTGTATTGTATTAGGGATTTAAGTTGGGGTTTATATAGATTTAATTTTGGCGTTTGATTTAGAGGCATTATCTGGTAGTTTGATTTGGGCGTTAATTTGGGGTTGCTTTTTTAACAGATTTTTGACATTTTAGTATTCTATGGAGTTAGTGAAATACCAGAATTTGACATTATATCTTTCACATAGACAGACAAATTAATGACTTTCAATTTTCTCTAAATTAGTGAACTAGTTCTCTCTTTGTATGTATGTGTAATTGTATGTGTGGTTGTATATATATAGAATGAGTATTGGATCAACATAGGAAGATCTGGCTGTAAATAATAAGACCCATAAATGTTTTTGTTTCTAGTTTTGTGTTTTTCTACTATTATTTTGAATTTCTTGGAGTTTTCAGAGGTTATGAAGTTAAATAGATCAATTCTGATTTGGATTTTTAAGAAATACAATTTTGCCAAGTGTTCAATTTTTATGCTTGGTATTACTTGTTGGTTCATTCTTGATCTTTTTATGATTCGTTTTCTTTTTCTTCTTCTTTTTTCTTAATGGATTTGTAGAAAGTTTAATTCTTGATGTGTATAACACATTCAGGTGCCAAGCTTTGAAAAGTTCTTAGTTTTTTCTTTGCTTTCAAGGCCTGAGTAAAATTCTGATGGTATTTGGAACTTTGGATGGAGTTAGAAGAACATTCATGGATGTAGACGGATTGAGATGAGTAATTACACTTTATCCTTTCCTCCTTTTAGTTCTATTAGCTGAATCTTACTAATAATTTAAAAAAAAGTTATGATTAATATTTAACTTACAACTTTTTAGTATTCTATATCTCTCTAAATTTCTCTTTGGTCTATACATTTTATAAATCACCGGTGAGTCTTTTACATGAAACAAATACTTTGTATTTTGTCTTTTTAACCAAGAAAATCAATTCTATACCGTACCGGCCGGTATATACCGTAGTGGCCAGTGCACCGGTATAGGTACACCTCTTGTTTTCTACCGAAAAAAATACTGGCCTTCCTGGCAAAATCCGGTTGTTTCAGCCGGTAAAGATGTTTCGGACCGGTACAAACAAGAAGAAAAAAGAAAAAGAAAAGGAAGAAGAAGATGAGAAAAATAAGTCTATGACTCACTGACTTGGTGCCTAATGACTAAGATCTGTGCTCCAAATCTTTCATTTTTTTTCCCTTCTATACCCTTTTCTAGTTTAGATCCCATTCCTCTCCATTGTAGTTGCCACTGTAACTTCTTTATTCTCCTTCTTCTTCTTCTCTTTTCTTGTGTCTTTGGTTTCTTCACTGCTAATGCACTATAACTGTGTGCTTTCAGCTTTGTGTCTTTCAAATTTTCTTATCTAATATTTAGTCAATAATGTCAAATGGTTAGGTGGAAGTGATGTGGCAATTTAATTCACTTACTGTATATTTTTTGCTATTTTAGAGTCATCACGTGTCCATCTTTCTATCTTCTTTTTTTTTTTTTTTTTTTTCATTCACCTTTCTTTCTTTCTTTTATTCATGTTTTCTCTCTTATCTTTTTTCTTTCCCCTGTTTTTTGCTTTCTTTTTATTTTTTCTTCGTGATCCCCTGTTTTTCAATCCTTTGTTCTGGGCATGGCAAGGGTCTTCTTATAGTGCCTGCCATGACCATATTTTACCATTTTGCCCCTTAACCGCCTTTGTCGGGTCTGAGCGTACTTGCCGACCACCAAAGGGTTCGTCTGTGTGCCACCCACCCTCACCAGACAAAGGCAGGTTTGTCTCATTCATTAGTCTGCCGTGGCACCCTTTCTTGCCACGGTGTAAGAGCTTTCTCTCTCTATCCCTCATGGCATACACCTAACGGTTCCGCCCTCAACCTTGCTTTTTTTGGGCAATCTGTCATCCCAGCAAGACGTACCCCCCAAAAGAGCTTGGGCAGGAGCCGCAAAATATGTCTTTTCCCCTCTCCCCACCACCAAACCATACCCCCTTACCTCTTACCTTTGACCCATGACCCCACCACGTCCCATATTGGTTGGGTACAGGCTGGTGGCGCCTGGGCCTTGCGCGTGCTTCCCTTTCATGTATGTCCAAAATTTGTTTGCTGCTCATGCGTTTGCCGCAGTCTGGAGCTGTGTTTGTACAATCTGCCGCTCTTCTTCGTCCTTTTGTGTGGGCCATTTTATAATTCACTGTTCCCTTTAGGGGCTGGGCCTTATTTGATACTGGGCTTCACATTTCTTCCAACCTATTTCTTGATTGCCATCATGTCCTGCCATATTACTTTGTCATTCCTGCTGTATTGACTTGATCCTGTAGGGCCCCTTTTTAGGCCTGCCGTGTGTTCTTTCGCATGACTATGGGTTTTCTTACTTATGGGTTCCTGTGTCCCTTTTTCCCTTGGACATTCTTGGCCCATTTGCTTGACTTGGGCTTCCTCGGCCTTTTTTCCTAACTTTGTGTTCTTATGGGCTTTTACTAACTTCATGGGCTTCCTCGGCCCAATTACCTCATTCTCATCTTTGGGGTTTGTGGACTTGCCATCAATCCCCTACTCTCTTTGTTTAAATTGCTTTCGGCCTGCTGCGGCCCATTTTTACTTTTCCACATCGTATGCTGCCCATGGGTTTGTTATTCGCTATTTCTCTCTTTCCGGGCTCTTTTGAGCTCATTTGCTTTCTCAAGGCCCATTTATTTATTTTATGGACTTGTGATCCATTATTGCTGCTGCTTGGAATTAATGGTTTTTGTTTTCTATCTTTTTTGCCAGCTTTTTTTGGGTCTGTGTTGTTAGGCTTCTTTCTTTCTTTATGATTCTTAAAAAATGGCCCTCAACAGTTCCTAAATATAGTTAATGCTTACTTTTTGTTTTCTTGACCAAAGGTTTTGTTGTGGATTATTGATATGTGAATTGTAATAGTTTTAGGATGCATTGAGAAAGAGTTTGGTAGAATTTTTTAACTAAGAGGGGTAAAAAGAACAACTTTTGATTGGGTTCATGTTTGGGTGTTTTGAATCATTGGTTTTTTTACTGTAATTTTTTAAATTTTGATATTTTTCTCATGTTGGACTTTCGGTTGGTAAAGTTTTTGTTATACCATCATAAAACCAACTATGATTATGATTGTTGGGTTCAATTCAGGTGGCACGGCGTATCACTTGGTAAGATAAGAGATTTATGGTGGTGACAAGTTTTTTGGTGAACTTCAAAATCAAACATTCAAAATTAATCCTTTTAAAAAGAAATATTGGATCAACTTTAGCGTGCAAGGACAAACTGGAGAGAACTATAGTGCTTTGCTGTTATCATTAAGAATCTCTTGGGTCAGTTTATTGAAGGAATATATAATGTTATTATCATGTTGGGAACCATTTTTTGTTGGAGCTTCTTAATGATAGATGTAGTAAGTAGAAGTTGTTACCTTTTGTATAAAAATATTAATATGTGGGGTAGAGCTTTCGTCAGTGTATGGTATAAATATGTTAATAGGGAGGCTGTTGGATGGAGTTTATGGGTTTCCTTGGGAATAAACTACAACATTAATGTATTTTGAAATGGTTCTTACTAAACTTATTTTGTATCTATGCTTAGTAATTTTTTTTTTAGTATTATTTTATTTTTAAAAGACAATAAAGGAAAGGCTAGATATCATAGTTCTTATTCATGGGTAAACCTTAAAGTCATAAGTTGGGATTTAAACAAGTGAATTGCCTTATGTTGCTATTGCATTAATTTCTTGGGAGTTTTTTTTTTTTTTTTTGGTGTCCAGTTGAGTCATTTCATTTCTCAGGAGTTGGTCAAGCTCTTGCAATATAATGGGTTGGGAAGGCTGTACACGACTGGCAGAAATAGAAATATATTGAATATATGTATCCGCAAAAGTATATTACTTTGTATTATCTTCAAAGTATGAAATAGACATTTTGAAATGGTTCAAAACATACTTCATCCAAATGCAATGTTCTCAAATTTGAAACACATTGTTTCGCCCAAAAAAAAAAAAAAACTTTGAAACACATTTAAGCTACATTGGGTGTAATTATATTAAACCGATTACTATTATTATTATTATTATTTGTGTGTGAACAATTTATCAATATTTCTTTAAACATTGTGTTGAATGGTTTGACTAATATGGCATATCACAAGTTGTTAGGATATGTTAGTAATTCTCATTAACAAAATAATTTAAGAAATTTGGAGTATAATAATTTTTAATAAAAACTTTGATAACATGTGCTTTAAAAAAAATAGATTTCATTAGAAATTAAGCTAAATGAGCATGTCAGTCAAACTTACAAGTTACAACGTAAAGGCATTATGAAAAGATCATAATTTATAACAAAATTTTCATTGTGCATGATTTTAAGTATTTGAATAAGAAATTTCAACCAAAGCATAGCACAATGTTTTTTGTGAATTTAATTATTGTTTTCTAATTCAGAGCCAAATTATGGTTTTTGTTATAATTTTTGGAAGTTTTTAGAGAGTGATTAGGTTATACCTTTACATTGAATAGCTCTAAAAAGATAACTTAATTATATGATGGCGAAAACACTATTTTAGTCTCTACATTTTGGGGTTACGGTCAATTTGGTCCCTACCTTTTAGTAGCACTTAATTTGGTCTATGTTATTTTCAACTTATAGTTAATTTAGTTCCTACCATTAATTCACTAACGGAAAATGCTTGCATGGCAAACGGTTTACCTTATTGGCATACATGTGGCTAATATAATAATATAAAATCAATTAATTAAATATTATAAAAGCCACATCAACATTTTAATAATAAAAGAAATCCATGTCAGACAAAAAAATTCTGAAAATATTAATTAAAAGAAAAAAAATAAAGAAAATGAATTTTTAAAAGAATCCTCACTTTCTTTTATTTTCTTTAGAATTCCTGCACTTTCTCATTTTCCAAACACAATATACCCAGCAACACCCAACACCCAGCAACACCACAATATGAAATCAAATCCCAATACCGAGTGTTTAGCCAAAAAAATCCCAGTGCCTAGCAAGGAAGGAAGAGATGATCTAAATCCCCTTCTTCTAAGTGACACAAGACACACACCTTAATTATCTATGACAATATACCTTTTCTCGATACACAATATAATTGGAAGAGAATTATTCAGAAATTTCCACAAAAGGATAATAAGTACAAATGGAATTTTCAACCTCCATAAATTCTTCCAAATCCATTCACTGTTTATACTTGTGTGAATATTATGTTAAGTGCCTTCTGCAAGAAGCTGATATCCGCTTTTAACTTTAGAAACTCCCCTATTATATAGAGGCCAAATGAGCATATCTTCCCCACATTCCCTACTCTCCATTTAGCCTGTATCAGAGGGGAATTCAGACATGAGCAGATACTCTTCCAAATCCAGGAGTCTTGGGATTTGAATTGTCCCTCAAAGGGAGATAATGGGTATTTAAAGAATTAAACTTAATTTTAAATTCATTCTAAAGTGCTTATTTAGTGTTGATGTCGATATTGGGATTTTTTTTGGCTAAACACTCGGTATTGGGATTTGATTTCATATTGTGGTGTTGCCGAGTGTTGGACGTTTCTGGGTATATTGTGTTTGGAAAATAAGAAAGTGCAAGAATTCTAAAGAAAATAAAAGAAAGTGAGGATTTTTATAAAAATTCATTTTCTTTATTTTTTTTCTTTTAATTAATCTTTTCAGAATTTTTTTGTCTGACATGGATTTCTTTTTTTATTAAAATGCTGATGTGGCTTTTATAATATTTAATTAATTGATTTTATATTATTATGTTAGCCACATGTGCGCCAACAAGGCAAACTATTTGCCGCGTAAGCATTTTTTGTTAGTGAGTTAACGGTAGAGACTAAATTGACTACAAGTTAAAAATAATAGAGACTAAATTTTTTTTTTTTTTTTTTTTTGATAAGAACAGAGACTAAATTGACTATTACTAAAATGTAGAGATCAAATTGATCGTAACCCCAAAATATAGGGACTGGTGTTTTCACCTTATATGAATATATCCATATCTTACATAGTTATTCTGACCATGTAGAAAAGTTTATTAAGATTAAGAAATTAGTATTACCTATGCATACAATTTTTAGTGCAAAATTTTGTCGTTTTGTGTTATCTAAGGAAAAATATAATTTTTTTAGTGAAACAAAAAAATTTTGACAACACTTTTCCCAATCAAGTTTTGACTTTGAAGGATATTTTAGAGCAATCTCTTACGTGGTCCTAGAATCTTCTCAAAGATTTTTTTTTTTTTTTTTTTTTTTGAGAAACAATCTTCTCACATATTTGGGCATTGATACTTTATTTTTTTTTTTTTTTTTTTTTTTTTTTTGAGAAACAATCTTCTCACATATTTGGGCATTGATACTTTACACTTTTTATTTTTTTATTTTTTATTTTTTTTGACTTAGGAGTAACCAAAGAGAGAATCTTTTTGATCTGGCAGTTAGAGCATCCACAATGGTTTATGTCATTTTATCATATTTTATCATCTCAAAAAACTATTTTATCAATTATACTACACCATTTTAGAATACTCCCAACATCTCAACTTTTATTTTCTTATACAATACATTAAAATAATATATTTACACAATAAAATATATTTATGCCTCTCTCTCTCTCTTTCTCTCTCTCTCTCTCTCTAACACTCATCACCTCTATCACCACTGTGAAGACCCAAAACCCCAGCATAGAAACTTAACCAACCATCAAAATTTCCACCCACCGATCCACCCAAAATTTCCAATCACCACCCATCGATCCATCATCAACAACACCATCACCCACTGATCCACCATCAATAACAACTAACAACCACCACCCACCATCAATAACACAACCAACAACCACCACATCATAGAGCCACCACGGGAAACACCAAGCAAACCCACTTGACCACATCAATCCCACGGCCCACCACTTGACCACACCGAAACTCAACCCCAAACCCACGGCCAAAACCTATGAACAAACTCGCGCCAGAACAAACCCACACCGAAACAAACTCAACCTCAAACCCACAGAAGCCCATGAAGAAACCCAAGCCGGAAACCTATGAACAAACTCAACCCCAAACCCACAGAAACCCATGAACAAACCCATGCCAGAAATCTATGAACAAACTCATGACCTCCACACCTCCACCGCAGAAGATGATCGAGCCTCCAACACCCTTGCCTCCATGTCAATCTGAGAGAGAGGAAGGCAGAGGTTTTCGGTTTAAAGAAGAGAGAGTAGAAAGAAAGAGAGAGAAATATAATGAAAATTATGAAATAATGAGAGAGGAGAGAGAAGAACCAAACCGATTAAAAAATAATTTTTGTTTATACCATTGTGCTACAATGCAGTCCTACCTTTAGGATGGTATTGTAGCACTATGGCAAAATTTTTTACAAGTTTACATGTTTAGCCGTTCCATTATTGAGAGTTATTGGGCTTGAATGCTAAAATAAACTTACATTTGGCATATAGCCTTTCCGTTGTTGATGCCCTTACGGGTCTGTTTGGAAATGATTGTAGTCAATTATAGGTGGGGTTGTTTGTATATGCTGTCCCACATGTAGTTTTCAGACACTCTAAATAATCTAAATACAAATCCTAAGTTCAAACACTATATAAGCTATATAAACCATCCATCTTTCCAAAGTCTCAATCATAAAAATTGTTGGGTTAAAATGAATTGACTCCTTGCCAATTAATTAATTACCCAAGTTAATTAATTAGTCAAATTACATGCAATAATGTGGTAGCACAAACAAATCACCAAATAACTAAATACAGCAGAAATTAAATTTGACACAAGTGATTTGTTTATGAATGGGAAAAACCACCGCGACAAAACCCTACCGGGTGAATTTAAGGTCACCACTCCCGAGAATCTACTATTATCAATCACAAGCGGTTACAAGTATAAACAATCTTACCAAACCCTTTCGCCTATTCCAAAATACTAACCTACAGTTGAACCCTTATCTCAATGCCTAATTGGACTTATATTGTAGCGACAATCTCTCCGTTCAATGCACGAATCCTAGTACGTGACTAATCAATGATGCACGGATCCCAGTACGTGACTAACTCAGCAACTTGAAGAAGATGTTGGCTGCAAAGTTCTTCAGTTCATCAATAATGAAGATTAGGAAGCTCCTTAGTCACAAAACCCTTTGCATAAAGGCGTAGTAGCTTCTATAGAGAGAATGATGAACTAGAGCAATTTCTGCCTCCGGTCACACAATGCATGTATTATTCTTTTGCATCACTTTGTGACGGCTCTTAAAATAATCCCTATATATGTCTAGGGTTGTGAGAAAAGAAACCCTACACAAATACATAGGAATATGCGTGTAATCAGATCTAGAAAATCTGATTTCGTAATTCTCGACAGATACAACTTTTGTTAAGCTTCTGTCGAGCTTTAACATTAAATCTCGATAGAAGTCTTTCTGTCAAGATTGCTGTCGAGTTTTAAAGAGTAGTACTTCCTTCACTTGTTTCTTGGTCAGACTTGCATGGCTTCAATAGTTAAACACTTGTTTTTTGAAATATTAAACTCATCCTAGATCTACCTAATTACAAGTAAAGTGCGTTTTGTCAAATGATTAGCCAATTACATAAATACGTTCCTAACAAAAATCATACTATTCTCTCTCAAAACCCATCTCTTCAAAACATTATTGACTTCTATATTGTCCAAATGGAACAAAAACCACACATTGCTATTCTACCAAGTCCAGGGATGGGACATCTCATCCCTCTTGTCTAGTTTGCCAAGCTACTTATCATCACCACGACTTCAACATCACATGTATCATTCCCGGACTTGGGTCTCCATCCAAAGCCATGAAAGCAGTTCTACAATCCCTTCCCACCGCCATAGATCATGTCTTTCTTCCTCTTGTGATATTGGATGAGGAAGAGATCAAAGACCTAAAGTTTGAAGTCCAAACTATTCTCACCTTAACTCGTTCACTACCACCTCTTCGCGATGTGTTAAAGTCTACTCAATTTTCTGCTTTTGTAGTCGATCCTTTTGGTATTGATGCACTAGATATTGCTAAGGAACTCAAAATCTCTCCCTACATTTTCTTCCATACAAATGCTTTCACGTTGTCTTTGGTTTTTCATTTGCCAAAGCTGGACGAGACAGTTTCATGCCACTATAGAGACCTACCAGAACCATTGAAACTTCCGGGGTGCATCTATTCACGGCCGAGATCTTATGGAACCAGTTCAAGATCGAACAAGTGAGTTGTACAAAATGATTCTTCACAGCGCAAAACAGTTCCGATTAGCTGAAGGTATTATCTTTAATACCTTCATGGAGTTGGAAGGAAGTGCCATAAAAGCTTTGTTAGATGAAGAAGCTAAAAATCTCTCACTTTATCCAATTGGACCAATCCAAAGTGGTTCAAGCAATCAGTTTGACAAGTCAGAGTCAGACCGTTTAAGATGGTTGGACAATCAACCACATAGTTGTGTCTTCTTTGTTTGTTTTAGGAGTGGTGGGACTCTCTCATATGATTGGCCTAGGGATTGGAATTAAGTGGCCAAAAGTTCTCATGGGTTGTAAGAACCCCAAATGATGAATCAGCTGATGCCACATACCTTAGTGACCAAACTCTATACAACAACCCTCTTGCTTCCTTACCAAAAGGGTTTGTAGACAGGACTAAATGGCAAGGTCTAGTATTTATTAAGTAGTTGCAAACTGACTACAGCTAGCAACCACGACTTACAAAGTTACAATTATATATATACAACACTTCTTCTCTATTACTTCTACTACCGTTGCTCTTTACAAACTCTTCTTCCTCAAGCTAAGGTATCTTTTTAATTGAAACTCTTCTTCTTCCTCGAGCTAAAGGTATCTTTACAAACTCTTTTTCCTCACAATTTTTCACTTGATTATTATTTTTTAAAGAGGTTAAATTTTATAAGAACGTGATGTAAAACTCATGTTTTACCCCTCCAATCTCAACATGCCACATTATTTTATCACATATTTAAGAATAAACACAATCACACTCAATCAATTCTAATACCCATATATAAATCCACCTAAATTGGGAATCTATCGAGATATTATTAGGTGTGGTAGAATGTATTAAATTTTAAGTAAAATACTGATGTGGCAATCACTTATTGGATGATGTAAAACATGAGTTTTACACCCCATCCTTATAGAATTTAATCCCTTTTTTAAATTGACTTATTTTCCTTTATTATTTGTTTAAAGACTCGATCTAAATTATTTCTCCAAAAACCCTAAACCTAATGCATCAAGCTTCTTCCCTGTGTCTCCAGTACAATCTCTCCTCAAACAACGTATCTAATGTGTTGAATATGTCACAAACGTTTAAATTGTCATCATCATTAGTTTTAAATTATATATATTTTTTGTGATCTTATATTGAGTTTACTTGAGTTGCTAATCTATGTTTTGATTTTGTATAGGCCTTGAGTCACTAAAAAAAAGTATTAGTCAAGTATTTATTTATAGGGTACTTATATTACATGAATTTTAATACATTCTAATACCATAATTTTGCAAATAATTTTTTTTTTTTTTCAGATCTCACTTTTAATAGTTTTGCCGTGCATTGCACGTGTTAGCTACTATTAGCTACTAGTCAAATAAAAAATAGAAGCTAAACCGAAAGTACTGAAAAAGGGTGAAATTATCATCAAAGAAGGGAATCCTGTTTGTTTATTGGCCAGTGAGAGAGGTAGAGCTAGCTTACCCGACTAGTTGTTTTGACTTTTGAGAGAGGTATTGGGTCATAGTCGGCCCATCATTTTTATTTATAACCATTAGGCCCATCAACTACATTCATCAAACCGAACATACTCTCGAGCCATAGACAACATTCATCAAACCCAACTCACTCTAAATTTGTAAATACAACAACAACGGCCCAACTCAGTCACTTTAAGCCAACCTTTCCACCTTGTCGGCTCACACAAAACAACAACCAGCCCAATCCAAAATTGATGTACCCAATTGAACTTCTTAAGGGTATAGTAAGCACCTTTAGAAGCCCACAACTGTCGAACTTTTTGGTCAAACAAGTGAAGGTAAGGAAATTAATAAAACCAATGCAATCTTTGGTCAGAAATTAGGATCATTTAAGGTGCACTTACAAATTTCTTACAGAACTTGAGGTATACTCATTTTGGCTGCCTAAATAGCACCTGGACAAAATTATTATTTTCCCTTTATATTTCTTTCTCAACCGCATCAAGCCCTTTGGCCACTCTAGTGAGATTAAACTAATTTCAGCTCATTCTATCACATATTGAGAAAGGTAAATTCCATGTCAGCGGTGCAAGGGGCTCAAGACAAAGTAAAGGTTCACTGTCCTCAAAATGCCCATATTACTTCAGGAAAAAAATCTGAACTTTAGACTGAGGAGTAATTACATTACACTTGGATTGAAAGAAAATGTTGTTGAGGTGTATAAAACACCTAGGTCCAGCCCACAAGGTGAAGGCTCAATTGTATGGAAGTGTCCTTGTAAGTGTAATTTTGGAATTCTATTTCAAATAAAACTAGTTGTAATTTTGGAAAATTTTTGCGTACATTTATAATATTATAATTATTATGTTTGTCTTAAACTGAAACAAATAAAATTTATTTATATAGACTTCCTACCTTCATTATTTATACTAACTAAAAAATTGGTAGTCAAGAAAAATCATAAAATGTTGGCTTAAAAGAGGATTAATATGGTTTCTCAAAAAATAAATAAATAAATAAAAAGAAGAGAGGATTAATATGCTAAGCATTACTCTTTTATTTGTTTATAAACATATGCAATGCATTAATTGTTTCAAATCTATATGTATATACTAGACTCATCACATATGCTTTACGCGTGTAATAATTTTCTTTTTTATTTATTTGTTTTATAGTTATCAAAGTGTTACACTGACATATAACAATACAGCATGATAGTTTAACTCCAAGAACATATCATTCGCCCAAGAACAATTCTAGTTAAAACAGCAGCCTTGAGTAAGAGCATATAAAAGAAATCGGTTATCCTTCCCCTAAACAAGTTCTCTTCATGGAGCTTTTAGAATCAATGTTTTCTAACATCAAAGCCTATTTGCCTTCCATATTTTAGCCAAAATTCCCATGTAGCTTCTGATGTATCAAATTCCATACCAACTCTAGGATTCAAATTTGCATTGGTATCCATGTTTTGAGAGAATTCTCTCGCCAACCTATGCAATGGATTAAGGACTACTCCTGTAATTAATAAACAAATGTACAAAATATCTACTATTATAAATATAGAAGAATGAATGTTTTTCATTGAAAATAAAAGCTGAAAATTTGTGTACCAATGTTGTGCTTATCATGTATAAGAATTACAACAAACCAATATATGATCATGCGAGATGATGACCCAATTGATAAAGGACAATTTCAAGTTAAATTTTTTTAAGAAACTGTTAAAGTGTATCATACCTATACAAAGACACATTCAATTATCAAAATTTTATTCCTCAAAAAGTATTATCTAAATTTTCTATCCCTATGACAATAAATTTTTATTACTAAATTCTGACTGCAAACTTGAAAGGCAAAGACTAAAACACTACAGTTTAAACATAAACAAGATCTAAAAGCATAGAATCCAACCAATGTAACATCTAATTAAGTAAAATAGGGGTCTTATCTACATCCCTATATCACTGACCATCCATTTCTTTAATTTTTCTAAACCATATTTCACATATCAATTTGAAAACGTGCAAAATTCAAGTTGCAACAAAAAAAAACTACCCAAAAATATTCCTTAAAACAAAAACTAAATAAGGATTCAATGGTGAAATATATATCACTAGTAGAACTAAAATCAAACCCCAACTATCTTGGGGATTTTTAGACGATACAATGGCCCAGTAGCATCAGAACCATCGATTTGGCCAGTGGCTGCGTCGCTTCAGAGAGACCTTCACTCCATGAGAGTTGAGACAGCTTCACACACTTGGTGACAGAGAAAGAGGGAGAGTGTGTGTTTGGTTTCAGTTTTTTCTTCGCTTTTGCTAATAGGTATGAGTTGGGGCTGCTGTGACAATGAGTTGAAGGAGAGGCAGAGAACGAGGAGGAGGACAGTTGTGCAGGAGAGAGAGAGAAATTTGATTTTATGAACTTAGTGGCAGATAAAAGATTTTGCCAAAAATGGCTGCTCTGTCTTCTTTAGTTTTTGGCTTACCTGGCATTGCTTGATTCGTGAGAGAGAGAGTTAATTAAAATGGGTGACGTTGTTTGGATTTGATTTTTGATTTTGTGAGATAAAGGATTTAGACTCTAGTTTGAGAGAGTTGGGAGGAGCTGAGTGGTGGAGATTGAGTTAGTTAAAGTATCACATTTTTTATTAGGATTGAGATCCTGTGTAGCACCTAGGGTAGGTATTACACAGTGTTCAATAGCACAAATTCCATCCCTTCATTTAATCTAATGACTCAAAACTTTTACACCTCAGCAAATAAGAAAAAGACTACTTCACCCTTATTTTTCAAAGCCCCCCATTGTTTATTCTTACCTGATGGGTCTGAGTTCATAATTTCATAAAATCAAATTTCTCTCTCTCTCCTGTGCAGTTGCCCTCCTCCTTGCTCTCTAGCTCTCCTTCAACCCATTGTCACGGCAGCCCCAACTCACACCCATCAGCAAAAGAGAAGAAAAAACTGAAACTTACCATTAAAAACCAAACACTCACACTCTCCCTCTTTCTGTGTCTCCAAGTGTGTGAAGCTGTCTCAACTCAACTCTCATGGAGTGAAGGTCTCTCTAAAGCGACGCAACCACTGGCCAGATCGATGGTTCCAACGCTACTTGGCCATATTCATCGGAAAATCCCCAAAATGATAAAATTAGAATATGTACCTTCTGTTTAAAGTTGAAGAGTGGTGGCAATGGGCGATTATTTGGTAGGCAAGCGTTAGGTTCTCGGAGTTCATCAAAGAAAGGGTGTGCACATGCTTCAAGCTGCAATAACAAAGGTAATCCTAGTAAGAAAGGAGTGCAATCATAGACACATGCTTGCGCACATGTACACACACTATATAAAAAATATCCACAAACACTTGCATATATGAACAAATTTACATTAAAAACACAAAATAGCATAATAGCAATACTCTTGACACCAAATAATCCATTGGCATGTGAGTATTGACAAACTAACTTCACATGATTATTGGCTACACCAAACACAAGTTGTAATCATATACCGATATTAAAATAGCACAAACTAGTGGCAGAAATGAACTTATCGCTGTGCAGTGAAGATTAGGAGAGTATTGAAGCAGTCGTGAAGCCAGATCAATTGCTTCCAGAGGAGGCATTCTTTTGTGGAAAACTTAAATCTAGAAACTTAAAACTTAGCTAAAATGTATTTGCCAACTTCTTTTTTTAAAAAAAAAAAATTTACAAGTGAGGTGTATTGCTGACTATGATAAAGGACTAATATAATTGGTATTAGAATAATCAAGTTAATGTTTGCATCATCAAGAGCCTTACGTTTACTAGGTGAGCTTTTATCTGTGGAAACCTAAAATCACTATAATTGGGATTCATACAACGGGTTTCTTCACGAGTAGGTGTACCAAGAACTTGTACAAATAATAACATTAGAAGTTAACACATGATCACTAGAATTGCATGCATTGAAGCATTGACAATCAAATCAAACCTTGATAATTTCTACTAGCTGGTCCACCGCATTTTCTCTAGGAAACAGTGGCTACAAAAATTATAAAAGAAATAGGTCAGATATAAGACAACTTACAATAGAGAAAAACTTACATTGCAAAGACTGCTGGAAAGTTAAAATTGGGAAGGGGGGAAAAACCTAACCTGCCCTAGAAGAAGCTCAGCAAGGACACAACACGCTGACCAGATATCTATCAAGGTTGTATATTCTGTGGCACCAAATATAAGTTCTAAAGCCCGATAGAATCGAGAACATATGTATGACATGTTTGTTTCACCTTTCACCTGATCACACAAGTAAAAGTTATGGTGAATAATAGAAAACAGACTAAATAATAAAAATTATATTTGGTAACATAAAATAATAAGCAGTCACACAAATCATCTCTCCAAATACAGAAGTCAAAAATTTTCCAACTATAGTCAGAAAACCCAAAAATCGCCCTTCATTTGAAACCCAAAAATCCAAACCAAAGCTATAACCACAACACATATTTACACGAAGGACACACACAAGCTCACCATTAAACAGAAATTCAATCACAGCACATTCACCCATACCCAAAACCTCCCATTTTTCAAACCCAAGCAAAATCATACAGCTTTAGTCATCAAAATAATTAAAACTGCAATAAAAAGAAAAATAAAAGAGAAAATAAATTTGAGAGGGGAGACCCGATAGCCACCAGTGGTGGTGACAACGGTAATAAGCACCGCCAACGGCAGTGGTGTGGGTGCAATGAGAAGAGAGAGCTACGAGAAAACCTTGAGAGATGAGAAGACTAGACTGGGAAGCATCAGCGGTGGTGGTGGTTATGTGGGACGAGCTGAAGCCCATCGAGATTCGGCCATGGATTTACAGTCTCCAAGAGTGAGAGTGTTTTTCTGACTTCCAAATTTGGGGAAGCTGAAAATTGCTGAAGTGAAAAGAGAAGAGTCTAGAGATAGGAGAGAAATTGAAGCACACGGATTGCCAACATGGAAATATGATGTGACACTTTTCTAACCATTAGATTTAATCCATGGCTGATATTAAAGCTATTGAACCTGTGCAATACCCTAGGTATTGCACGGGATCTCAATTCATAGTTTCTGAGTCTTGCTAATAGGGATCCATATCCCGTGCAATACCTAGGGTATTGCACGATGTGCAATTAGTAAATTCTTAGCCATAGATTTAATCTAATGGTTTAAATCATTGACAGGCGGGTACTCAACCCGAAGGCTTTTAGGCAGGTTGAATGGAAGCTCGAGTTGGGTTTAGGCCAAATGTTCGAGTCTCGGGTCCAACCTAACCCACTCAATTAAGAAAAAAATAAAGAAAAGAAGAAGAAGAAGAAGAAAAGAAAACCTAAAAAAAAAGCCAACCTAGCATGGATATGTTAAGCAAATTTATGAGCTTGGATACTAACTAATAAGTTTTTGGGTTAGAGTTAATAGAGAGAGAGAGAGGGGTTAAGGAAAAAAAAGCACAAAGTGGAACGAAAAGAGTCCTTCTTGTTCTTCTCCTTCTTCCTTCTCCAATTCCTATGTTTTGCTTTGCTTTCTCATGAAAGTTTGATTGAGTGAAACAAATGGATCTTAAAAATGAGTGGGAGATGAAGAGGTAGAATCTTGGTATGTAAATGTCATGCAATAAATTTAATTATGACTATAAAACTCTTAAAATGAACAATAAAAAGAGAGTAATTTGATATAGGAATGAGTGAAATTTAAAAAGTCATTAATTTTTAAATGCTCATAATTATTGGATTTAGTTTCTCTCATTAATGTCAATCACTAAACTAGTAAAATAGCCAAAAAAAAAAAAAAAATTGTTTAATCACATTCAATCATTAACTTGATAAAGAAAAAAGACATTAATATTTGTTACCATAAAGGGTGGAGATCCTTCAAAAGCATGGGAATTTGAAAATAATGACATCTATTAAAGGGAAAGTTTCAAAACAGAGACTTGAATATATATATATATATATATATATAGAGAGAGAGAGAGAGAGAGAGAGAGAGAGAGAGAGAGAGAGAGAGAGAGAGAGAGAGAACGAGACTTAGGTACAGTACTTAGGTTCCCCTTTTAAGATTTTGTCATGTGGATTTTTTCTCATGTGGTGGAAGTGTATTTTTAAGTTAAGTAGTCACATAGCTGAATCTTAAGAAAGGAACCTAAAGAACAGCACCTAAGGTACTATACCTAAGTTTTGTGTGTGTATATATATATATATATACACACTTTAAAAAAGATTCTTTCATATTCTATTCTCTATTTCTGAGACCCAAACAAGTTGTAAAAGGCATCATTACTTTTTTTGATACAAGATAAAAACTCTCCTCTAGTTTAATCTAAGTTTATATATGTGTGAAACTTCTTTTTGGAGACTTAAACTCTAGCCCTTACCCCCCACATCTCGCAAGCATTACTATTATAACTCTTCGCAATCTCTCATATAATCTAGATCAAATAATGCTATAGTCACAAACTATTTTACAATATTTTTATAAACTATTGATGTGTCCAACTTCTTATTAGTTTTCATCTAGGATCACCATTGGCATCACTTTTTCATTTACTAATAACTACTCACCACATCAGCAATTTGTAAAAAAAATGTATAAAAAAGTTTGTATCTCTAGCGTTACTTAATTTAGATTGTCTTTATATAGGCTTGATATAGACTTACAACTCATGCATAGGCATCTACATAACTTAAATCCACACAAAAATTCATTTAATCAGGGGTATTACTTACAAAACTAAGGGTCTGTTTGGAATCCGCTTATTTTGCTAAAACTGAAAACTTTTTGCTAAAAGTACTATAGATAAAGGTAAAAGTTAACTAAAATAATACAGTGGGACTCAAGAATAATACCAAAAGTACAGTAGGGCTTATAAATAGTAGCAAAATAAGTTGAATAGTAAAATAAACTGGAAAAAAAATAAGCTATCCAAGTGTACACCGAACGTGTGAAGATACTATTAAGAGAAATTTGTTTGTTAATTGGTATTAAAATGACATGGTACACTTAAACCTTAAATACCGTAAGAAAGAGAAATTCAAATTTGCTCTAATATGCGGAGAAATTCATGAGGATAGTCAAAAGTCAATGCATTAGCTGGGCAGTACTAAAGCCTAGCTTTTATCCTTGAGACTAGTTTACGGCCATATATGATCACACCAACATAATTGTGCCCAGTCCATCCAATTTGGCTCCCCTAAGAGCATTCACATCAGCATATGGATAATCATGTATAATACAAAATTTTCCTCATTTTACACATTTTGGCCAAAAATCCTCCCACATCAGATTGTGTAAAACCGTGTAAATTCATCTAAAAATTTCCATGAGCTACAGTAACCGTGTATATATACACGGTTACTGTAGCTCATGTATAGATTATTTTAATATTTTAATTTCGCTCTTTTTTTCTCTCTCTTCTCCATCNAAACATTATAATGAATCAAGGCTTAAGATGAGATTTATTACTGGCAAAAGTGACAAGAAATGAGATGGTGTTGGGATAAGTTTTAGGTTCAAAATCATGCTAAGAAAAAAGATAGAGGAATGTTCTACTTGACTTTGCTAGTGAAGATTAGAGATTGGTGGGAGGAGTGCTTTGGTTTGTAATTAAAAATGGTCAATTCAAATAGGGCCATCCTGATTCCTGATCCTCTCTTTTAAGGCAATCTACATCTCTCATGCCTTTCGTGAAAAATAATAATAATATGGGCAAGGAGTTATTTGATCAATAATTATGCACTTTGAAGGAAGAGTGTGATGGCTTCATAAAGGATCATCAGCCTTCATTTGTAATAAAGTCAGCTGCCCTTTTGGGACATCCAATGTGAGGAATAAACCTAAGCAAGGACTTTAAAAGCCCAATCATGATTTTCCTTATCAAGGCCTATTTCGGGTTTCAATTTGGGCCTCAATACCAAAGGAGTCTTTGATTCGACAGAATGGCCACATTGATCAAGGCCCGACCAAAACCACTAATCCACGCCTACTGAATACATCTTCAATGCATGGCATTATATGTAAGTACACCTTGCATATTAATTAGTTTACGGTATTAAAGTATAATTTTTCTTATTTTTAAATGGATGGGAATTTTGAAATATTTATTCTCTATGCTTGCCTAATTTCGAAATGATCAAAGATTAATAGCTAGATAAACATAGTTAACACTTCAAGTCTTTTAACAGGATAGTCTAAGACTTTAGGAGCTCGTCTGGATTGAGGGAGGAAAGAGGGAGAGTGGAGTAGAGTTTGCTAAAAATAGACTAATTTTGAGTCAAAACTACTCTGCTCACCCTCCCTCCCCCTCAATCCAAATGGATCATAAGGTAATCAAAAGACAACTCACGAAAATGACTAACCATAATTTAACTAGGACTAAGTACATAATGAAAGGCTAATTCAAATTAAATTGTTATTTGCAATGAGTATCTTTTTTTCTTTTATAGGTTCTTCTTGCCAATGTATTAACCAGGTTTAGTTCAATAAAGGAAGTGGCTGTTACCGTACTTAGAGCATTCACATCAGTCCGTGTATTTTACACGCCCATTTTTACACTAAAAACCTACTTTTTCTATTTTACACATCCTCTTTTACAAATTACCCACATCAATTCATCTATTTTATCACCACTTTTATTTAAATAATCAATTTCCTCCATTTTTTTATTATTTCCTCAACTACCTTCTATAAGGCGCGCGCTCTCTCACTCTCAGCTCATTTTTTTCTCAACCATCATTTTTTCTGATTTTTTTTTTTCTCTCTCTCTCTCTCTCTCTCTCTCTCTCTCAGCCCATCTCCCTACCCATAACCCATCTCAATACCCATGAGCTCCGCTGCGCAGCTCCGATCCGAGCTCCGCTGCGCAGCTCCGATCCGCAGCTCCGCAGCTCCGATCCAAGCTCCCACAAGCTCCGCGGCGCAGCTCCGATCCGCAGCTCCGCAGCTCCGATCCAAGCTCCACAAGCTCCGCTGCGCAGCTCTGATCCAAGCTCCGCTGCGCAGCTCCGATCCAAGCTCCGCTGCGCAGCTCCGATCCAAGCTCCCACGAGCTCCGATCCAAAGCTCCGCTCCGCAGCTCCGATCCGAGCTCCCATGAGCTCCGATCCGCAACTCCGCACCACCACTCCGCTCCGCAGCTCCGATCCAAGCTCCCACAAGCGCCGATCCAAGCATGCCGATCGGTTTGGATTTTGTCTGTGGGTTATTTTGTAGTGTCTGTGGGTTATTTTGTTGTTGGTTTTGTGGTGGTTGATTTTTTATTTTGTCTGTGGAAGTGTGTATCGGAGGAAGAAGATGATGAGGGGTTGGTTGAGCAGATGGAGAAGAGAGAGAAAAAAAGAGCTTTTTTTTTTTTTTTTTTAATGATATGCATGGCATTTTCTTAATAAGTACAATAAAGAACTGAAAGAAACATTGAATTAAAAGGAAAGAGAAGCTTCTCTTTTCTCTCAGTTTTTTGGAGCAAGTTGTCCTGCATGCACACAATCACCAAAAAAAGATAGGTCTTTGAAGTAAAATATTGTTAAATATAATAAACTACTGAGGCTTTGTTACTGGTTTTTTTGGAGCAAGTTCTCCTCCATGCATACACTCACCAATTGAACCTAATATTCGAATTTTATCAAAATTAATTTGGAAATATTTTACCCATATAAGGACTTATTAGTTCTATACTTCTATTGCACACAGAAAAATTGTATTTCCTCTTCTAACATTCATTTCTATCACAAATTTAATGAAAATAGAGTTTACTATGAATGTGAAAGTGCGAAACACTACTCTCCACATTTCCATGTCAGCACCGGATTTGATTTTTGTACCAACCCAAATTTACTTTCAGCAAAAGTGATTAGGCCCGTGAATCAAATAGTTACCAGGACAAACATTATCATCTCAACCTTATCTCCTTGTATTAGAATTATTGAAGCTTTTCACTATTTCATATTAGTCCTACTTTTGACAAATTGGATTCGATCCACTTTTCTAGAATGAATCAGACAACTTAGCATTTATATATCCTTGTTGGCGGTATTCGGAAATTATTGCCGACATGTCACTATATCAAGAATGACTCAAGTTACTGTTCATCAAACATTATTTTGGATGTATCAGGAAATAATTGCCAATAGTCACTGCCCTGGATTGAGATGCAATTAACCTCCTCTCTCACACACTATTTTTTTTTTTTTACCAATCCTACTTTTTTTACTTTCACTTTTTCATTTCTTTTACTCAATGTTTGAGATTTAAAATTGCAACTTTAAATCTCAGCCACTCACACCAATTGTATCAAGTACAATATTTATTGCAACTGATCTCAATCTATCCAATCACACAAAATAAAAGAAAAAAAGAAAAAGAAAAAAGGTGAACATTATATGTGGTTTGGTCAGCATCAACAAAGCACAAAACCAAGAATTCCACAACAGCTAGCCTCAATAATTATGCCCAAAGAAAACATTTTTTTTTATTGTAAAACTTTAGATTGCTTTTTCTCTTTTTCTCTTGCTAGGGTCGTGTCAATATTATAGTATTTACAAAGTGGAAGTGGGGAACTTTGGGTCCATTTGATAAAGTTGTTCTAGTAACGTTGTTTGTAAATTTTGAAAATACCTATGGGTAAAAAGTGTGTAAAAATACGTGTAATCTATATATATATATATATATATATATAAAACCGAAGCTTTTGAAGCTTCCACAATTTTCCACATCAGCACAATATTAAAAAAATAATAATAATTAAAAAACCTTCCTTTAAAAACTCCAAAAAAAACCCTATTCAAGCTTGACAATAAATAGGTTAAAACTTCTCTCTATAAGTTTATCGAATCCTTCTTCTCTCTATACGTTCTCATGCCTCCACCCCAAGCCAATCCCTTCCCCATGAATTAGAGTCCCAAGTGAAGAAAGAGATGTGAGTCTCTAAGAATAAAGGTTGTTGCTTTCCCTCTCAACTCTCTATATGTTCTCTGCCTCCAACCCAAGCCAATCCCTTCACCATAAATTAGAGTCCCAATTGGACAGCTTTTGCTATGTTGCTTTGTCCTGAACCACACAATTTGCAACCAGCGGCTGTATCTCCATCTGAAGCAGCATATCTGAAGCAGCATTATTGCTAAAAGTGTGTCCTCTGATGATCGCTCCACTCTTGCACAGACATACAACCTAACTTCTGATAAATGAGAGCTTCTTTTAACGCAATAGACCAAACTAGACGTGGTAACTCATGATATTGATAGTTATCTTTATATATATCCTTTTGGAGCAACATTATTGACGTTATTGGAAACTCATAATACCGATAGTTCTTTTCAAGAATATTATGGTATACTGATAGTTCTCTTCAACAAGATTATGGTTCTGATCATAGGATTTGTTATTAGTGCAGTGAAGGTTGATCTCTATTGAGTAGTCACATATTTTGTTTTGTTTTGTTTTGTTTCAATAAATTCTAGGATTATAATCTTCTAATTCGTTATGCCTTTTGGAACTTCCAACAGTCATGGATTATTCTTTTGAGGGTATCTTCACCTACAACCATCGGCTTAAAAAATTTACACCTTATTATAATTTATTTTATTTTTTAAGTTCTTTAATTAGAGTGCAATATTAGGAGTTATTAGAGAGACTCATGTTAGGATTAGGATTTATTAGAGAGACTCAAGTTAGAATTACGATTTCTGTTATTTAGGTTATCAGTTTAGAATTGTCTTTTTTTTTTTTTTTGGTTTAATAAATTTGAATTTAGGATCTAGATGATGATGATGATGATATACATGTGTGTGTGTGTGTGTGTGTGTGTGTGTGTGTGAATGTATTGGTTGATCTAGGGTTTGGTTTGAATTCTGGGTTTTTTGCTACTGCAATTCACTCGAAATTTTTACTATATTTTCACTAGGGGTGACCAATCTTTTTGTTATATTCTATATTGTGAAGTTCTATATTCTTTTGTTTTGTTTCAATAATTTCTAGGCTTTGAATCATCTAATTTATTATTATTATTTTTGAACTTTTGGAAATTTTAACGTCTGATTCTTTGATTTCTCACTTCTTCCTTTTTTGCAAGATCTGAAATTGTCTAACAGATTTCAATAACTATATCCACAAATTATTCTTTTGAAGGTAACTCATCTTTCTCTGTGTAATTACATAGATATATATATTTTGTTTTGTTTCAAAAAAAATTTTGGCTCAAAATATTCAAATTCTTTAATTTTTTTTGGCATTTTGAAAGTTTTAACATTTGAATTTTTGGGTTATTTTTTGCAATAATTGAATTTGTCAACTATATAGCCATGGATTAGTCTTTTGAGTGTAGCCACAACTTTCTTTTATATTTCTCTATTGTGTGATCAAATATTTTCATTATGCTTTAATAATTTCAGCTTTGAATCTCATACATGATACATTATACATTTATGCAAAATTTTCCCGTGCATTGCACGGATTAGCGACTAGTATTATTTAAACACTCAAAACTATTGCTCAAAATATCATACCGCCCCGAGTATTTACTACTATTTAGTATTTACAGGTCATAGTGACTAACAGCCCAATCTCTGTAACTGAAAAAGGCCCAGCCCACTCGTCAGCAATGGGGGCCCACTGGGGTTGGTGTTTTTTTCTCCAAATGTCGTTTTTTGTGGGCTTGGAAAGAGTGGTGATTTGATCAAACCAACTGAATTGATTTGCTGTGAACTTTATTGCTGTTTAAGTAAACAAGTGTTATTATCTCTTTCTGTCCCTTTTTATTTGCAACTTTAGTGTGCTAGGAATTTTTCTAAATAAATATAAGGATCTTTTTGAAATATTATATAATTTATGTTATGAGTGATCTTCAACCAAAAAAATAAAAATAAAAAATAAAAACGTAATGTTTTATGAGTGATCCATGGGTTTTATTATTATTATTATTATTATTATTATTATTATTTGAGAAATTCGTGAGTTTTAATTAGCTCAACAATTTAAAATCTATTATCATTGTTTATTTGTTATCATTGAAGGAACTTCATAAATTTAAATCTATCATATCTAACCAAAAACAATTACAAGTGATAAAGTTTGATTAAAATTTTATTTCATTTCAAAAATAATAATAATGGGTAAAATAAGGAATTAAATTTTATACTACGGTCCATTGAGTCCACTGCGGCCCATTTGGTCTATATATAAAAAGATGGGTTACACCAAAGTTAGGAGGGCTATTTAGAATCAAGACACCCCACCCACCAGGGAAAATATACTATTTGCGTCGACGATGTGCTAAAAATGGGTTGTGTAGTTGTGTGCAAGACAATGAGACAGTCCTCACATTGTGGCAAGGTCCTTCATCAAGGGGAGGGTAGGTGGTAGGCCCAATAAAAGTACACAAAAGATGACAAAATACCCATAAAATATTTTTAAACTGTATTTGATAATGAGGTTGGGAACTGCAACCAAGAAAAGTTGGAGAGGATTGTTGTTCTTGCATGGCAGCTTTGGTAGTTGATACCATTGAATCACACTTACACATGGGGTTAGTGAAGTGCCAACATCTATAGGATGTAACCAGATTCTATGATGATTACAAAGCTCATTCCTCGACAATAACCTAGATACATAGTCATTCTCAAGAAAATGGGTTCCGATGTAGTCTGATAGGTACATAATCAATTATTGTATTAAATGGAAAAGGAAGAGAGAACACACAGTAAAAAAGAGACATACATCAATAGATCATCTTTTCCCTCCCTCTTGGCAAACCTATTCACTAGAATCCCATAAGTGGTAACAAATAGCCATTTAGGCTCATTTTCCAAAATGCACAATTTTGATGGCAGAAACCTATGACAAGGTTGTTCAAATTGGAGTTCAGGTTCCTTTTGGGTTTACTTTCTGCGGAAAGATTTGACACGACTTCGATTGCAAATACATATAATCTCACTCGTTAGAAACCATATTTGCTGTATAAGTTGTTCTACCGTGACATCTTTTATTATATTTGTTGTATTAGTTGTTCTGCGGTGACATCTTTTAGTATATTTTCTGTGTTAGTTGTTCTGCCATGGCATTTTTTATCATATTCGCTATATCAATTGTTCTGTCATGGCATTCTTTATCATATTTGTTGTATTAGTTGTTCTGCCCTGGCATCTTTTATTATATTTGCTGTGTTAGGTGGTCTACCGTGGCACCCCTTTTTATATTTGCTGTATCAGTTGTTTTGTTGTGTCAAAAATTTTTGCCACTTTACTTTCTTCTGTTGTAGCTGGCCCACCTAACCATAGTCCAACTCGCTGCTTTTTGTGCTTTGTTGTCTACGCCCTTGGAACACTCGGCTTACGCACAAACTGGCCTATAGCATGGTCCTGCTAAGGTATTAGGCCAGCCCCAACTTCCTGGCCTGACCCACGACTTAAAGGGTTTGAACATAGCAAAACGAGCCCAACCTATTCACACAAAAAGGCATCAACAATTAGATATCCCTAAAATAGTACAATTCTTTTTTCTTGTTTCTTGTCTATTTAGTACATATACTACAGCCAGCAGAATGTTTGTACATGCATCTCATGTAAAGATCTTAATCTTAGGAGAAACTCACATTTGCCATATTCTTTTCTAGAATGTCCTCTAACTGTGTTAGAGCTTTCTTCTAATACTTCCGGTCTTTTAATCCTACTTGCAACATGAGAATGGAAAAAACAAAACTCAGGTAAAGGGTTCTTATAACTAAGTTTTGAAAAGAAACCAAAAAAGCAGAGAGAGAAAGAGAAGGGTTACTGTAACTCTGTAATGGGAGAGGCTCACCTCTAGTTTAAAAATATCCAACTTCCTCCCATTTTTATATAAACTAGTTGCAGACTCATGTGATGTGCGGGAAAATTTGATATGATTATTTTTTATTGGATAATTATTGAATTAATATATTAGATTGTATGTTTTCAAAAATTCATTATGTATTATTTGAAATTATGTTTTAAATTAGAAGTTTTTTTGTAGTATAACAAAATACATTTTTGCATTCCAGCTGAGGAGAGGAAATGGAATTATTGTCCAAACTCCAAAGATGATTACTTTAATAGAAGCTGAGTAAGTGATTTGGAAGGAAAACAAAGCCAAGTACCTAAGTAAATGATTCATTAAGAGAGCACAAAAGAGGCATAACCCAACTACACTAGTACAAAAGAAGTATACAAGAGATTCACCAACAGATATCGGAGAAAATTGCAAAGATCGTGCTACTCAAAGATACTGCCCATGTCTGCCATCCATTCAAACAAAGATCCAAGGAATGAGAGTTTCAAGTCAAAACTGAAGTTTCCACATTTCGAAACTCTGAGCATTTCTCTCTCCAAATACCCACTTGAGATAATGAGGGATTGCATTCCAAATGCCTACACTGCAATTTCAGCTAAACCAACCCTACCAACAAGCTAATAAATCAAGTCAAATCTCAATTTTCAGCTCTTTAGAGTAGATATCCAAGGGTAGTCTGCCTGGTTTTATCCACAGTCATCAATCGGCAAAAATATGAAGAAAAACTGAGTACAAATAATGATAATGATGGTTGTGATGACAACAATAATAATGAAAACAATGATAATGAGCATAGCACCAAAAATAAGTCATGTGGGTTTCAGTTTCCTAGCAGTATGGATATGTATCAACTCCAAACCACAGTCCAAGTTATTTCTAGCATGTCAGTTGACAAACAATGAAGGGATACTTTAGGTTAAAGAAAACGCACACAAAATGAAGACAACAATGAAGGGCTGGTCTTTTACCTCAATAGTCTAGTATGTATCCATTATGTGTTTCTCACGTATATGCATCAGTTTCGTCCTAAAATTGTTCTGATGCTTTAATCCTGGTGTAGATGATGCAAAGGAAACTTTTGGGGAACTTGTAATGCAATTAGTGTGGCGTGCATCTTTTCTTCCTGCATGACACACAAATCAGTCAGAGGTCATGCCATTAATGCACAATAGCATTATCTACCATATGAGATGTTCCTCAACAGAACCTTTTCCCTGGCCCCATATATAATATGTATGCAGTTTGTATTAGATTTTTTTTTTTTTTTTTTTTGAAAAGTTGAGAGTCCAAGCAGTCAAAGTTCATCTCTTGCCATATGGGACTTTTCTGTTATTTTGGTGGAACAAAAAGGAAGGGGAGATACACATTCAGATTGAGTTGGATCAAAATGCAGGAATCAACCATCCCAGAAATGGTCATTATTTCATTTCATAATCAAGGAGCAAAGTCAAAGTGGCATAGACCTGAACTCAACTTACGTAGTCTTAAATCAGGTTGGTCTCGTTTGTAGGCAGAAGTGCTTTATTCTATTTTTCATTTGTGTGTGTCGAATTAAACCTGGTACTTTTTTGTGAGGGAGCTTTTATAAAGGTGGATATTTTAAACATATACTAACTTACAATATCCCTTAATAAAAGGAAATGATGCCTTTAATTTATGATGGTCATAACTCATCATCATTCTAGTTAAATCTTCCACAATTACACTTGGAGAAACTGATGAGAGAAGCAACATGAAAACAAAGGATTTTAATTCATAATTTCTTGACCACAAAGAAGCTCATGAGAAAGAAATAAGAAAAAGAACAACAAATATTTTCACTAACTAAATTTAGTTGCACAAAAGCATCTTCTAACACAATACTGATATGAAGTTATCAAAGTTAACTTAGATAGGAGAAACATGAAAATTAATGAGTGAAAACCTAGTATGGTGGCAAATAAGGTAGATTTCAATCCACTCTGGGATTAGTAAAATGTTAATTGACCCATTTATGTAGAATGTTAGCAAAACCATCAATCTGCTACTCAAGAAATTATCAGCCACACATTTTTCTTAATTTACATATTATCAGCATTGGATTTAAAAAAAAAAAAAAAAAAAGTGAAATTTCTGTCCGCATTTGAACATAAAATCCATATCACACATTGATGAAGAAATAGTTTGCCTACAATTCTGTGGGTTAGGAGTTATGAATTTAAAGGTTTGTCATGACAAGTGTACCTTCTAGGTCCAAAATATCTGGTTTAGAACAAATCGCATTCATTTTATTTAGTCTAGTACTTCACACACTTTATAGATCTTATAAAATTTTCAAGATAGTTGCATTGGCAACATCAAAAAAAGACTACAGATATAATAGTCTAGCAAAGACAAAACCAAGCAATATCCATAGACAACAAAAAATCTTACTATTCTACCACTTCATTGCCCTGCAAAGCTGCAAAGTGTGCAAGTCAAAATATTTCATTGAAATTGTTTTGACTAATTGCCTCTTTATCAAATATGGCATCAGATAATACAACTTCAGATGCTCCTTGGGTGATATATTTTCTGACTAAATCTGTATAAGATTAGAAAACAGATAACATCACACTGCACGCAGAAAATAAGAATGTAAAACATATCAACTTCACAAATATTTCTGATGATAATTTCTCTTTAAGTTCTCCAAAAACACATGTTCTAAGAATACTGCAAGTTTGAATTTTAATCTATGAAAAGTACACATGAATTAAGAAATATTATTTTATGCATGATTTTCATTTATTGAAGGGCTGATACATGCATTTAAAACATAATAATAACTTAAAAAAGTTTAAAGGCACTCCCAATAATGGAGAGTTAAGAATACAATTCCCAGATGAAAAATCATATTTTCTTTCTTAGTTTGGATAATAAATAGCAGAAGGGTGGAATTTTGAATCTTTCTTACTTTTGAGCATGAACGCAAAAAATTAAACTAGTGAGGCCTTACAAGCTACAGGACAGACACAAAGTGAACAACCTATTATTATGCCCTGAGAAGCAACCATTGAGATGTGATGAAAAGGCCTCTTGCACAACTGGTGGAAACAGGATAATCAAATAAATAATTATCTTCGCATTAATATCCATTTGTCTATGAAACATGGAATGCATATGGAATGGGACAATGACTACCATATGAACTGCCCCATCTTCAACATCATTGAACATGTCAAGACTTGCCTTTACAATTTTGGCACCAGAGTCATATGCAGACAATATCTGTAAATCACAATCAGGTTTTAAGTTTTCTTTCCAAGGAATATAGCTCAAAAGTTTCGAATCTCAAACAGAACGCTAGAAAACAAATCACTCTGAATAGAAGTGCCCAACAAGATAAACATTATAAGAAGTCAAGTGCTTAAAGAAAAATTCTAAAAAAAATCTGTAAAAGCTTAGAAATGAAAGAAAGCTTAAGTTTTAAAAGATGCCCTTACTTCTGTTGGGGTCATTACACCAGGTATGTACAAAACTTCACCACATTGGGCATCAACCATAATGTCCCAACAGCCAATGAGCACGTTTAGAGTAAACAGAAGAAAGGGTACTAATGATGTCTCCTAACAGGTTTGTTTAGGTTTTAATTCAAGATAGAAAGCTACAAGAACAGCATAGAATTGATAAAGTAGGTTTTAATGTATAGAATTGAAAAATAGAAGATGTGATGAATGGTAAATTGTAAAATGATATGTTAAAATTGATAAAGTAGGTTTTGATGCGTTAAAATAGCATTTGGCGCAGCATAGCTGATGAGAATGCTCTTAGTTCCACCTGATTTATCACCATTATATTCTGACAGGTGTTAGAAGAAGAAGCATAGCACGAAGAAAATGGATATGTTAGCGAACACAAATTTAGAAAGTAAAACACCTTTGATAGAGGCTGGTCATGGTGAAGAAGAAACTAAGAAAAGGTGGTGGCAGAAAGTGTTGGACGTGGAAGAGGCCAAGAAACAAGTCTTGTTTTCCCTACCAATGATTCTTACAAACGTTTTCTATTACTTGATCACCTTGGTATCTGTCATGACCTTGGTGTCTGTCATGTTTGCCGGCCACCTTGGTGAGCTTGAGCTTGCTGGAGCCACTCTTGCAAACTCTTGCGCAACTGTCACCGGCTTTGCTTTCATGGCAACTCTTATCTGTTATTGTAGTTATGTGATGAATATCTAAACCTTCTTTTTCCTCCTATGTTACCCTTTAGTCTTTAAAGAACATATGATTAAAAAAAAGGCAGCAAGAAAATATTAGTATATAAAGGATATCAAGGTACAAGTAAATACGATTTGGTATTTTATATGATCATTGATATTGTTAAACTTTCTTTTAGTACTTTTTTTTTTCCGGGGGGGGAAGGTAGATATGGATAAGCACGGCCACAATTTTTTTTTTTTTTCCAAACTGTTTTTTTATATGAATGAAAATCAAGTTAGTCTGTGGATAAGCACTGCAACATAATCATTGCTGGGAGGGAAAAACGGTTATGCTATCTAGTAAGGAGTACAAAGGATATCAAGGTACAAGTAATCTAAAATATGACAGTTGGGTCTATTTGGGTTTTGGCTGGGTTTAATTGGTGTAGGTTGCATGAGGTTTTTGAGTTTTTGTGGAGTGTTTTTTAGGTTTAGATTAACGCGGATGGGTCGGTTTCATGAGGTTTTTGGCTTTCTGTGGAGTGGTTGCTAGGTTTTGTGGGTTTAGGTGGCAGTGGCGGCGTTGTGGACCTGCAATTTATAGTAGTATCTAACATCACTCTTTCAATAACCGACACAAGCTCTCTCTTCAAAATTTTGATGTTAGGAGTTAGGACGCATAAGTTAATGCAAGTAACATTGCGTTAGTAGAGAATTCAAAGAAAATCTTAATGCAAATATCAGCCCAAAAGCATCAATATCCAAGCACCAATACCACCACATTAATTTATTCTTTACTTTCCAAAACTCCATTCATTCTCACTCTTCTCACCCCCAAAGTCCTACCTTTTTTCTCTCTCTAAACTCACCTTTTTTCTCTACGCTGACCCTGTCAACACCTAGGTTGCGTGGGCCATAAGTATCTGGATTTTTGGCAAGGCAAAGAGTTGTTGTCACCTTTTTTTTACTCCACACTCCACAAATCTTTCTCCTTTGGCCCCTTCTTGATTCTCGAATCAATCCATTTTAAAAAGGCGTAAATTTACCTTTAATCCCTACATTTTGAACCTTTTTAAAATGTGCTAAATCATCCACCATCACCTTATCAATGTGGTGACATGAATAATATTCATCATTGTTAAATTCACCAAAACTTGCAATAACGCCACCATCCACCTCATCTATCCTTAATACCCAACCGGAAAAGTTGATTCAAAGCTGGTTCTACAACTATTCCGTTCTGTCTCCATCTCATTGAATTTTGTTTTGACAAGAATAAAAATATTGGGATGTTGGTCCCTCACAATGTTGGGAGCTTCTTATAACAAAGGTTAACCCACACCGGATTACCCGAACCAATCTTCCAGTTATCCAAAGTAACTTGAACAAAAGGAGGATGTGGACTTAGAAACTAAGCCTACTAACCAAGCTACTTCATTTATAGCATCTCCTTTTACCGCCCACCAGCAATGTTGGAAAATGCCACAGTAATATCCATTCATTCTAGGGGCTTTATCTCCCCTCATCTCCTTAAGAGCTTTGACTATCTCATCCTTTTCAAAATCCTGTTCCAGCACCAATTTATCTGCCTCAGCTATGAAAGAAAAAGCCAACCCATCTTCTGTTGGCCTCCAAAACTCAAGTCTTTTTGTAAAGGAATTCATAAAGATTAACTATCTAGTTCCTTCCCTCAGAATCCTCCTAATAAACTGTTCCATTCACCTCATTGACCAATTGTCCTAATAACTTTTTAAAGCAAAAAATAAGATAGATCTCTTCATGCCTATAACTTATCCGTTTTGAAAACACTTTGTTGGACACAAGTTTCTTCCTGTACATCAACATCAAATTTTTCTAGAATTGGGAAATTCACAATAAATAAACAAAGCCTCAATTCTTATATTTAAGGGTAAAATACAGTTTACTCCATTGTAGCTCTACTTCATTTCAATTTAACACACTGACTTTCAATTGTTGCAAACCATTTTCTTTCAAATTATGGCGTCTGTGAGCTAAACCTTTAATGTCCCTGCCCAATTTGGTTCTGAGTCACCAGTTACTTCAGCTTTTGCAACTCCAATTTCCGTTCTTCACACTCTTTCTGCAGTTCCAGTAAAGAGTGTTTCTTCTTGTTCCACCATCTGTGAGAATTTTAAAACAGTGGAAGAAATTAAAATTCAGCTCCGGCTAAATTTTTTTAAATAATCTGTAGAGAAAAGCACAAAATAAGAAAGATCACTTCAAGCCTATGAGTTATCCTTTTCAGTGAACCCAATGACACAAACTTTCAATTGCTACAGTTGAACCACTAAGTTTGGATTAAAATGAAATTGTTAGGATTTCATCCAAATTAATGGATTTTTCATTTTGTTGGTAAGTAATTTACCCCCTTATGTTTTGATCCACTCACAATTCAATATCACAGATGTTTTTAATTGCTATGTTTTAACTCCTAAGGTTTGAACTGGAATGAAGTCATTAAGGTTATATATGTTGGATTGAATTCTAACAATTTTGTTTTAGTCCAAAATTTAAGGAGTCAATATAACAATTGAAAATTTGTGTAATAAAATTGTGGAAGGACTAAACCACAAGAAAGTAATTGTGAAAGGACTAACCCAGCAACCAGTTCCACAAAAAAACCCAAAACACTTCATTGTTTTCTTGAACTTTTCACAGACCAGAGTAACTCTCTTCACTCCCAAGCCCCAACTCAACTTTCTGTGGTTTCTCTCTGGTTTCTTCATTTCCCAAATTTCTCTCATTTTCACAAGCGAATCATGTCGATTGTCGCGGAGGCTGTTGCGGGGGCTGCTTCATCTACTTTCTTTGATGTGCTGTTTGACAACTCAAGCTCCCCTGATTTGTTGAAGATCTTTCGGCAAAAGAACGTTGATGCTGATCTCAAGAAGTGGAAGAGAACGTTGCTGAAAATCCATGCTGTAGAGGCAGATGACAAGCAGGTTGGTGAAGATTTGGCTGGATGAGCTGGAAGACTTGGTTTATGATGTGGACGACATCTTGGACGAGTTTGAAAGCATGGGTTTGCTTGTCTGTGATATTGAATTGTGACAGTGGATCAAAACATAAGGGGGTTTCTACGATAAAGAAAGAGAGAAAAGGAAAAGTGGTTTACCAGGTAGAACTGTGATGCTTCTTCTGCTTGCTCTCTCTCTAGTCTCTACTGTATTGTATTCAGCTCTCTAGTAGATACCCATTTGTGAAAGAGGTTAAAGGGGCGGGTGAAAACCTTTTTCTAATATCTATAGCCTTTTGAACCTAAAAAGTAACTTGTCAATAAAATTTAAATTTTTTAAAAGTTTTATTTTAAGGTATTGATAATTCAAAACATTGTATTATTTAAATAAGTTATATAACTTATTAAAAAAATTAGAAAAAAGTTATAACTTTATTTTTCCGCATCATAATCTGAAATAAGTTGTATAACTTTTGTTTTTATTGTAATTATTTATGTATAATAATAGTTTTTTGGAATTCATGGTCATCTTATTATGTCACTACTTGCATCAATTCATAATTTTTTTTTAAAAGTAAAAGTTAATAAAATCTCATACAAAAAATGCAGTCTGAAATTTCGTAAGAATGAACAAATTTTAGATAAAATGGTCAAAATTAGGCTGATATGTCCTGAATTTGCATTGAAACAAAATTAAGGGATGTGATTGTTATACCGGTTTATGTATAGGAACAGAAAATTCATGCCATTCCAATCAAAACATAACCACTTTCAAAACTTTAATATTAATTTTTTTTTAAAGAAGATAATCTTGAACTCTTAATTATAATTTACAACACTTCCACATCAATTTTAATTTGGATTGTCATCAAGGCATCCAAGTCAACATAGATTTCAGAATAAAATGGTGAATTTGGAAGCGAGATCTATATTTTCTAATAATTTTGGATTTAAAATAAATGCTCTCAATCCAAACTTGTCTTTTCTTATTCTTAAATAAATGCATCGAAATAAACCGAAATGCAATGTTGATGTGACTCAACATGAGCATAATAACAATAGATGTAAGACTTTGCTTTTAGATATTATATACATAGATTACATTTGATCTAAAAAATATAAGTAGTCATTCTTTTTTCTTGATCTAAGGGTGTTCATTATGGGCAATTGTGAGGTGAATGGAACAGTTTATTAGGAGGATTTTGAAGTGTTTTTTTGTGGAACAGTTTATTCGGACAATTGTATGATGTTTTTGGGTTTTTGTGGAACTAGTTGCTAGGTTTTGTTCAGGAATGGTTGGCTGTGGTGCAGTGATGGTTGAATGATTTGGTTTGGTGGTGGCTAGTTATGGTGCGGTGGTGGCTAACTGAATGGCTCAATCGTGGTTGATTGTGCTAAGAGGATAGTGAAAAAATAAATATTTATATGAAGTAAGAAAGTATTGAGTTTGATGCATATATATAAAAAAACACGGATAGCTAAACTGGAAAAAATAGTATTTTTTAGGTTAGTTTAACTAAAAATTTTAGTAGTCTGACTTGAATGCTCGCTTCTAGCAAGTTTAGGCTATCTATTAAAAAGTTGAACTCAAATACATTTATGTGTTTGTAAACAAGTCCACCCATTTCATAGTAAATAGTTTTTAACAATTTGATCAATCGTGGTTGACTGTGCTAAGAGGATAGTGAAAAAATAAATATTTAAATGAAGTAAGAAAGTATTGAGTTTGATGCATATATATAAAAAAACACGGATAGCTAAACTAGAAAAAATAGTATTTTTTAGGTTAGTTTAACTAAAAATTTTAGTAGCTTGACTTGAATGCTCGCTCCTAGCAAGTTTAGACTATCTATTAAAAAGTTGAACTCAAATACATTAATGTGTTTGTAAACAAGTCCACCCATTTCATAGTAAATAATTTTTAACAATTTGATCAATTGTGGTTGATTGTGCTAAAAGGATAGTGAAAAAATAAATATTTAAATGAAGTAAGAAAGTATTGAGTTTGATGCATATATATAAAAAACACGGATAGCTAAACTAGAAAAAATAGTATTTTTTAGGTTAGTTTAACTAAAAATTTTAGTAGTCTGACTTGAATGCTCGCTTCTAGCAAGTTTAGACTATCTATTAAAAAGTTGAACTCAAATACATTAATGTGTTTGTAAACAAGTCCACCCATTTCATAGTAAATAATTTTTAACAATTTGATCAACCTAATTTTTATATATTTATAAATACAAATTATTTTGTTTGAGTAATTCAAATAATATAATTTTAATTATAATTTAGTTTTTATTTATTTGCTTGATTTGTGAAGGAATAAAAAAAAATTAGTCATAATATTTACCATATACAAAAAAGAATAAGTCAATCAAGTAGTTTGTAAACAAGTTCAATAAGTATTAATCGTATAAGGTTATCTATATTATATGACGCCTCTCTAGAGAGAGAGAGAGAGAGAGAGAGAGAAGAGAGAGAGAGAGAGAGAGAGAGAGAGAGAGAGAGAGAGATTTGGTGGTCTTCATAAAAATGATGAATAGGATCAACCAAGCCCGATTCTCCCAACACCAAAATCCAAATCTTCTGTACCCATCATATCCAAAAAGACATATTATACCCTATATATCATCGTGAGGAACAATCCAAAATTTCCCACACATTCAGTACCTTTCTTCTATGTCTCAATCCATTTTATTGTCATATGGATCTCAAAGTCTCAATGATATAGAACAGACAGCACATGCATTCCTTGAACAGCAGGGGCGCAGGAAGTCACAACGCAAGATCAAAGGGGGTACCAGTAGGGGGCATCGGGGTAACAGTGTCGGAATTGCATGAAATTTGGCAGGTTAAAGGGAAACGACGATCTGATCCAGACTCATGTCATGAACGTCACCAAAATTTAGGCGAATTCCTTCATTAAGGCCCGATAACAGCGTTTTTGCTATTTATAGTAATATTTGTTTTTCCTTAATAACTTTTAGTTTAAAAGTCAGAATAAGGTCCCGTCTATTTTGGGACGACCCTTAAGGTCAGTAGTTTATGATTCTGTAGTTAACTCAATTTTGCCATTTTTGGTAAAATTCGGTAATTTTGTCCCCTAATCGCTTAATTAGCGCGAATTAGGGTTTTAAACGTTTTTTCTTAGTATTTATATGTTTTGTAGCCGTCAGAGGCAAATTAGACTATTATCAATAAACACAGACTTTTGTCAAATTTTCTTCTGGTGGATTCCAGTTTTATCTCCTTGTGGATTCAGGGAAACCCCTCGTGGATTCGAGGTTTACTACCAGAAACTAACAGTTTAGTTTCTGTTTCATCAAGAGAGCATCGTGTATGTTTCTCTTCAGGCTTCCACGACATCACTCAACCTGAATTTCAATGCTATAGAGCTGGCTTCTATTCTATTGAGCTAAATGTGTAACATTCTTTGTATGAATCACCTAGTGCTTTTGGCACTACGTCCACTCCTACGTACCTCTGTGTACTTCTGTGTCTCATAATCTTTCTCCTCTTTCTAACGAAATTTTTTTATCACTTATCAAAACAACAAGGGTCCAGTTAATGGCATATATTAATCATCTATATTAGAAAAGTTTTTATGGGAAATTGAAATAAATATTAAAACAATTAATTATTTTTTCATAAAAAATTTCCTAAAATAGTTTACTAATGACATATGTTAGCAAAACCCAAACAACGATAAGTCCTTGTCTTGTTACCTTTGAGAGCTTGAATTCTTGGCCAAAACAAGGTCAGCTTAGAAACGCCGTAGAGTGTAGACACCAACTTACAGCTTTATAATTTTTCAAATAATTTTTTTTTTCTATGAACTACTTTACAAATTAAACACAATTTTTGTCATCATTTCTTCCATTTATGATTGAACCTGTACTTTACAGAGGATGCAAATATTTTCCTTATTCTGGATAATGTAGAATAACTTAAAATTAGTATTGCAGAAAAAGTTTTTAGCATTATTTTTGCATTCCAGCTGAGGTGAAGAAATGGAATTATTGTCCGAACTCCAAAGATAATTACTTTAATAGAAGCTGAGTAAGTGGTGTAAAATTAGTGATTTAGAAGGAAAACAAAGCCAAGTAACCAAGTAAATGATTCATTAAGAGAGCACAAAAGAAGCATAACCCAACTACCCTAGTACAAAAGAAGTATACAAGAGATTCACCAACAGATATCAGAGAAAATTGCAAAGATCATGCTACTCAAAGGTACTGCCCATTTCTGCCATCCACTCAAACAAAGATCCAAGGAATGAGAGTTTCAAGTCAAAACTGAAGTTTCCACATTTCGAAACTCCGAGCATTTCTCTCTCCAAATACACCACTTGAGAGAATGGGGGATTGCATTCCTAATGCCTACACTGTAATGAAGACTAAACCGACCTTACCAACAAGCTAATAAATCAGTTCAAGGCTCAATTTTCTGCTCTTCAAAGTAGATATCGCATGGTTTATTCATAGTCATCAATCTGCAAAGATATGAAGAAAACTGAGTACAAATAATGATAATGATGGCTGTGATGACAACAATAATAATGAAAACAATGACAATGAGCATAGCACCAAAAATATTTCAAAAGTCATGTGGGTCTCAGTTTCCTAGCAGAATGGATATGTATCTACTCCAAACCACAGTCCATGTTATTTCTAGCCTGTCAGTTGACAAACAATGAAGGGATACTTTAGGTTAAAGAAAACGCACACAAAATGAAGACAACAATGAAGGACTGGTCTTTTACCTCAATAGTCTAGTATGTATCCATTATGTATTTCTAGCGTATATGCATCAGTTTTGTCCTAAAATTGTTCGGATGCTTTAATCCTGGTGTAGGTGACGCAAAGGAAACTTTTGGGGAACTTGTAATGCAATTAGTTTAGCGTGCACCTTTTCTTCCTGCATGACACAAATCAGTCAGAGGTCATGCCATTAATGCACAATAGCATTATCTACCATATGAGATGTTCCTCAACAGAACCTTTTCCCTGGCCCCATATATGATATGTATGCAATTTGTATTAGATTTTTTTTTTTTGGGAAAGTTGAGAGTCTAAGCTGTCAAAGTTCATCTCCTGCCATATGGGACTTTTTTGTTGTTATTTTGGTGGAACAAAAAGGAAGGGGAGATTCACATTCAGATTGAGTTGGATCAAAATGCAGGAATCAACCATCCCAGAAATGGTCATTATTTCATTTCATAGTCAAGGAGCAAAGTCAAAGTGGCATAGACCTGAACTGAACCAACCTAGTCTTAAATCAGGTTGGTCTCGTTCGTAGGCTGAAGTGCTTTATTCTATTTTTCATTTGTGCGTGTTAAATTAAACCTGGTACTTTTTTGTGAGGGAGCTTTTATCAAGATGGACAATTTAAACATATACTAACTTACAACATCCCTTAATAAAAGGAAATGATGCCTTTAATTTATGATGGTCATAACTCATCATCATTCTAGTTAAATCTTCCACAATTACACTTGGAGAAACTAATGAGAGAGGCAACATGAAAGCAAAGGATTTTAATTCATGGTTTCTTGACCAACGACGCCACGTTATGGTCAGGGTGTTCTAGGAACACCTTGACCTGAATATATATATATATATATATAATAATTAATTTTTTTTATTTGTTTACCCTTAAAAAGGGGGGGGGGGGGGGGGGGGGGGGGGGGGGGGGGGGGGGGGGTTGTGTTAGTGAATTCCTCAAATAGGAATTTATGGGGAGCCACAACTTAAATGTGCTCATTGCTACTTCGTCGTTTCTTCTGCCTATATTGTTATACAACTCCCAAAATTGATCATAGTAAGCACAAAGGGTTTCCCCCTTGCACATTGAATCGATATGAGAGAATAGATGGGCTGTGGAACTCAGTTGCAGGTCACGAAACTCAGTTGCAGGTCACGAATTTGGCCCCAAAAGCCTATGTGAGCTCCTCAAAACTATGGATAGAACCATTCTCCAGTCTATCAAACCATCTCATAGCTGTCGACCCTAGGCTCAATGGAAAGATCTTGCACATTAACTGTTCGTTTCTAGAATACAAAGCCATACTTTGATTGAAATAACTTACATGCTCCACAAAATCAGTCCAACCATAGTAGATCATGAACGTAGGCCTGACAAAGTGGTGCGGGACCCTCATCCTCCCTATCTTCTTGGAAAAAGGGGAATGTGAAATCTGCCATAGAGCTCGGCTCACTGCATCCAAGGACATCGGCCCAAAATTGGTCTAGACCAAATGTCATCCACCCACAATATATATACACACAAATTTATATGACATTTTTACAATTATCATGCATATGAAATATTTATAAGATTTATTTGTCTAGTGTAAAATGCTAAAGTTGATGCAAATATAGTGACCCCATGACTTTTATCCCTCCTAAAAAAAAAAATTGAAGTTAATATTAAATCCTAAAAAAAAAGACCAAAATCTTGATGTTGATTCACTCAATTTTTTCTAGCTCAGTTCATTTATCATTGTTCTCTTTCCCTCTCTCTCTCTTGTATTTTACACTTACGCATAGGAAATTTAGAGTCTATTTGGGAACAGCTTATTTAGCTGAAACTGAAATTTTTTTTGTTAAAAGTACTGTAAATAAATGTAAAAGTTAACTAAAATAGTACAGTGAGACCTATGAATAGTACTAAAAAGTGCATTAGGACCCCTGAGTAGTACCAAAAATAAGTTAAATAGTAGCAAGAATAAACTAAATAGTAAAATAAGTTGACTTAAAACTCTAATCCCAAATGCAACCTTAGTATCCACTAATTAAGGGTTTCTAATACAGGTACACAATGGCATTCATTGTGATCATTTTAATTCTAGCTGGGATCACCACATCCGCTTCCACCACCACCACAACCAACTCCACCAAGCTAGAGCTGCTACATAGAGAGAGAAATGGCAATTATAGCCATTGGTTTCAACAAAGAATGAAACGTGATGCCAAAAGGGTTGCGTACCTTATGAATCACATATCACTCCAGAAATGGAAAGACACTGATGGCATAACTATTGTGTTGGGTTGGCTAAAACAAGTATCAAACAAATCCACTCCGAGTGCTCGAGGGATGTCTATGGTTTGTGCAATAAAAGCATCATGGAATGCTTCATAAGCTACTTTTGGAAATCCACTCATGGTGGTCCCCGAGTCCATGATCACTCCTCCATCACCTGATTCTGTTAGATGAAAAATATCTTCGAAAATAGGCAGCCGAATGCCTTCGACTCCAAGCCCTATCATCTAAACATAGTAAAAACTTGGGTTATTTATGCTGGAAAGCAAAGGAACCCATACAGAACCTGTTGAGATAGCTTATCTTCCTATCACAAGTGATCCAGACACCTGGCTATCTCTGCTGGGCAAACAGTAGCTGAAAAATCCACCAACTGGAATCTCATACACAAGGGATAAGGGTCCAGCTCCGAATCCCATAGTCCCAGCTTGATGACTAAATGTGCCCTTCTTCGTATAACCACACCCTATAGCCATGTTTAGGATTCTAACATCCCCAAACACTATAGTTTTAAACACAAGGGTTCCTTTGGACTCAGACCGATCACCATATGATGCTCGGTATGAGCAACTACCCTTATGATCACAATCCTTCTTTCCATTGAGTCCATCACAAGCTGAAGATTCACATGGTATTTCTGTGTAACTAGAAGATCGTGTTGGATCAAAAATAGGGTCAAATTGGCTATGGCATTGCTGGCACTTTTGGCTTTGTACCCAAATTAGGTCACTCCCAGTGTCCATGATTACATGTTGGACTATTGGTGGGGAACCTATCTCTATCGAAATGATGTACTCACCAACTCCTTCGTTGATTTTGTGGGAGAAGTTGTGTCTGGTGTGAACAAAGGAGTTGGTGAGTACATCATTTCGATAGAGATAGGTTCCCCACCAATAGTCCAACATGTAATCATGGACACTGGGAGTGACCTAATTTGGGTACAATGCCAAAAGTGCCAGCAATGCCATAGCCAATTTGACCCTATTTTTGATCCAACACGATCTTCTAGTTACACAGAAATACCATGTGAATCTTCAGCTTGTGATGGACTCAATGGAAAGAAGGATTGTGATCATAAGTGTAGTTGCTCATGCCAAGCATCATATGGTGATCGGTCTGAGTCCAAAGGAACCCTTGTGTTTGAAACTATAGAGTTTGGGGATGTTAGAATCCTAAACATGGCTATATGGTGTGGTTATACGAACAAGGGCACATTTGGTCATCAGGCTGGGATTATGGGATTGGGAGCTGGACCCTTATCCCTTGTGTATAAGATTCCAGTTGGTGGATTTTTCAGCTACTGTTTGCCCAGCAGGGATAGCCAGGTGTCTAGATCACTTGTGATAGGAAGAGAAGCTATCTCAACAGGTTCTGTATGGGTTCCTTTGCTTTCCAGCATAAAGAACCCAAGTTTTTACAATGTTCGGATGATAGGGCTTGGAGTCGGAGGCATTCGGCTGCCTATTTCCGAAGATATTTTTCATCTAACAGAATCAGGTGATGGAGGAGTGATCATGGACTCGGGGACCACCATGAGTAGATTTCCAAAAGTAGCTTATAAAGCATTCCGTGATGCTTTTATTGCACAAACCATAGACATCCCTCGAGCACCCGGAGTGGATTTGTTTGATACTTGTTTTAGCCGACCCAACACAATAGTTATGCCATCAGTGTCTTTCCATTTCTGGAGTGATATGTGATTCATAAGGTACACAACCCTTTTGGCATCACGTTTCATTCTTTGTTGAAACCAATGGCTATACTTGTCATTTCTCTCTCTATGTAACAGCTCTAGCTTGGTGGAGTTGGTTGTGGTGGTGGTGGAAGCGGATGTGGTGATCCCAGCTAGAATTAAAATGATCACAATGAATGCCATTGTGTACCTGTATTAGAAACCCTTAATTAGTGTATACTAAGGTTGCATTTGGGATTAGAGTTTTAAGTCAACTTATTTTACTATTTAGTTTATTCTTGCTACTATTCAACTTTTTTTGGTACTATTCAGGGGTCCTAATGCACTTTTTGGTACTATTCATGGGTCTCACTGTACTATTTTAGTTAACTTTTACATTTATTTACAGTACTTTTAACAAAAAAATTTCAGTTTCAGCTACATAAGCAGTTTCCAAATAAACCCTAAATTTCCTATGCATAAATGTAAAATACAAGAGAGAGAGAGGGAAAGAGAACAATGATAAATGAACCGAGCTAGAAAAAATTGAGTGAATCAACATCAAGATTTTGGTCTTTTTTTTTTAGGATTTGAAATCAACTTCAAATTTATTTTTTAGGAGGGATAAAAGTCATAGGGTCACTATATTTGCATCAACTTTAGCATTTACACTAGACAAATAAATCTTATAAATATTTCATATGCATGATAATTGTAAAAATGTCGTATAAATTCGTGTGTATATATATTGTGGGTGGATGATATTTGGTCTAGACCAATTTTGGGCCAATGTCCTTGGATGCAATGAGCCGAGCTCTATGGCAGATTTCACATTTCCCTTTTTCCAAGAAGATAGGGAGGATGAGGGTCTCGCGCCACTTTGTCAGGCCTACGTTCATGATCTACTATGGTTGGACTGATTTTGTGGAGCATGTAAGTTATTTCAATCAGAGTATGGCTTTGTATTCTAGAAACGAACAGTTAAGGTGCAAGATCTTTCCGTTGAGCCTAGGGTCGACAGCTATGAGATAGTTTGATAGACTGGAGAATGGTTCTATCCATAGTATTAAGGAGCTCACATAGGCTTTTGGGTCCAAATTTGTGACCTGCAACTGAGTTCCACAGCCCATCTATTCTCTTTTATCGATTCAATGTGCAAGGGGGAAACCCTTTGTGCTTACTATGATCGATTTTGGGAGTTGTATAACAATATAGGCAGAAGAAACGAAGAATTAGCAATGAGCACATTTAAGTTGTGGCTCCCCATAAATTCCTATTTGAGGAATTCACTAACACAACCCCCCCCCCCTCCTCACGCACCCCCGAAGACATGCAATAGCTCATGGAATAGATAGAAGAATATAAGAGGCTCAATGACAACCAGCTCCAAGTAAGGGGGAAGGGTCATGTCGTTGTGCTTGACAGAAGGGAGACTAGGACAGAAAATTTTCCTCCAATGCAAAGAAAAGATCCCAGATTTTAGAATCCTAATCCTTGGGAGGAGGTTGTGAACTTAGCTTTCAAGGAGCTGATGCATAAAATCTTGGAGACGATAAAGCATGAGACTTTCCTTCGTTGGCCTAGTAAGATGAGCGGTGACCCTTCAAGAAGAAATCAGAATCTTTATTGCACTTACCACAAAGACAAGAGCCATATCATCGAGCAATGCCAAACTTTCTGAGATCACTTAGAGTAGTTGGCCAAAGCCGGGCTCTTGAAGTAATTCATGATGACTGAAGGGGTTGGACCTTCGAAATCCAATTCGGGTAGTCGAGAAAGGCTCGTGCCACCTTTCCTGGGAATCATTGAGGTCATTCATATTGTGCCGATGAGTGGCAACCATGGTAATGGGTGCTGAGGGATCTTGACTAATACCCCTCAACAAGATTAGGACATTAGAGCTTGGCAGGAAAAGAGACGAAGGTCGACGGAGGAAATGATCGGGTTCAATGATAAAAATCTGAGGGGAGACTCAAAGGTAACCTAACCTCTCCCTTTAAAATTGCTATTAACGAGATGAACACATTTTTTGGTCTCCTCCTAAGCGATATGTCACTCTCTTGATGGTATTCTATCCCTACGTCGTTAGGATCCCCATATTTAGTCTTAAAGGCACTAAGACTTTTAGGATTATTGAGCAAATGGGCAAACCCACCCATAACTAAACTAGAAAGTAAGGAAGCAAACAATGGGAAGAAGATACTTACAGAGAGAGTGAACGAATAGTTTCGGGAGGCAACTCTTTATATAAGGGAAATAAATGGAGGAAAATGGGGATTAGAGCCTCCAAAAAGCATTTATGAAGATAGAATGAGCAGGAAAATTCGTTGCCTCCTTTACCCTTTAAAATTTGCACCCCTTAGGAACCAAAAGACAATCAATCATAATTGTCGATATTGGACAAGTGTTAAGAGGTGAGTGAAAACTGAAAGGTCGAATCCAACGCAATTAATTCCTAACAACTAACATCATTAAGGATTGACAACTATGACAAAACATGATCCAATGTGCCAAGAATTAAACCACGATCCCACCATCAGACACAACGAAAGTGGAATCGTGGGGAACTATTGTGGGTGGATGATATTTGGCCCAGACTGAATTTGGGCCAATGTCCTAGAGGCGGCCCAACAGGTGACGTATAAAAAGTCCCGAACAAATCCATAACACAAAAAATCGTGTTGAAGGCCCACCAACCTCACTATCCCTACTAAGGAATGAAGAGATATGACGCATTGGATGAGTCCACCATCTGGGCACAGGTTTCAATGCATGGCACAAGTTACAAGGAAATTGCTACAATGGTGGTATTAGGAGGGCCCACCTTCTAATTACAAATTAGATATGTTGGAACAGTAGACCAGACCCAGATGGCCACCTAGATTCTAAAAAATGGTAGGAACAATGCAAAGGTAGAAGATTCCCATTATTACCGACCGCTAACTCAAGAGTATAAAAGAGGGGAAATTCAAAGGGGAAAGAATGAAACATTTTTGGGGAGAGAAATAGTGGAGAAACAAGGTTTTTTGGGATAGTTGGAAACACAAAACCTATTCTAGCCCATGCACGCATCTCCAAAAATCAAAGAACCACCTCGTGGGGCTTGATAAATAGGTCTTAATAGTCTTAGGAACTGATCCATCCGTCGATCCATCATTTTAACCCTTTCTAGGGTTTCCCGTTGCTCTGCACCCTCAATTTAACCTACAACTTAGTCGTGGTACCTGTCTAGAGAAAGTATTATGGATTTGGTCCTCCACACACACCCAAATATATATAGGGCTTAGGTTCATACATTTCTCTTATATAATATCTAATTCTAATGATTTATCTGAGAATGCATACGTCATCTTTTGCAATTTTTTTTATTTTGTTTTTAATGCATGCACAAAGATTCAAGACATTGTGAGATACTAAGATTCAGTTTTAAAATATAACAAAAAGTTGTGTCCCACTAAAAAAGGTTCCCTTTTTCTATACTGCCATTTTAGTTTGGTGTTAAAGCAATTAATATTATATCATGAAAATACCAAATAAAATAGAATTTGCACTTGTACATATTGAAAGAGTAAAAATTTCTTGTCCAAATAATGACACCTAGAGTAATGACAAAATAAATTAAACATGTATATTATGTCTATCTCTTACGTATATCCTCTTATGGCAAAAATTATACTAGTAGAAGAGCTGAATTTAAATATTGAATAAATAAACAAATTACAAATCACTATAAAAACTAATTGATAAATACTGAGATTCCAATTGCTTGCAACTATATATGGTTCAGCACAAAAAATCGATTTTTCTATGCAGGCTGCTGTTTTTGTACTTTCTGACTGACTTTGACCATCATTGACACAATTTAATTAATTAATTAGGTAGAAAGACAAGAAAAGAAGATAGACCATACATAAAATGTCCAACCTATTACATACTAGCATATAACCCACACTATGTGCAGGGCTTGTATATATATTTTTTTGATAAACATACTAGAATTTTCATTAAATCAAAGCACAAGATACATCATGAAGAAAAGCTTGTTCAATAAAACAAAGGATTCTCTTCAATCCAAGCTAAATAGTCATAAATGCCTAAAACATATTTTGCTAAAAGATGAGCAGGCCTATTGCCTTGCCGATGAACATGAGAGAAATGAACATTGCGAAAGTCAAGACTTGCAGCTAATATTCCATACACCACAGGTGCCACTGAAGATGGAGCCGAAACATTCTCACACAAAGATTGAACAATATAAAAGAGTCACCCTCCAAAACAAAGTCCAAAATACCAACTTTCTTTGCAAACAGCAAACCCAATTCAAATGCTTTAGCCTCAACTTCAATAGCTCCCAACAGTGCCTGAATTTTTTTACATAAACCAACAATGAACTTATCTTCATGATCTTGGATAACAACCCCTATCCCAGTAGCTTTTTGAGAAGAAAAAATATCCTTGCTTAAAACCACATTGACCACAGACCCACACCATCCAATCTCTATCTGATTTTGTGTCCATGAGGAAGGCAATTTTGGGCTTCTCTATCCTAGCTACCTTCTTCAAGGCATTAACTTTACGAGGGTTCCCAGCCATCCGACAATTCCAACTTAAAAGACTCATTGTTCCTAGTGGGGTTGCTTAGCAACCTTTGCCGATCCCAAATGTGTAGCTAAAAGAACACTAAGCTTTTTAGTTTCCTCAACAAACTTCACCTTCTTATCTGTAGATGAAGAGGACACACTCCCAGTGAGTTTTCTATTTGAACTCACTTGAACTTTGGAATTCTAGTCCAAGTCCAAAGTTTACCAATACGAGTTTTCCTAACCTTATCCTGCTTCTCACAGCCCATATTAAAATAAACTCCACTATTAGCCAACTCATGCAAAGGAATGTGCTTATTTAAATGACTCTCCAAATCTTGTATAACCACCATATTCTCGATAGGCTCTTTATCCATCTTTTCTGGCATGCTAATAGATGATAAACTACCAACAACTTCCACTTCTGACTCACCAACATTTAAATTTGAATTTAGGCCCCAAAACCTTCGGATAATTCATTATCAATCTCTCTCAGAGTATTCTCAAAATATATTAATTCATTAGTAGGCTACTAATAGTCATTTTTTTGGGGTGAATTAGTAGGCATTAAGCCACCCTACTACAAATTAACTAAAATACAGTCAAACTGTATTGTTCAGGGGTAAAATAAAAGAAGCTATAATCCAAGGTCTAGAGACTCTAGACCACTTCTGTTGTTTAGGTTTAGTGTTCTATACTTCTACTACGATTGTACTAGCTTTTACTACATATGGTATTGTATTTATATGCTATTAGACCTAGATTTTTTTTATAGCAAAATTAGGCCTAGAACTTTTGGGCTTATGTATAGGCTACTATATGTATAGTTTATACGCACAGTTCCATTACTATAGAATGTCTTGTTTTTTAATTGAGAGACAACACTAGGAAATAGTGTTTATTTTAATCCTGAAACAAAAATGAAAGGCAGGGGTGAAAAAAAAAAACAAGTAGGTTGGAAGTTGTGCATATTCAACTTGTCAAATTCCATGGCAATGGCAGCTATGTATCTGCTTCAATTTTTGTTGATCTTGCTGTTGTTTAAGGTTTGTTTATGTGAGAGAGATAGGCAGATGGGGTTTGTGGGTTTGGGTTCAAGTTTACAGATTTGGGGGATTTAAAGTTTCAAACTTTGAAATTAAGAGATTGTAATTGTGCGTGCCAGGCCAATAAAAATTGGGTTTTTTTTTTTGTGTGTTTTTGTTGACGGGATGGGAGTGACAACAAAGATTGCTGCAAGAGGAGGATGAGATGGAGAAAATGATAAATGATATCAGATTCTCTGAAGGATTTTTTTTTTTTTTTTTTTTTTTTTTTTTGAGAATGAGAGAGAAGGAAGGTTGAGGTGTCGTTTCTCAAAAGAGGGGTTGCTGGGTTGGATAAATTATTGATTGATGGGGTCATGGGTCATGAAGTTGAAGTAGGTGGTACCGTGGAGGCGAGGAAGGTCCAGCATATTCAACTTCTTTCTAGTCACTATTTTAGGAAACCAAAAATTGGTAACACAAAATCATAAATAAAACCCTAATCAATTATACACTAATCAAGTCTAGGGTTCATGGAAAAATTGAATGCTATTTCAAACAAAATTAGGGTTTTTACAACAACCTAGTCTAAGTATAAGAGAGAGATCAGAAATGCGGAGGAGTGAGCTTTAAGAGAGAGAGATATTTTGATTTACCTGCAGATCGGAACAACTGAAAGCTTTGATCGTTCACTGTTTCTTTCTGGGTGAAAGTTTGTTGAATAGCTTCGCGCTCTCTCTCTCTGTCTCTCTGTCTCTCTCTCAGCCTTCTCTGCTCAAATAAATCTTCTTTCTTTTCTCTCTCAATCTGCCTATAAAAAGAGAACTGATAGCTGCTTCTTTCTCAAGAAATCTGCACATAATAAATAAACGCTCATCTGCTTCTTCGGCCTCTGCTTTCCCTTATTCTTTTTCTTTTTCTTTTCTCTTTTTCTTTTTCCTTTCCTTTTTCCTTTTCCTTTTTCCAATTGTAGTATGAAAACCTTTTCTCTTACTTTTTCCATTTGCAGTAAGCTAAAACGGTGTCTGATCACTGGGTTGAAGAGGTGGATGTGTTTTAGTTGAAAAGTTGAGTCTCCACTCCATACAGTGCGAGTGAGATACTAAGATTCCAGTTGCATGCAACTATATATGGTTCAGTACAAAAAAACAAAAACAAAAATCGATTTTTCCATACAGCTGCTGTTTTTGTACTTTTTAATTGACTTTGACTATCATTCATACAATTTAGACACAAATATTTTTACAATTTTATCATAAATTTTATTAATGTGTGCTTAAGGACACACATTAATTTTTATTTTTTTTAAAAAAAAAATTCAAAAATTAAAAAAATATTGATAATTTTTTCAATTTTTGAAAAAACGTTTTTAAAAATAAAAAGTTTAATGTATGCCTTTAGAGCACATATTAACCGAACATTTTATCATAATTTTGCTATGTTTTGATTTATGATTATTATAAATAAAATAATAAATTTATGTAAATTTATAATTTTTTCACTCATAAGTCATAGCAAAGTTATGGATAAAAGTGTAGAAAAAATTGTAACATTAGACTTGCTCGTGCATAAAAAGTACAACCTATTACGTATTCTTCCATTGTACGGCCTAAAGTTCTGGCACAGCTACAAATGTAAGTCTAAGTGTAAGGGGAGATTCCAAAGTTGAAGGGTAAAAGGTTACTCAAGGTTCGTGAGAGAAAATTATACTATTTTATTCAGGGAAAGAGAAAATCCAGAAGGGAGTGGGCCATTAAAGGAAGAGAGACAAAAGTTATATTATGATCTTGAGAAAATGTCGACATGATCTGATTCAAAATATTCGATCAGGTTGGTGTTTGGGTCCGGTTAATATGTGCTCTAAAGGCACACATTAAACTTTCCATTTTTGAAAATTTTTTCTTGAGAATTGAAAAAGCTGTCAATACTTTTTCAATTCTTGAAAAAAAAATTTCCAAAAATGAAAATTAATGTGTGCTCTAAGGGCACATATTAGTAAAATCCAAAGAGAAAAGCCTACATACATTTCCATCTCAGGTAGAAAGAGAACACTGTCCCACATGTGGCCACAGCCTTAAGGATTTGGATCCTCTCCATTTCTCTTTGAAATGGAGAGTGTCCATTTCACAGGATCTCTTTGAAATAAATCAATGATCTAAGAAATGCCACGTCAATTAAAATACAAATACCTAACTCAACAAATGCAACTGTAGTTAACCATACAGTTTACTTGGCAAACCCATTTTTTCTGAAAATTTCAAAATCTCTCTCGTCTCCAACTCATCTCCAAGCTTCACTCTCTCTCTTAACCCTGCCCTTGCCGCTGCCACCATGACCCCTTGTGCCTAGCCACCGTTATCGCGCAGGCCAAGTCTCACACTAGTCCAGCCTCGCCGGACTGCTCCGTCGGCGTAGAAATTGCCTAGTAAATTTTCCCTCTCTATGATTTTTTTTACTAAAAAGCTTTGTTTGGTTGCTGAAAAAAAAAAAAAAAAAAAAAAAAAAAAAAAAAAAAAAAAAAACTATGATACTGCTATATATATATTTTTTAATGGTGCTGAATTTGGTTTCTCTTTTGTGTGGTTTTATTAGTTGTTGGTTTGAGCTTCGGGATTAAAATTTGTCAGAAACTCAGAATGCTCTGCCATGGAATGATTAAGTTTGGCTCTACTTTGCCTAATTTCAAACTCTTGCTGCTCATTATCATTACAAATCTTTCATCATCAAAATCTCATTTCCTTTTATCATTTTAGCTTTTAGGCTAAGTTAAACCTTTGCTTTCATTGACAAATATGGTTGATTTGATGCAAAAGGTGCTTCTTTGAATTTCTGTCCAATTCCTGGCTGAACCACTTGAATTTTGTGCAATAACAATTCTTTTTAAGTTTTACTTACCTTGCAGAAATTTCTGTCCTCAATAGTACTTGTGTATCAGTAGTATTTTGTAGAATTGTCAACCAAATTTGTATCATAACATTTTTTGCAGCTTGGCATCATATTTCTACATTGCACCATATGCCCAGTGTATCATAGCTATCTAGTGCTTGACTTTTTAATTAACATATTACCTATCCATTTCGGTCTACTTTATATGATTTCAATTGATCTTGTAATGTTTGTATGCATCACATTATTAAATGGGCTTTTGAGTTGATAGGTCAAAATGCTTGTGTGAAGAGGGTTTGAAACATTGAACATTTGGCTTTCTACATATAAAAGCAGAAATATGTGTCATCTAAATTTTTATTATTAAATGGCCTTTTTCATTTTGTAAGTTTCAATAAATACTATAATTTTAAAAACTTTTATTGGATCTCAAGGCTCAGGCTTGATGCAATGTGCATGAAGGAACAAGCCTTTTTGAACTCATGTTCTTTTTACACAAAAGTGTCTGGAATTTTGCTTAGCTACTTACCCTATTCCCTTTCAAATAGAAGGTATGTTTGATAGAAGATATTGCTTTTGTTCTTATGTTGGTTCAGTTTTTCAAATAGAAGGTATGTTTAATAGAAGATAATGCTTTTGTTCTTATGTTAGTTCAGTTTCATGACTAAGAATATGGACCACTTGAAGTTTGTCAGTGTATTTGCTAAAAAAATGTAGAGCTTTTGACTTGATGGTATGGATTTTTGAGAAATTTTTCTTTGTGGATTTTTTTCCCTTCTGATGTACATAATTATCGCATTATGAATTCAGGTTCTGTTTTCAACAGTAATCTTGGTCAGCAAATTGCTTAGTTCTTGAACTTCAATAGTAATGAATAGGTTAACTGTTAACTGTTTAGTTGGATTATAACAACTGATTGTGTATAACTGCTATAGCCTATTTATCCAGAGTTACCTTGGTACGTGACTTGGGTCAGGCATCTAGTCTTACATTGGCTTAAAAGTTGCATTTAAAAGTTCTAGCATGTGATGGTGGCTGAGTTAAGAATAAATTTGAAAAATATATAATTGAAGCATATAATACAAACGCTAGTTAATTAATGTGACACCTCCATTCTTGTAGCCAATTAGCTAGGAATCAATGCTTTGTCGAGTTGAGTCAAACCTTTGTCCAAAGTTACATTTTTGGACATAATTATTCCATGTACAAAGAGTATTGATGATGTTGTTGTTGCTCAAATGAGGTTTTAAAGAGGTCCAATGTCAAGTAAACTAAATTAGCATAACAGATTCCGATATCAAGATAATTGTATAAGAGTTTTGAGTATCAGTTGTAGCATTTTTACAAAAAAGTTGAACAAATTGACACTATATAGTCATTATTGATATTGGATAAACCACAACATTTCAATAAGGTTTTATTTCTGTTGTGGAAAAAGATATGTTCCCATAATATCACAAATTCTTAAGCACTTATGCAGTATCTACCAACTATAAGCTAGCATTAGGTTGGTGTCTGATCAAACCTACATTTAATATAATTTATGCATTTTTTAAGCTCTAAGGACTATCAAACACCTTGTCATTGCTTTATTTGTTGGACTATACGAAAATGTATCTTTGTTGCTAACACCTTGAGTTTACAGGTTGTCGAGAATTTTCCCCAGGAAGGTCTTTCTACTAAACCATGCACTTTTGACTCTAAAAGCAAATCTCCAGATAACCCCTCTAAAATGGATAGTTGTCCTGGAATTGAGGCAATTTCTAATTGACGCAATCTCCAGATAATGCATTTGATTTTTCTTTTTGTAGAAAATGAGTTGGAGCAGCCTAACCTTGAAAAAGGTCTAAAGACGGGTACAAGTGTTGTTCAAGAAATCAAGTGCAAGCTTTATGCAATGTTCCATGCACTAATTTTTGCCCATTTGTTTTGAAGAAAAGGCTTTGAAGTATCCCATGAGTCATGACTGATTGAAAAAAAATGTATCTTGAAGTTAGCAATGCAAAATTCGCTAATTTTCAGTTTAACTAAAGATTGAGATTTGATATATTCTAGCTTGTAGGGCAACTCAGACAATTATTTGTGAAGTTTGTAGCAAATTTTTGATATTTTTTGTAATTGGCTTAGAAGACAGTTAAAGATGTTGGTTTTGTGTGTACGTGTTTGAGTATTTTTTTAGTTGAACAGTGATCATATATGTGATATATTATTATCATTATGAAAATACGTTTAATGAATTTCTATTTTATGTGTAATTTCTTAGTAGTATCGTTTGAGGATGGTTGGGCCATTTTTAACTCTATATTTCGGCAAATTTTTCATTTCTCCGTAAAGGTAATTCCATATCTTGTAGAGTAATAGTATAAAAAATAGAAACATAGACATATATAATAAGAGTTTTATTGTAATATACACTTGATTACAAAGGTCATAATATAATGATAATTCTGCACTTGGTGTGTCTCCTACTTCTTGACTACACATTCCCGCCATAGTCTGCGATCCAATTTTCAGTCATAGACTCACAGCTTGATCACTTTGACTTGTCTCATGATATTCAACTTGCCCCACCCTTTCCTAGTATGATGTCTCTTCATTATATAAGTCCTTTTGATATCAAAACTCTAGAATCTGAAGTTTCGTGACACATGAAATGCAGTCCCCTAGAATACCTGACACTTCGACAGTCTTTCCCCTCAAGTAATTGATGATTCAAAATAACACAGGAAGTATACCAAGGATTGATGAAACCTACAGGCAATATCCAAAAAATGCCAATCCTGCATATTATAAACTTCCCCATTATTTCCAACTAGTTGAACTATAATAATTAAGTAAAACAAAGAGCTTGTATTTTGATGATTGCTCACAACCCAATAACATGTTTTAAGGGGGTAAAAGAAAGAAAATAGTTAACAACAGATTGAAAGCCAAATTGAACATTCACAGTATCTTACATCTAAGTCTATGCATCCTTAAGCCAATATAATTCACCTTATAACTGACAACACTCTAAGCTTTTAAGGTGAATTAGTGCATTCATGCTTGCTTACTAGATAAAATTGTCAAATTTTTCCTTTTCTTTACCCCTTAACCGATTAAAAATCAGATTAAACGTCTGCAAAAAACTTAATGAATAGTTATGATAACATAACAAATTGGAAGATGAGGCACGATAAAAGGAGAGTTTTCCCTAGTATATGCATAAACACTGATGATACTTCCTCCCTTGTAATTATTTTTCATAATAATACAAGGCTAATCGTACTAGGTGCTTAAAAAATCACTCATGCCTTTCTTTTATGTGGTCATTTTCACGTCTTTTTTCTTAACTTATGCAAAGCATATGGAGTATTTTGCAATAATTATTTCTTCACTCATCCTTTATCTTAAACTTGCTTTGCTTCAGCTGTTTATTCTTAAAAAAAAAAAAAAAAAAAAACTTTGCTTATGGTTTTCCTTTTTTGTGTTTCAACCTAGTCTCAAGAAACTTGGGCGTGGTATCAAAAATATAACCCATAAATCCCATCGTTTTAAGAACAAATTCAGATAAAAAAAAAATCCATAAATCCCCCAAAAATCTGAAACATCCCACCAAGCTTAAAACCAAAAGCTTAAAAAAATTTAAAAAAAAAAAAAAAAAAAAAAAAGAAACCATTCTATCAAAAAAAAAAAAAAAAACCAAATTCAGCACCAACAAATCAATCAAAAAATAGCGGTATCATAGTTTTTTTTCCCTTCATTTTTCCAGCAACCAAACAGAGCTTATCAATAAAAAAAAAAATCAGAGAGAGAAACTTACTGGGTAGTGGCTGTTCCAGCAAAGCAGTTTGATGATGCTGGGCTATGAGATGTGGCCACCGTGACAAAGGTGGTTTGGAATGAGGGTCATGGTTGCAGCGGCAATGGCAGGGTTGAGAAAGAGTGGAGCTTGGAGATGGGTTGGAGAAGGACAGAGATTTAGAAAAAAATTGTTTAGGCCGGGTGGGTTTATTGAGTAAAGGTTAACCATAGGTGAGTTTGAGCATTTTTGGTTTTAATTGACATGACACTTTTTAGACCGTTGATTTATTTTAAAGAGATCTTGTCCATGAAATGGACGCTCTCCATTTCTCTTTGAAATGGAGAGGATCCAGATCCGAATTCTCTTCTTTACTTTTTCGCTTTTTCTTTTTCTTTGTCTTTATTCAGTCAAAAAAGCAATCATTGAAGGTGATTGGGCTCGAAGGAAAAGGAATGGGGGACAGGACAACACTTGCATACGCATCAACATAACTTATTATTATGGGATATTACAAAACTAAACGCGTGAAGATAGATTGTTTGTGAATTCAATTGGTATTAAGCTGGCAAACAAAAAGTATATCAACTTGTAAGTAGACATGGCAAAATGGGTTAGAATTTTCTGACCCGACCCGAAAATACTCAATTCAAACTAGATTTTTTTTACTTGAAGCAAAAATGAGTTACCCATGACTTGACACGAGTGTTTTGCGAGTCAACCCGACCTGACCCGTGACCCAAATTGAACCATTTTTTTTAAAACTTTTTTTTTATACAAAAAATAGTAAAATTAAGACAATATTGGTTTAATTGTTTATTGTAAGTTTTATGGAAACAATTGATACATTTACATAACTACATACAAATTAATTAAAAGATAAATGCACGTGGTTGAGCATTCTGTAATAAGTAAAGATTTTTAGATATCAAATAACAAAATACATGCCAAGATAATCTGTAGAGTTAAAAACATAGATTTAAAATTGTAAATATGTGTGAGAAATATTCACAAGTGTGAAAATAGTGAAGCTAAAGTATCAAATTAGTATAAATTATAAATGCTTAGACCTATTTTTTAACAATTTATGTCCAAAATAAATAGTTTTTCAATATAAATTATAATATTTCCTAGAGTATGTATTACTTAACAATGATATGATATTCATAAAAAATACTATGTATAAATAAATAAGCAATCAAACTTTAATGTATATCTCAAATTGAAATAGAGTATCAACCAGAATTGATAATAGATTATAAAATTAATTTTCAAGATTGTAAATTTCTTATATGTTTTTATTTTTTATCAAATGAGTTATCCAATAAGTCGTTTGTAATTTTATGTTTTAGGATATTGATATTGTATAGAAATAAAATTTGTGTATTTGTTTTACTTATCTTTGTGTTATTTTGTTTTAGATAGTAATGTTAGGATTTATATAATTTTAAAATTATTGAATAAGTATTAATAAGTTTAACTAAATTTATTCTTGATATAAGTGGTGAATTAATGCATTTTACATCAAGTAATTTGTTGCATAACTTTCCAAATGGCAAATACATGTTTTCTTTATTAAAAAAAATTCATGTGAAATATACGGATCAACCCAACCCGACCCGCAATCCGATTGACCCGACCCGAACTCAACCCGCCACGCCCGTTTTGCCATATCTGCAAGTTCATTGCCAAAATATCTGTGCTACAAAAAATATATCACCAAAAGACAAAAAGATCCTATACTATTGCAAGCCCAAATCTGCAGCACTGATTCTTGAACTTGTTGAGCTGCAACATGAAAAATGAACATATCAAACTCAATCCCATATTTGTTATGCTCCAAAACAAGACATGTGAAGAAACACTAATTCAAGATTTCTAATGGCTTACCAGTACTCTCCACAGCATCATTTTATAAAGCCCCAATTGAAAATTCAATGGCTGGTTGCTAAAGCAGTCACCAAAAGACCAAGCACAAGAAATGGCTGGGCACTTGCCTGAAACATACACATAGGACAAACATATGCTGATCAGAATTAGACATGGAAGATTATCCAAAAAGAATCAGACATGGAAGTTCACCTATAAAGCACCATTATGACATACTAAACCGCAAAGTTATACAATTGTGCTAGTTGATCCCGTCAACTAATCGACTAAATAGTCATATCCTTTATGAAATTGCTTTTTGACAAGTTTAAATTTCAGAAAAATCCTTATAAAGCTGTAATTCAATAAATGAAAATACCTGGTACTTCACGTCATACTTAACAGGGTCTTCAAGGAAATACTGAAACTGCAGTGCACAAGAATTGGCATTAGCAGAGTACTTTTCAAAAAAAGAAAAGAAAAAGAATTGGCAAAGCATAATCTAATTGAGTTAATAATCAAACTTATCAGCTCTTTAGGTAGGTAAATGCTTCTCTTTCTAATGTCTAAGAAATATGTTTTGTTTTCTCAATTTCATAATTGAAAAGAGATAGATAATGTTACTACTGGAAAAAAACAATACCTAGTACTAAACACAGCTATAAAATGTATCTTCAAATGTCAGTTGACAGTTTAAACGGGAAATAAAGGTTGAAGAGAAAATTGAGCATGAAACCAGATAAAATAATTGACTCAAACACAACTACCACACACACACACACATATATATATATATATATTTATGAATAATTTTATTGAAATGAGACAAGGCATTACAAACAGAAGCACACCACAATAATCAGCAGACATAAATCACCACAAAAAAAAAGGGTGCTTTGGAGTTCAACCCGTTATTCTGAAGCATAGAAGAATGCAATTGTGTCTTACATACTACAGTGTGACTACCAACTAAACAAATAACTGTCAAGATGTCTTCTACATCAAATTATGTATGGCCAGGGCAACATAAAAAATAAAAAAATAAAAAAGGCAATTTATAGATTCAAGGAGCTAAAGGCATTAAAGAGAGGCCTAAATATAATATCGGTCTAAAAAGAAAGAAAAGCATAATCATAAAAAATATAACAAAATATGGCCCTAAATAGGGCTGATTGGAGAAGAAGGATTTATGTAGCCAACCAAAAATAAAAGCACCATACATTGTCCAAAGAGTATATAGCGTACACTGACTCAAACATACTAGTTGAATTATGAACACTTCCTACAAAAATCTAATATTATACAATGTAGATTCTATATGATACTAAAGACATCTATGAATACTGTCTTCTTCTTCTTCTTTTTTGATAGTCATGAATACTATCTATATAGATATGTAAACTAAATGACACTTTTTTTTAATAAGTAAGACTTAACTGAAGAATACAAATTTTAGATGCAAAGTTCCCTTGTTAAATGTATAGCCAAATAATAAGAGAAGAAAGTGCATAACTTTTGTCCATGAGTAGTTAATTTGCAAAAAGTACCTATCATTTGCTAGATTCCAAGCTTCCAGCCTCAGTTCTGGAGGTGTTTTGAGGATGGCAAGGTAGTTTAGATATGAATGCATGAGGATGTTCAACATGACAAACAAATCCCATCTCTTTGAATATATGTCTTTCTGCTCTGCTCAAGTCCGTCTTGAGGTCAGGATATTTCTGTTAGAAAAGTAATAGGATAAACAAGGAAACCATGAGAATTTATTGCATTTTTAGAGAAAAATAGGAGGACTATATAGGTGCAAAGACACCTGAAGTGCTAAAATTAACCACCTATTCAGACAAAGCCATTATACTCGGTGGTTGCCAAAAAGAAAAAAAGAAGAAAGATTAAATTCTTGTGCCAATGAAGAAAATGATAAGCAGATAATTCCATGGAAAAGAAGGTGGGTGCATAACCTGTGAACGAATCTCCAAATGCTCTATTGGTAAGTTCTCCATCCTACATTCTATTTTGTGGAAAACATTAAGGACCTGTCTTGCTTTCCTTGGGCTTTCCTCCAGCTTTGATGCAAGCCACAAGTAGTTTGCAGCAACTTTCTGCAAAAAATTAACATATCCCGGAAAATTAATGGATGAGTTACATGGGCATAGAAGTTTTATGCTGTTCCAAGTTTGTGACACAACTATTACTTATTGGTTGCTAAGAAAATGTAAGAATAAAAATACATTCTGGAAAACAAGGACCTTACTTCAATGAAGCTCAAGGCAACTGTTGGACTTGGTAGAGGTGAATTACAGATACATTTTTTAATTTTATACATAGAAAGCAAACCCATTAAACTTCTCAGAATAGAATGGCCAATAGAGGTAGAATTTTAACAGGCAACAGCCAAACACGCCCAAATCAACCATTTTCAAAACAAAATGGAAAAGGAACTCAATAAAGAGAAGATGAACCAAGCAAGCAATATTTCCAATCCATTACATAAACAAAACAAAACAAACACTCACATAGAGGAAGAGAGGCAGAGATCCTATAGAGGTTACTATTAGCAGAGTCCAAAACCAAAAGCTCTCCACCAGGCAACATCTCAACTGAGTAAGGCTCAATACCAAGCTTGCTTCCATCAAACACAGTCTCCACAGTATACCCACTTTCAAACTTCATCATTGGACGGCCAGAAATTGCTGCACACATTAAAGTCCCATGAAACCCACCATTTCAGATTACCATCAAACAAAAACAGAAATACCCACATTACAAAAACAAAGAAAAATGTGCCTAGTACCAGAGATCTATGCCACACCTGTTTTGGTGGTTGATTTGAGTGACCACAACCATTTCATAAAGAAAGACACAGCATTTGAGAAAATCCCATTAATAATCTCTGCACCCACAACAGAAAAAATAAATAAAGAGAAAAGGAGAGAGAAAGAGAAGGGAAAAAATTAAAAGAGAGAAAAAGAGAAAGGGGAAAAGCAAGTGTGGCTGAGTGGGGACAGTGCTTATAGGGACTAGTGAGTGAGTCTAAGAGAGTAAGAGAGTGTGAGAGAGTGAGAGTATCAAATGCTGTGAGCAACATTTTTCACATTTCAAACACACTTACACACATTTCCACACACTTTTTCACCCACACGTATATCAAAAACACTCAAACAACATTACTCAAACTCCTCTACCAAACACCCCCTATCCTCTTATTCATAGATCTCAAGTTAAAACAACACATGTTACTAAAAACCTGATTAGGTTCCATTGTTTCGTTTGCAAGAAAGCTTAATGAGTTCTCTATATCTGTCTGCTTCATAAAACTGACAAAAACAAAAAAAAAAAAAAACAAAAAAAAAAAAAAAAAAAAAAAAAACTGATGGCGAGCAATGGCAGTAGCAAACTAGGAAGTGCCCTTCTTTTATGGATTCAACTTTATATTTAATTGGAAAGTGATATATATACCACAAGGTACAGACAGCCTTAAATCGTATATTAAAACCTCTAATTAAATGAGCATTACTGCCTGTGTACTAAATTCACATGACATTTATTTCTTGTGATTATACTTTTCAATTATCACATGTGATGTGATTATAATCATTGCAAGCACTAATATGTAGGCTATAAATATCTGGCAGTCCTGCCAAGTTTCCCTCTTTATGGTTGGTATGGTGCACCTGATCACTTTCAGTTCTTAGTGTATATATATAAAACAATCACAATGCTATGAGTTTCAAATCTCATAGTGTATATATATAAAACAAACACCCAAAGCAAATCTATTTCAAACACATTAAGCCATCAGGATATACAATGTATGCTAGTATATTATGAACAGCACATATAACAACTTTATGGAGCATGAAAAATTACACAATTTTGTAAAATATTCACTACAAAACAATTATGGTTGCATTTCAAATCTAGTCTGGTGGCCAAGTACAAGGCCATGGCACGTATGTCATGTGAGCTTATGTGATTAAGTACCTTATCACAGAATTAGGTTTGATGTGCAATTGCCTATAGCTATAGACCTTTACTTCGGGAATATCTGTTCAGTTATTCCTATTTGGCTCTAGTAAACGGGGCAGCTTTGGTTCAACACCCCACACACACACACACACATAGGTGCATTGTCATCTTGTTTGAGAAAAGAGCAGAAAGTGGTGTAATTCCCAACCATATGTGATGAGATAGATTGTAAGGGACAACGTAAATTTTAAGCTTTATGATGAAATACAATTCACATGGAATTCTAATGATAAAGCATTTAAATATATCATGCAGTAATAGAATTACAAAGATAAACTATGTAGGGCATGATCCATGCAAAATTAGAAGGAAAATACACCAAAAAATATATAATAAAAACCTTCAAATGTGATCATACCTTTGCAAACTCTAGGAAACCCTTGCAAGTGTCTTCAAAATTAAACTATATATGAAAAAGAGGGGGGGGGGGGGGGTGGGGATGAAGATCTTTATACAGGAGCTCAAGTCAACTACCAAAATAAAAACAAGAAATAAATAATAAATACACTAGCTGTCATTCTTTTTTGATAGTAAACACTAGCTGCTCATCTTTCTAATCAAACTTTCACACTACCTATTAAGAAAGCATGTACATATTTCTCTCTCATACATATAAATATATAAATATATATATATATATATATAAGATTTCAAGTGTACAAATCTCAAAGAAAGCAAGGTAGATATTGTATAACTTAATTACGACACACAGTTGCAGCTGTGGTAAATATGCAAGACATAAAACCATCAACAAGAGGGGCCTACAAACAGAACTGTTTCAGATATTGAAATTAAGCAAAATTTGCTCAACAATGTCAATAGGATAAATGAATTTGCTATGTTAATAATTAAACTCAATAATAATAAAATACTCAGTTAGGTGAACAAATGTAATAGAAGCAAGTAGTTTCAAAATGGTTTAAAATTACCGTGCTTAACAAGGAAACATATGTATCAACAAAGCTAATAACAACACATTAGAAGTCCCAAAGGGACCAAATGTGATAATAGCTCACAAAGCCAGACAGAATTTATCTTGAAATAACCTTTTTCCGGGTGTCAAATTACATTAAAAAATCCAAACTTCCAATATCCCCACCAACATTAAGATGAGGTCAAATTTTCACCATTAATTTTTTTTTTTTTGATAAGTAAGAATGATATATATACGAAAGGCTACTCTATACATGAAGAACATAGAGCAAACCCAGAAAATACAAGAAGAAGAAAACAGAGAAAAAACATAAAAGAAAACCAAACAACAGAATAATTACAAAAGAGAAAGGGAGCAAAGAAAAGAAGGGAGGGAATCACTAGACGTGAGTCCCCAAGCCCGAAACCAATCAAAAAGGGTTACACTAAAAGAAGCAAGCATCTGATCACTGGAGCTATCCAAATCTTCAAAAGTCCTTCGATTCCATTCCTTCCAAATACACCATAGGATGCACAACGGGACTAAGTTCCAAATCTGAGACGAATGCTTCCCCAGCCAAGTATACTATATGACTAGGTTCCAATATCCTCAACAGTCACCACTATTTCAAATGAGGCCAAAATTCCATTTGCCATTTTAAAAATGAGACTAAATATTGCCATCGGAACCCAAATGGATCAAAACAAATTTTGATATGCTTAAATTCAAGTCTAAAGAAAAAAGTGACAGGTAGGAGCAATAACTTCACAAGCATACTCTATAGAATTTAGAAATACACAATAATTAACCTACAAATTCCAAAATGAGAAAAGCATGATTCATTAACTTCAACTAGGAGTCTAGGAATACAAAGGCACATAGGTGAAACAAATTAAGTGCAGCTTTTTTTTTTTCCTTATATTTTTTGGTAAGTTATACGGTGGTATTGAATCTATGAGTACACCCTCCACCTTTCTTTTTTAAGGGATAAGGAGTGTCATTTGAGATATAACTCATTAACAAGTGTGGCTTCTGCTAACAAAAAATGAACTTAGATGATGTATTTGATTTATTTACTTTGGAGTTTTGATACAACTCTTTATCATAAAATAAAATAAATAAAATTGATACAGCTCTATATATAACATGAGAAGAGTTTGAGCAAATCCAATAATCCATGAACCACTATCAATAGGATAAGAAATAATGCAACTAATTCTCACATAGTAAGGGATAGCACCTAAGGTACTGTACATAAGGTTTGTTCTTTAACTAAGCTAAGAATCCTAGGTATCTAGTTTGGCCATGCCACCATGCCCATAGTAGGTTTTTCTTAACAATAAGGTAATCCTAAATCCTAATCCTGCTTTCCCCACATCTTCATGAGAAAAATAATAACAAAAATAAAGTGGTAAACCTAATCCTAACCATTTATTAATTCAAAGGAACCGGCCTCACTTGTCAACGCCACTAAACCTAATTTGTGATTGTTACTGCCATTACCATTGGCCCATTGCCAATTCTTGTAGCCAATCTAATCCTATTGCATGGATGGCCCATCAACAAAGAGGCCTAAGTTGTGAAACAAGTTTGACCCATTTGATGTAGTTCAAACAAAAACTACATTACAGTAACATAAGCATGGCTGAAATTAATATCAACTTTGCATGAATTTTGCATGTAGAAACGAAAAAGGTGTGCATGATTTGTATCAACAGAATGTAAGTCTACTTGTAAAAGCCGAAAACAAATTTGATATGGGTACCCGAGAGTTTGGCAATGTAGTGCGTCGAAAGAAGCAACTACTGGAGGAGTTGAAAACATTAGACGCTAAGGAAGGGGATTTTGGTCTCTCTGATGGGGAGAAATATCATAGGACAGATTTGAGGTCCCAGGTGGAGCATCTTCTTTCCTTGGAAGAAATTTCCTGGAAACAAAAATCTAGGATGTTATGTATCAAGGAAGGGGATAATAACACCAAGTTTTTCCACAAAATGGCTAACTCCCATAGAAGGTTTAATCATCTGAGGACCTTGGAGGTGGATGGGGTGGTTTTTGAGGAGGATTCCGAGGTAACAAATCAAGTTGTACAATTTTATAAAAACTTGTACAAGGAGACTGAGGGGTTGAGGCCTTCTGTGGAGGGTTTGGAATTTGATCATATTGGGAATATGGAGAGGGTTTGGCTTGAAAGGAAGTTTGAGAGAGAGGAGATTCTTCAAGTTGTAAGTGACTTGGATGGAGACAAAGCTCCTGGTCCGGATGGGTTTACTATGGTGTTCTATCATCATTGTTGGAGGGTAGTGGAGAAAGACATCTTAGCGGTCTTTGAAGAGTTTTTTCATCATTGTAAGTTCAAAAAAATCCCTTAATGCTACCTTCATTGCATTGATTCCTAAAAAGAATGATGCCTCTAATATTAGAGATTTCCAACCTATTAGCTTGGTGGAGAGTGGGTATAAAATCTTGGCTAAGGTCTTGACAAATCGTTTGAGAGTGGTTTTAGATCAGTTGATCTCTGAGAATCAGAATAGCTTTGTGGGTGGGAGACAAATCCTTGACTCGGTTCTTATTGTGAATGAGTGTGTGGATAGTCAAGGGAAGAGTAGGGTTCCTAGAGTCATTTGTAAGCTTGATATGGAGAAAGCCTACAATCATGTGAATTGGGAGGCTTTGCTGTTTTTGTTGAATAGGATGGGCTTTGGAGTGAAGAGGTGTAAGTAGATCTGCACTTGCATATCCACAATTCAGTTCTCTGTTTTGATTAATGGGTCTCCAACTGATTTCTTTGGTAGTTCTAGGGGTTTAAGACAAGGAGATCCGCTATCTCCCATGCTGTTTTTGATCATGATGGAGGTGTTTAGTAGAATGTTGAGAAGAGTGGAGGGAGCTAGTTTGATCCGTGGTTTTAATCTTGAGGGCAGGAGGGATGGTGGGGAACGTGTTTCTCATCTTTTGTTTGCAGATGATACTATCCTATTTTGTGATGTAGATGTGGAGCAAATTCTTCATATTCGATTGTTGTTACTTAGCTTTCAGCCAGTAACAGGCTTGAAGGTCAATGTGCATAAGAGTGAAATGGTTCCAATAGGAGAAGTTGTTGATGTGCATGCCCTAGCTGAAATTTTGGGCTGCAGAGTTGAAACTTTACCTATGTCGTATCTTGGCATGACGTTGGGGGCTTCACGTAATTCCTCTTCAATTTGGAATCCAATTTTGGAAAAAATTGAGCGAAAATTAGCCGGGTGGAAGAAGTTGTATTTGTCTAAGGGGGGTCGATTGATGTTACTCAAGAGCACGTTATCTAGTCTTCCGACTTACTTTCTATCGTTATTCACAATTCTAACTCACGCGGCTAATAAAATTAAAAAGTTGCAAAGGGATTTTCTATGAAGTGATAGCAAGATTCATCTGGTAGGATGGGATAAAGTTTGTGCGCCTATAGCCAATGGTGGCTTGGAGATAAGGAAACTTACTACTTTCAATAAGGCCTTATTAGGGAAATGATTGTGGCGGTTTGGGAAGGAAGAGGATCGGTTATGGAGGAGGATGGTAGCTTCAAAATATGGGGAAGAATGGGGGGGATGGACCTCAAAGCTGGGTAGGAGAGTTCATGGATGTGGTTTGTAAAGAGGTATTCGCATGGGATGGGAGGATTTCAGCAAAAACTGTCAGTTTGTTGTTCGGTTGGGTAATAGAGTGAGGTTTTGGCAGGATGGGTGGTATGGGGATCAACCTTTTCAATTGGCATTTTCAAGGTTGTATGGTATCACCATTGATAAGGAGGTTTCTGTAGAATCTTCTTTGCCAAGGCAGGGGGCGAAGAAGAGAAGAATTTGGGATGTTCGTTTTATTAGAGATTTTAATGATTGGGAGATAGATGAAGGGCTGCATTTTCTTCATATACTAGGAGCCAATACTCCTCCTATGGATGCTGGAGACTAGATGAGATGGAAATTGAAGCCTAATGAGGCTTTTGACATCCGGTCGTATTATAACAAATTAAGGGAAATTGAAGCCTAATGAGGCTTCCTCCGTACCTTAGGTTCTAATTTGCCTCGTTCTGAGCTTGGAGACCGTATGAGGTGGATGTTGACAAAGAAGGGGGTTTTTGATATTCGCTCTTTCTACAACAAGCTTCGTTGTCCTTTGCCTATTATCTTTCCTTGGAAAGGTATTTGGAAGGTTAAGGCTCCTCCGCGCGTCTCTTTCTTTGTTTGGACTGCGACTTAGGAGAAGATTCGTACAGGAGACATTCTGAGGCGTAGAGGAGTAGCTTTTGTTGACCGGTGCATTATGTGTCGTAGTAATGGGGAGACAGTGAATCATCTACTTCTTCATTGTGAAAAAGCTTATCTGCTGTGGAGCTTGGTTTTTAGAACCTTTGGGATCTCATGGGTTTTGCCAAGATCGGTTGCAGATACGCTTTTTGGTTGGTGGAATTGGTTTGGAAAGCATTCTTCTAGCATTTGGAATTTAGCTCCTTTGTGCCTTATGTGGTGTATCTGGAGGGAGCGGAATTGGAGAACTTTTGAGGATACGGACAAATCCAATAATCAGTTGCTCGCTTTCTTTAGTGGTTCTCATTATGTGGTGTATCTGGAGGGAGCGGAATTGGAGAACTTTTGAGGATACGGACAAATCCAATAATCAGTTGCTCGCTTTCTTTAGTGGTTCTCTTTTTGATTGGTCTAGGGCTTGGGGAATCACCTCTAGTGACTCTCTCCCTTTGTTCCTTAATTCTCTGCTTAGTACTTAGTTCTTATGTTGGCTTTTGTTTGTTTTGTTGTATTTTCTTGTTGTTTGTTTCCTTCTCTGTAATCCTTGCTCTACCTTTTGTTTTTCATGAGGTAGCTCTTTGAATATACATCTTCTTACTTATCAAAAAAAAAAAATAACAAATTAAGGGATTCTCCCTCAACTGTCTTTTCTTGGAAAGCTATTTGGAGAGCAAAGGCCCCTAGGCATGTTTCTTTTTTTGTTTGGTGTGTTGCTTGGAATAAGATCCTAACGGGAGATAACTTGAGATTGAGGAGATTGGATTTTGTGGATTGGTGCATTATGTGCCGTCATTATGGAGAGACGGTAGACCACTTACTTCTTCATTGCGAGATGGCCTATCGATTATGGAGCTTTGTCTTTATAACTTTTGGCTTGTCTTGGGATATACCTAGATTGATACCAGACTTGCTTTTTGGCTAGTGGAATTGGCTGGGGAAGCATTTGTCTCAGATTTGGAACTTAGTCCTGTTATGCATCCTATGGTGTATTTGGAAGGAACGGAATCGAAGGACTTTTAAGGATTTGGATAGGTCCGATGATCAAATGCTTGCTTCTTTTAGTGGAACTCTTTTTGATTAGTCTCAGGCTTGGAGACTCACGTCTAGTGATTCCATTCCTTCTTTTCTTTGCTCCCTTTCTCTTTTGTAATTATTCTGTTGTTTAGTTTTCTTTTATGTTTTTTCTCTATTTTCTTCTTCTTGTACTTTCTGGGTTTGGGCTATGTTCTTCATGCATAGAGTAGACTTTCGTATATATATCATTCTTACTTATCAAAAAAAAAAAAAAATTTGTGCCTTCCAATCTCAATGTCGAAATTCAAGTGCCATGCACACAAAGAACCAAATTAATCTATAAGTGGACAAACATTGGCGTCTAAAGATACGTGTATAACAAAAATATCCAATTAGGGTTGCAAACATCATGTATGAGACATTACACAAGCTTAGCACATTGGCTTTCAAAATAAGAAAAAAAGACTCTTGATGAGACAATTTTGCATTAATATAATTAAATACTTCTTTTCCTATCTGTGTGTATCTTGGGAGAGTACATGGGTTTTTGTACTCATTAATTCTTTGTAACAAAATAAGCTGTCTGTTATCATCATATTTAGATACAATATTAAATCAATACACAAATTTTAAGAAATTTCCATCCATGATAATGTAGTGTATGACACAATCTTTTTTACATCACATCCCAAGTTTCCAACTAGTATGACTGCAGTAGTGCCAACATCAGACATAGATTATGATGGTTTAAAGTTTACTATGTCACATTCCCTATCAAAACATGACTTAAATACAAAGCCTCAGCAATATGCCTCCTTATCTCAACAATAACATGCTATTTATTAGTCAATGTTCAAATCCCTAATTGTTGTAGGAAGTACAAGTAAAACTATGAAATTGAAAGATGGCAAGAACTGAAGGAAGATTGTGCATATCATGACTATTATGACTTGGTGGCATCCTTACCAATTTCTCTTCTTGACTCCAGTACCTAAACTCTCTCTAGAAATCTCTATATCTTGTTGTGCCATTCCAACTTTTAAATGACCATTCCGCGCATAGTCAACAAAATGTCAAGTTATCTAGAGTCCCCTCCCCCCCGGGCGGAGAGAGCATTAAAACTTATCCTCCAATGTAATAAACTATATAAAAATTAAGAAATTAAAAAACCAACCAAAAAAAAAAAAAAAGAGCCAATCATCTTAAACTTGTCATACCTCCTCAACTTTTATTTCCAACTTCAATTTCATACGTTCTGCATCTCTTCCTCCAGTAGCCGCTTGTCTAAGAACTTTCCTATTAGAGAATCCCAAATAATCATTAAGAAACATGCTTTCGAAAGCAAGCAATATCAATCGAATTGCAATTCATTAGAAAGGCAACACTGAAAAAATGACTTATATCCCAAACCATCAAAGTCTATTCATACAAGCAATTGACAAGCCTATTTTCCATAAGAGCAAAAGTCATATTCAGGAGAGAGAGAGAGAGAGAGAGAAAAAAAAAAAAAAAAAGTTTTTTTTTTTTCATTTATCACTTTTTAAGTGAGTAGTTAACCTTGTCGAGAACCAACTTGACTATTGGCTCTCTGAGCTGAAGTTCTGCTGTCTGAAGGTCTTTCAGCAACCCTGAAATGAATATGTGCACATAAGAACCATACCAGAACAACAAGAAGTTATAAATAAAAAGACATAAATAACTGCAGAAACTGAAAGTACCATCATAATGCATTAACATTCAAATTTATTTCATTTATAATGAAGCCAAGGAAGTACTAAAAAACACTTGATTTTACTTGAGAAACACATGATTTTACAAAGGATGCTACCTAAAACAGTCAACCACTCATATGAAGACTGGAAAAAAATAACTTAATTACACAAATAGGCCTCTCAACACCATCAAAATTTCTACCATTCGTCTCTCACGAAACAATCCACAACACACAAAAGGGAGTAGCATTCCAAACCCAAAAATCGACAATATTTTGAGTAAATTTCTAAAGATAAGGATTATCAGGGGAAAAAAAACAAATGACCAGAACTAGAGACGACAGATAAGGAATCTAAAAATAAAAAACGGAGACAAAATAGGTGCACACTCAGCACAGAAAAACAGAAACTGAAAGGCACAGTCATAGACCATTATTGCAAAATAGCAAAATAGGTAGCCACCGGAGCCTAAAAAAAAAAAAAGTTCAAAAAGCCTAACCACAACACCGACCCATAGATTTGAGCCTAGGCACTAATAGTAGTAATCAAACTCTCAGATTTCCAACTGTTATTTCAAGGTCATCTTATCAAGCTCAATTTATCATAATGCAAAATTGTTTCAGTTTTGTGAGTCGAAAGCTAGTGGCAGTCCTATGTTCTGTGAACTTGGGATCTCATTCTCTTCTAAAGTCTCATTTGCCATAGGCCCATAGCACAGTACCCACATAGTTTTTATTTTTATTTTTATATAAGATAGAAATTCTACTATAGCCTAAGTTAAGTGTACATGTGTGTGAAACTTATTCCTGAAGACTTATACCTTGCTTTTATCCCATACACCCTACAGGCATTTATACTTGTGAAGTGACTATCGCAATAAAGGTGTGCGGTGGTCCAAATAGTATTGCCTAATTAGACGTTTTATAAGCAATATACAAATATTTAAAATTTATCATATCTACATATTTATTAACGGTACACTTTAAAGTTTAAAGAATATCAAATATTTAAGGTAAAATTATAAATTACATCCTTTAACTTCACACAAAATTTAATTCAATCTTGTAATTTTGATTTTTTATTTTGATTTTTTAATTTCAGTCCTCTAAGTTTCTTTCTTGTCAATTCATTCCTCCCATCTACTCTATTAAATGGGTTGCCGACTTGCGTTAAGTGCCCTTAAAAGTCATCATTTTAGTATTTTTAAAATTAAAAAAATTAAAAAATCCAAAAAAATAAGAGAAAAATTAATTTCCAGAAAAATCAATAGAATTATATTTTTTATTTTTATTTTTATATTCAAATTAAGGAATGAAAGAGACGAGAAAACAATTTTTTTTAGTGGAATTAGAATTTTTTTCATAGTGCCCACATTTTTAAAGATCTTTTCTTATAGAATTTGTTTGTTCTTAATTTGAAATTGACAAAGCTTATATTTATGGTAAGTAAAATAATTTTTTTACATAAAAAAAAAAAAAAAAAAAAAAATCCTCCATTAACAAATATTTCTATCTGAAATACAACATTTTTTTTAGTAAGACTCTTACCTACATTTTAAAAGATCTTTTCCTGTAGAAATGAATTCCTGTTTTGAGACTGACAAAGCTCAAACTTAAGAGGGGGAAAAACCAAACTCCTCAATTTGAAAATTCTTCTTTTTTTTTTTCCAAAATTTTTTAATAAGTATTCTAGATTTTGTTTAATTTAAAAGATTACAATACCAAAACTACGACTATTTGGGGCATCAAGCGATGCAATTTGGATGAATGGTGACAAAAGGACTTCATTGAACACGAATAAAATGTATAAGGCTAAAATGAGCAAAAAGATCAAATTGAATTTTGGACAACGTTAATTTACATATTTTCGAGGCACTTCTAAGTTCTAACCACAACAATTAATAATAATAAAAATAAAAATAAAAATAAAAATAGAAGAAGAAGAAGAAGATATAGAGAGGGAGAGAGAAGAGATGTGGGTGTTTAAAAAGTCTTTCCTAGCTTTTAAGAAACTTGTGACCATTTGAAAATTAATGATTATAAACTGATGAAATTGAATTTCATGTAAATGGAAGTAGTAATAATTAAGCGCACACTTTTTAATCTACCATGCAATGAAATTATTGTCAATGGAATCCAAGTAGTTTCAAAATGTACGATTTCGAAGCCCAGGTACGCTAAAGGAGAAGAATTTTCTCAACTGGTGCATAGAAGTCCATGTTCACAACTAAACATTGAATTTACAAGTTCTCTTGCTGATCTCAGGTTTCATTTCAACTTGCTATGCACGGTATTCTTTTTTTCCCTCTTGTGATTAAAGTCATTTTTTTTAAAGTCATTTTTCTCTAAATCATATGATATTAAATTATTGATAAAAATAATTACAGATTACCCACTTGTGGTTAGGTCTGATTTCACTATGTTTACTTGTGATTCGAAAGTCGACACTTTACTTACTTAAGGTAAACTTTGTTAAATTGTCATAACCATAACCCTAACATTTTTATTTGTTTTATGATATGTTTTTGTATTAAAATGTGTTTTTCTAACGAAAAAGTTAGAGGTGGGTTATGTCAATCTAACAAAACTTACCTTAGAGGGATAAAGTGCGGGTAAAATGCCAACTTTTGAACCATGTGTAAATAAGGTGAAATCAAGCCTAACTCTAAGTGGATAATCTGTAATTGTCTCGTACTAATATAATAAAAGTTTGGTTTTAAAAGTCGTGATTGAGCTAAGTGGATGCATGCTGACTCATAGTTAACTAGTACAACATTTACTATGAACTTAATAATTTTTTTATAATATAATATTCACTCTTAATAAGTTTTTCTAACACTATTTGTTCATATAAACTTTTCTTTAATTAAATTATCCTTACCAACTTTTGAGAATAAAAACGTGATACATTAAACATAAAATAAGTTTTTACTTCTTCATATGATTCTATATTTAGAAGAACTTTTTTTATTTATTTAATTTATGAGTTATGACATATACATAAAACTTATAATATATATATATATATATTAATGTAAATATGGTTTTAGATTAAGTTGTGCGTCGCAGTATAATACTAATAGTACAATGAAATTTAAGAATAATCTCAATAGAATTCTAATTAAATACACAAGAGTAAAAATTAAGTGACACGAGCCTTGACAAACAAATGACAAGTACAAATTATACAAGTAAAAACTGATTTTATGTGCTGAAAACCACTGCCAAATTCCACCTTTTTAATCTAATTTTTTCTTTTCGTTTACACAATATTTTAAATTTGTAATCACTTTTTTCCATGCTTGAGTACAGTCGTCCAAATGTAGGCACCAACCGATGGCTATCTTTTTCATGGACTTCCATTCCGAAATGTTTCTTTTTGGGCTTCATTTATTATTTATTTATTGTAAATATGTGCAACTAGTTCTCTTACAGACTGGGCTTAGCTAAGTCTGTTGGAGTTAGAAACTTTGCCTGCAAAAAGCTCTCCCAGCTCCCACATCATGCTACTATTCCACCGGCAGTTAACCAGGTAAGCGAAAAATCGAGATGATATACTTAATAAGGTGTAACCACACATCAAGTAATGGTGACTTTGAGTTATGATGGCATTGAAACTGAAATGAAAATGTTTTTAGGTGGAAATGAACGTGTCATGGCAGCAAGAAAAATTGCGACACTTCTGCAAAGAGAAAGGGATTCAGGTTAGCGCATGGTCTCCACTAGGAGCCAATGGTGCTCTTTGGGGTACTCTTGCTGTGATGGAAAATCCAGTCCTCAAAGAGATTGCAATCACAAAAGAGAAGAGTGTGCCACAGGTGCTAAACAAGATCACTTATTCAATTTTTTGTGTCTAGAGAGTTTTATTTTATTATTATTATTTTTTAATGAAATGTGTTCTAGATTTCAGTATATTCTAAAACATTTTAAGATTTTTTTTATTAGAGAAGTTTAGCACAAACACAGACACACACACCACATGATACATGAATAATAATATGAAAATTCTTCTAATATTAGAACACAACACCATAGAGACACAAGATACATTAAGTAGGTAGGTGAGAAATCATAAATTATGGTTAAAGGGTATGAATAATCATAGATAAAATCCTGAAAAAAGAAGTTGAGGTTAGAAGGATAGGGGATAGAATTATATTAACGAAACTTGTCTTAGGAGAAAAAGAATGCATTCTTTTATGATATTGTAATTAAATACATTTAACTAAGGGTTATGAGTGCCCTTAGGCATTTATTAATGAACCATTATAGGAAAATTTAATACAATTTTCATGGGAAATATAAAAAGTTATCCCAAAACAAAAAGTCAGGTTTTTTTTTTTTTTTCCTTCTTTTCCCATAAAAAGTTTATAAAAATATTCTCTAAACCAATGCTCTTAGGGCATAGCTTTTTCCTTTAACTGATAAGACATAAGAAGCCCAAATGATGGTGGTATAATAAGGAAAGGCCGACTTCACAATTCATGAGATGTAATAGAAAAGTAAACTATTAAACTTTGAAATTTTGGTCAAATTGGAAGCTCATGATAAATATGCAATGTTAAAAGCTAAAATTTTCAGAAGCACAGGCAGGAGCATATCAGCTGGTTGAGTCTCCAATGGCACTATAGGCAAGTGATACCTCTCCTCTTTAAAAGAAGGAACTCTCATGTGTTCATGGAAGGGAGGATTTAGGGATTGGAGCACGGCTAACCCTCAAGGTTAACTTGAGAAAGAACAAAAATGCAGAGTTTAATGACTAGGTGGCTGAGATGGCACAGAGTTAGTTGTGGTTATGGTAGGTCTCAGGTTTAAATCTTACTATCAGAAAACAAGAGGGTACATATTTAGGGGTTTGTTTGTGTCTTTGTGCAAATACATGCTTTGTGATGATGATGATGATCATGAAAAGCAACAAAATTGAAATTCAAATGCTGTAGTGATGACGACAATTGGTTCCAACAATATAAGAGCAACAAAATGGCACCTTAAGCAGACAAGTGATTAAGCTTACCACAAAAAAACAATTCCCCATTCGGACAGAATTTTGACTTCTTTAAGATCTCTAAACAAGCCAAGCTGATTGAGTACAATCCCCCCAAAGAAGAAACCAAGTATCTGCAAAAGATTGGCACTAAAATTTGTCAATAGAGAAATGAGATAATAGACTGATAAGAATTACACACCCGTCTACTTCTACCACACTTGATTAAAATCTTAAGCTTTTTTCAATTGGCACAATTTTGTTGTAGGAAGTAAGCTAATGGTTTTGTATTTTCTATTAATGGATTCAAATATCAGTGCAATATTGACTGACTAAAAGTAAAATAATTAGAATACAGTCACAGAATTATAAGATTTTCAACACAATAATAAGCACAAAAATAACTACTATTGTAAATTAAATCATGTTAGATATCATGCTGATCATTACAAATAAAATCAGTAACAAACAGAAATAAAATTCAATCATAAAGATTTTTTTTGGTATGAGCAACATGCAAAAAAAAAATTGTCATTAATGAACAAAAAAACACTCAATGTTGGCAAGATTTTGTGAAATCTGTAGATTCAAGTTTAGAGATATGAGGTGGATTGACAAATACACTTTCCTTCTCCTACTCCCCCTTTAAAGGGGAACAAAATAGAGTACGAAATGAAGATTTTATTGGAGATTACAAACCCTAACTAAGAGATCAAAATTGACAAACTAATGGCCTTTCAACAGCCCTTCTTCTTCAAACCCAGACCCAAGGCAGCTGTGCTCCTCCTCCACAAATTAAAGCCCAAACCCATACAACCATTCTTGTGCTCCTCCACTATCCCCACTCTGACCCAAAGCTACCACCAATCTAAACCGGAGTAAGAGATGAGACAGACGGCCATAGAACAAAGAGATAAAGAGACAAAGGGACGGAGAGCAAAGAGAGAGAGCTTGAGAAATTAGACTCACCAAGATATATCGGGCTTCAGATCGATGGAGGCTGACGGCGACGTTTGATGATATCGAAACGACGCCGCTGGTTTGGAAGAGAGGGTCGGAGGGAAGGATCTGGTGGAGGAGACAACAAAATCGAAGGAAGATCGGAGGACTGTGATGGGTTGCGATGTATCGGGCTTCAGATCATGGAGGGGCTGTGTGTGATGGCTGTGATGGCTAGGAGCTGTGTGTGACCGGTGGTTTTGAACTTTTAGTGCTTAAGCTAAAAAATAAAATAAAATAAAATAAAACGCAAGTCCTTAGGCCGCGATTTTAAACGGGCCATAGCTAAGGGGCTTGGGCCGCGTTTAAAAACGCGGCTTTAGACTCATTCTATGGCCCCATTTTTAAAGCAGGGCTTAGGCCGTGTTTTAATAAACGCGGCCCAAAAAAATGCGGCCTAATGGGCCTGCGTTTTGTAGTGTGAGATCATAGCTGAGTTATTGAATTGCCAATGAAAATCTAATCACTTTGGTTTCAGGTATTTTAGGTCAGTTTAAAAGTTTCTTGGTATTTTGGTTATTTAGAGGTTTTGGGGGTATTTTGGTCATTATATACGTTTCAGGGTATTTTGGGTCATTATATATGTTTCAGGGGTATTTTGGTCATTTCAATGGTTTTGAGTATTTTTGGTTATTTGATAGGTTTCAAGAGTATTTTGGTTATTTTGGAAGTTTTAAGATATTTTTGGTCATTCTAGAAGTTTCAAAATTATTTTGGTCATTATGGAAGTTTTCAAGGAGTATTTTGGTCATTTCAGAAATTTCAGAAATTTTAGGTTAGTTTAAAATTTTAGGGGGATTTTGGGTCATTTAGAGGTTTTGGGGTATTTTGATCATTTTGAAGCATTTTGGGTAATTTTGGAAGTTTTAGGGTATTTTCGGTCATTTTAGAGGTTTTGGGGTATTTTGGTAATTTTCGTAGAGTTCAAATGTATTTTTGATGTTTTAGGTGTAATTTCGTTATCTTAGGTCTTCCAAGGGTAGTTTGTTGTTCAAGAGAAATTTTAACATTTTTAAGTGTTAAGACTATTTTGAATCAATTTATTAGTATGATAATTTTAATTGTTTCTAAGAATGTTTGTAAATCAAGTATAGGAGTGTTACATTATTGGATTATGATGGGAATCTAATTAATGAACCAAATGCCTTAATCTTATCTTATATTGTTGTAACGTGGTTTCATGTATCAAATATTTCAAGAATTTAACATTGCAATGTAATGTAACATCAAACCAATCAAATGCCCCTTAAGAATTCCCTTAGTAAGGATTCCCAAAAATAAATACATAAATAAGTTTTATGAAAAAGAAAGGTATTCCACATAAACAACCATGTTCTATGTGCTTACTCTCATTTCAATTTACTCAAAAACTTTGAGTCAACCATTCACAAACCATCAATGGTGCACAATTGACCTTAGTAGTGCAAACTAGGTTGGCTACTCTCTAAACTAGCCTCTAATCCCTAACTACCATGCACACATTACATACATCATAGAATCTCTCTCACTTTTTTACCTTGTACGTTGGAATCTCTGTATAACTCTAACTACATGCTTGAGAATCTCTATCACTTTTTTTTTTTTTTTTGTGTGTGTGTGTGATGGGCTTCAGTTACGAGGAGAAATCTCTTCACACAACCTATTACTGAAGATAGATTTAAATAGGTCAATTCTTTCATAGGCTGAATTATTGAATCTCTACAATTTTTTACTATGTTAAGTGCTAGAGCAAATTGAAAACAAATTTCTCTACATGCATGCATCACTTTTTTTTACTATGTTGCATGTGAGTACATGAGCATTTTCAAAACCAATTGCTGAAGGCAAATTCTCTCGGCTTTGTAAAAGCCAAATAGTTTACTTTTACTATCCTAATTCAATATTTTAAACATTGAATTCTCACCCTCTCCTAATTTGGCAATGAAATTATGGAAAATTGATTTTTTTTTTTTTTTTAACTGGCCTCTCTCCTAATTTGATTTTTGAACACCAAATTCTCTCCCATCTCTTCTAATTAGAAACTTTAATTACCAAATTCCATTTGTGCCTTTGTTTTGCATGTAGCCAAGCGTAATTTTTAATAACGTTGTGAGCACAATTTTTTTTAGTAACAATGGTGGAAGAAAATTGGGGAGTTGATGAGTGTCAATTGCCACTTTTTCTCTCTCCTAATTTGTCTATTAGAGCATCTGTATCTGGAAGGCCAAATGGCAAATGTAAGTTACATTTGGCATTTAGGCCCAAAATGTGCTTAGTAGTTGGAAGGCCAAATGGGAAGAATTGTAAAAAATTTTACAATGTTGCTACAGTACCATCCTAAATGTAGGATGGCACTGTAGCACTATTGTATCAGTTTTTTAATAACTTTTATTCTCTCTCTCCTCTGTCTTCTCTTTCACGGTCTGAGATGGTCTCCCTCTTCCTTCATCTCTCTCTTTATAGAACATTTCAAGCGCAACATACAAGCACTCATAGCACAAAACAAAAACAAAGTACATTCTCAAATTTTCTGGTAGCAAAACTTTTTGGTTTGGTGAACTCTCCCCTCATATAGTCAGTCCAATTCAACAAACACCCATTGCACCAAAACTAAAACCCATTTGAGAAATTGAGAGTTTAGGAGAGAGAAAGCTTCAGTTTTAGAGAGAGAGAGAGAGAGAGAGAGAGAGAGAGAGATGGCTCAAGTGAGCAAAATATGCAGTGGTGCTCAAAACACCCAAATCATTCACAAAAATCCCAAAACCCAAAAACCCAAATTTGTGAAGCCATCAATGGTACCGGAGAAGCCACAGTTGAGAAACCATCGGGTTTGTGATTGATGTGGGCGTGGGTTAGGTAGTGCAGCGGCAGCAAGGGCGTGGGTCAGGTGGTGCAGCGGCGGCAAGTTGTGTGGGTTTGTGACTGGTTTGGATTTTGGATTTTGATTTTGCTATGGATTTTGATTGAATTTGCTATGGATTTTGATTTTGATTTTGGCTGGATTTTGTTATGGATTTTGCTCAACGGAGGTGGGTGGTGTGATTGAGATTAGAGAGAAATAGAGATCAGAGAGAGAGAGAAATATTTTTATATTATTTTTATGTATAGGATGGTAAAATAAAAGTTGGGATGATAGATGTATTGTAAAATAGTATTGTATAATTGATAAAGTAGTTTTTTGAGATGGTAAAATAAGATAAGATGGAATTTCCGACTGTGAATGCTCTTATAGAATCAAATTTGCACTCCCATTTATTCTTTGTCTTAATTTGGCTTTCATCAAACGAAATTTGCTCTCATCGTCTCTCTCCACAAACGTGCCTTATGACTAACTTTAGGTTTTGACTTATTGTAGGAAACCATCGAAAAAAAGGAAAAAGAAAGAGTAGCTGAACTTAAACAAACCCGAACCCAGCCCAATGATGCTTTGTGTCCTGGGCCTGGCCCGCTAATATATATAGATTATTCAGAATTGGTTTCTTCTCGCCCGTCAGCTGTAACAAAAATCGGAAGGGAGAGAAAGAGAGAGAGCGTGTTGAGACTGAGGGGAAACTCGGCGCTGGGCAATTGCTGTGGCTTTTGGCTCGCACGCAAAAGCAAAAGCAAAAGTGAGCTTCTTCTTCTTCTTCTTCTTTATTGACACACTCTGTCTTTTCATTTTGTGTGTTGTTCTTCCTTATTTTTCTGGATTCTGAAATTTAGGTTCTTCAATTTCAAGCTTACCTTTTTATTTTATTCATTCATATAGATGAATATGATTTGTGCGTGTGAGAGAGAATATCTAGGGTTTATATAATGTGACAGACAGAGAGGTATTTCATTTTCGTTCTTTGTGGGACAAAATATCAGCCTTTCCCTAACACTTTCAACTTTCAAGTTCAAACCATTACCCATTACCCATACCCATAATTATTTTTATATAAATCGACATTTTCTATTTCTGCAATTCAAATAGAAACAACAACTACAAGATTTTCTTATACAAATTAAGCTTTGATATTTCAACTCCATGCTATTTGTTCGAGCTGTTATTGCCTTGGTTTCCTATATAAATTATTGGACTCGGGTTGATTTTACTAATAGTAAAAAGTATAGATTCATTTGGAAGTGTAGTTGTAATTTGAACCAAGTTTCATGTTAAAATACACATCTGTCTGTGAGTGTATTATTTATTAAACTCTCAAAACCTAAATCTGTCAGGGAGCAGATTTGAGTTTATTAGCTTTAGAGTTTTTTAATAAATCCTAGAGAACTGATCTTTGAGCTGAATTATTTAGTTGTAAATAGTATAGGAAAAAGTTTACCTGCAAACCAGTTTGGAGGAAATTTCCATCGACCCACTACATGGCTATTGGTAAAGCTATCCGTGTATACTTTTACTCACATGAACTATTTAATGAGTCACGTGACTTGGTAAAAATACACGTGGGTAGTTTTATAAGTCACCACGTAATGGGTTGGAGGAGATTCCTCCAAACCAGTTTGGAGAAAAACTTTATTTACTAGTATATTTATGGGAATTCATCCATATATAATTACAACTTATTTTGAGACTTCTAAGGTCATCAAACGAATTTTGCAAGAAGCCTGACCTGCAGGAAATTTAACCTGGCAGTAGCTTGAAAAGGCTGAAAAACTTTGTGCAATTAATTCCAGGTTTTGGTAAATTGGATTGACCTAGAATTTTACATGAGTGCCATGTGGTATTTGAATTTCATGCATGAATTTGGTTATGGCGTGTTCCTATTGTTTGGTATCTGGCAGGCAGAGGGTTGTTACTGTTGCTGCCCCATTTGTGTAATTGTCTGATAAACCTTGAATGATGTAATTTTTTTAATGTTTTGTGAATCTTTGGAGCAAGCGGTGACTGTTTGATGCATGTAAATGTGTTGGAAACTTTTTAGATGGATTAGTAGTTTCTTAAGTTAAGAGAGATTTTTATCTTCTGAGATTCAAGTTTTGAGTTTCTATTGGTTACGAAGTTATTAGTAATAACCTGGGATTTATAAGATAGGCATTGTAAATGCCCAAGTTTGAGCTCTTCCAATTTTATGCTCTCGATTCTTTTAGTTACAGCTAAGGGGCTTGTAATATGAGCTTTTAATAGGCTATAGGAATTTATTAAAAACTTATTATTCATTGAAATGAGATCTAGGTCTCAATTGATACATTTTCATGCGCTTTTGATATATGAATATTATTTTAGTTATGTAAGAATTCTTACATAATTCCTGAAAATAATATTTAAAGAGTTTAGTGGATATTGTGATTTGAATGTTAAATTCAAAAGGTTTTATGGTTGAGTCTTATGGCATGCTCTAACCTCAATTAGTAAGGGGAAAGAGTATTAGCTTATAATGGAAATTTTTGTTTTGGCCGCCAAGTAGTGAGATGCTGCCACATCCCTTGTTTGGTGACATCCAACCAGTGGTGGATGCCAACCACCCTATGATTGATGAAGATTCCAACTTTAAGGGTTGATGATGTCTTATTATGAGATACCCATGAGTAGATGGCATTGTGAGGAGAGTTGGATGCATTACAAATCTTTAGAAACTTATCAGAAAAAGTAACCAAAATATTATTTGATGAATGATTGTGTTATCTTAATCATGAGAGATATATTGTGAAAATTTAGATGAATGGATTATATATATATATATATAATGTAGTGTCATTAACAAAAAAAAAAAGAACAAGGTTTACTGAGTCTGAGATCCCAAAAATTTTTCTAGTATGCACATCGACAAACTATGAAATGCTTCATTATACATATGTTCATATTAAATTCCCATGTCACTTAACCCTTGTGGAGCTTTTTAGCTAGGGATGGTAATTTCTGCCCGTCCTGGCCAGAGGACAGGGCAGAGGTAAGGCTTAATATTAAAACTTGAGGCAGGTATGGGGTGGGGACATGTTTTATTCTCCCCTACCGCACCTTGGGTATGTTACAAATATCATTATATATATATATATATATTTCAAATCAAGGCATATTAAGTTTTCTTTGGATTTTTCTTTTCCCATCTCTTGCCAGCAAAGAAGTTATGAATGATTGATGGCCTAAGGAAGGCTGGATTATTGATGTTATCATTTAAGGCTGAGTCATCGATGGACAGTGTGAAGAAGGCTTTGGATTACTATTTTTTTTTTCTTTTTTTATCGTTTGTGTCTAATTAATTGAATCTATTACATAAATACATTTCTTCATCTTCTTCGTCTTCTTCTTTTCCCTTTAAAATTTCTGAGTTTGTGTGAACCTGGATGATTTCTTCCCAATTATATTTGATTGAAATCAGTGGGAACATTAGTTGAGTTCTTGAGGAGCTTGTTTGGTTTAGACATTCTTACCCTTTTTTTTTTTGGTATGGTTTTGCTCAACTCTCAAGTTGGTATGTATTTGTTAGGAAGTGGGAGCCATGTGCACGGACTACAACCTTTTTATATTTGATGGTTATCAAACCTTTTGAGGAAATTTTAATGTTCTGGATATTAAATAAAGAGTATAGTATTTTGTGTACAAATTTAGTTTAGTTCGTGTTGATATCGAGTATAACTTTAGTAGTAACATGCTGTTCATGCTTGCAAATTTGGATTATAGTTTGGGTCATGACATTTATAGCGCTTATAATATGCTCTCATTAATTTATGTAAAATGTCTATTGAGGAACTTACGATCTGTTCTCTTTTTTTCCAGAAAATTGGTTCATAACCTATCTTGTAGAGGAGTCTCTCATATAGATTTTGGGAGCCTCAAAATGTCAGGTGGCCCTGGACTTGAATCTCTTGTAGATCGTAAGCAAATTTCTGATAAACCCTTTTTATTGCTTCTGTGTTTCATGTATATATAACAATCTACAGGGTGTTTTACCAAATTTTAGTCAAGGTATGAGTCTAGGTGTATTGTGTTGAGGTGTAAGCTTTTCATACTTGTAACTTGGTGCACCTTGGCTTTTGAAGTGTATGCCTAATAGAACTGTTGCTTAAACTTCTAACTTTGGAGCTTCATAGGATCCCCACTTTACTCCTTTAGTTGTGTTTAAAAGCAAGAGGTAAAATCTTTTCAAAACTGGTTAGTAAACTTTGTGTGTGTGCACATGTGCCTGTACCTGTGTAAGACTGGAAAAGAGTGATGTAGACCTGTTCTCAGTGTTTTTTTGTCCCGCACTTTTTGCCCAGATGGTTTGGGGCTTCATTTATTTATTATTCATTTTCTTTACTATATTTTTAAATTATTTCCTGTGTGCAGAAACAATATCAGTTATCACAAATGATGGACGGAACATAGTGGTATGTTACATGATATTAGTCCAATGCTTGCTAAATCTTATGAATGATGTATTAATTGTATTTACAAAGTTGGTTTTTCATTTAGGGAGTCTTAAAAGGCTTTGACCAGGCTACAAATATTATCCTTGATGAATCTCATGAGCGTGTCTACTCCACAAAGGTTTGTATCCTTACTATGATAAGCCTTCAGTTACAGTTTGTTTTACTCCTATGGTGTGTGAGTCAATTGGAGAAGGTTAATTTCAGAATCTAAAACATTTTATATAGTATTTTTTTTTTCCACTGGATTTCTCAACATTTGGCCAACCAGATGGAGAACTTTATTAGCTTCTTTCCAGTAGACATTCTTTTTGCAAGTGTATTCTGCTGAATTTGGAATTTCTATATATAGTTCACTGAATGGAACAAATTACACATTTACTGCCCCTGCTGTGTTGGGTTTGTATATAATCAGGGGTGACAACATGTAATACCTTTGAACTTTGTTTTTATCCATTTTCTTTTTCCCTTAGTGAGGATTCCAACCAGCCCCCACCCCCCCTCCCCCCCTCTAAAACTACATGCTATATTATAATCTAAATTCCTTGAATCTTGTAGAAGCGTAGTTGGGGAGCTCGATGAGGAGCTTGATGCTCATCTTGATTTGTCAAAACTGAGGGCTCATCCTCTCAAGCCTGTCATCCATTAAAAGGCTAAGAAAGGTGCAAAGTTGTTATGACCATGTGAGTGATTATTACCTACAAAGAACATTCAGGGTAGTTTTCAAACGTTCTGAATATTCTATATGCGCATATTTGTAATATTGATAAAAGAGCTTTATGTCAATTTCTCCGAATCAAATGAATCATTTTCCAAGCCCCAATCAGTTCTCTAACATGATCTAGTGGTAAGCCCATTTTGTGGATGCTTTGGAATGCTTTTGTTTTATTGGTAAGGCCCTATTTGTTTTGGGGAAAATGATTGTGAAAAATATTTTTAGCGAAAAGTGCATTTTGAAGAAAATGACTTGTTTTTTGTTTGGTTGTCATTCAAAAAATATTTTTCCAGTGTTTACCTAAAATTTTTCCAACAATGGCGGTTAGGGGGAGGAAGTGGTGGTAGACGGCAAGTGGCAAAGATGGTGGCCAGTGGTGGGTGGCGAGCAGTAGCACCGAGGTCGGGTTGAAAATGACAAACAAGTGGTAGTGGATGTTGTAGATGGCGTAGAGGTGGTAATGATGGCATAAGGTAGAAGGGGTGAGGGTAGTGGGGATGAAATCTTTTTTTTTTTTTTTCCTTCAAAAATGGTTTACGCCTTTAAAATAAGTGTCATTTTGGTGTAATTAGAAATTAATCATGAAATTGAATTAAAAGAAGAAGAAGAAGAAGAAGAAGAAATTGATGAGGAGATACAATTTATATGCTCACTAAATACAGTGGTGAATTCGTTCCCAAACCTTGTACACACTGCCAGTCACATTATGAGAGTGGGCCATGCCTTACAGCCTTTCCTTAACCACGAGGAGGGGATGCCAAGGCAATATTTAAATGAGGTTTGGCTTATCTTTAGTATTTTTTTAACTAGAATCTTCTTTTGTTTTAGGCAAAATGCAAAACTGACCCTCTAACTTTCAACTTTTTTCATTTCAGTCCTTTAACTTTCAGTTTTGTCATTTCAATCCTCTAACTTTCAATTTTTGTCAATTTGGTACTTCGTTAAACGTCAGATATGTCTTGCCGTTAACTGAGCCAAAACGACAACGGTTTTTTTTTTTTTTTAATAATAAAATTCGGAATTAAAAAAAAAAAAATTAATTTGATATTAAAAAAAAAAAAAACATTTAGGCTTAAACGCTCAGACCAGGCGAGAGCACTGCAAACTCACCAAAACTCTCACCGAGCTCCCTATCTCTCACCCTAAACCTAAGCTTTTTCTCTAATCTCTGAAACTCTCTCCAGTCGAGCCTCCATCGAACCTTCATGGCTTGAGCTTGTCATCACAGATTAGCGCTGCCACCACAGGCAGCGGATTGCTCCTCATCTAGAACCCTCTTCGAAGCTCTCTCAAAGTTCTCATCTCCCTCTCCGATCTAAACCTAGGTGGAGCTTCCTTGCTTCACCATGACAAACAACGAACACAACGAGGGTGCTTCTCAATCTCCTTATAGGTCATCCCACTCTGAAAATCACAACTGAAACCCAGCTTTCTTCTAAACTCGAACCAAGGTCTCACCGAGGCTCCTCCACTCTCAAACCCAACAACCACTCTCCGATCTACAAGCTAATAGCACCTTGAATGGCGCGCGAACCACAAAGAGTGGGTGTGGAGGTGAAGGGCCTCACGGGTTTGCCGAACACCAAGACAGTGGTGGCGTGTTGGTATGAGAGATCATGGAATAGTGAGGAGGGAAATGGTTGTTCTAGTAACAGAAGGGGCAAATCTAGATCTTGGTGGCAAAGACGACGCAAGCGTAAGGGTTGAGAATAGAGGCACATGTTTTGCAGCAAAGTGGAGTGTAGGGATGTCAGGGTGAGGGCGGGTTGGAGAAATGGAGGCAGCGAGTGGGATTACACACTTGCTCGCTTCAACCTTCGTTCGTGGCCACACGTTCCAACTCATCCGAACTCCCTCGATTCCCTCTGGATTTGCGTTCGCCATTTTCGACATTTTTTTTTTACAGCTTTTTTTTTAATTTTTTTTTTTTTTTAGTTTTCTTTTAACTATGAATATTATTATTAAAAATATTCAAAACGGTGTAGTTTTGATCACATAACGGAAAAAGATAACAGAGTTCTAANCCCCCCCCCCTCTCTCTCTCTCTCTCTCTCTCTCTCTCAACATAACCTGACTGAACTTCTGACTCGCAGGAAGCTGTTCAACAGCTTGTGTTGGGTTTGTATATAATCAGGGGTGACAACATGTAATACCTTTGAACTTTGTTTTTATCCATTTTCTTTTTCCCTTAGTGATAACGGAAAAAGATAACAGAGTTCTAATGGAAAACTACATTGACAAAAATTGAAACTTAGAGGACTAAAATGACAAAACTGAAAGTTAGAGGACTGAAATGACAAAAGCTGAAAGTTAGAGAGTCAGTTTTGTATTTTTGCCTTTGTTTTAATGAGAAATTGTCATATCACACACTAACTAAATCGAATGTGGAGATTAAAACCCATTACCACTTGCTATTGTGTATTTAAAATGAAAGAACACCTCTAGTTAAAAGAGTACTGGAATGAAGTCAAACAAATATATATATATATATATATATGAAAAACATTTTCGAAAATTATTTTATCCTGAAACAAACAAATTTAAATATGATCTAACTTGATGGAAACAATTTATAACTGTGAGTCTTACACATTTGCTCAGATTTACAAATATCCCATTGAAACTCAATTTCTATCACTCAAAAACTCCAAAAAGTTGTTCTCAATTTTCATAACTCTAACTCAATTTTTTGAGTAATTAGTTACTAAATTGAGAACAAAAGCCCAAACAAATTGTCTTGAGATGGGCCTACAAATTTTGAGAATTGGGTGATGGAAATTGAGTTTTGAGTGTTGATTTTGCCTAAACCAAAAACCTACGTTACAAATGATGCCTTAAATTTTGAATCTAAGAACTACTTTCCATTCCATACTTACATAATCATTATTGTCGTTGTTCTTGTTGTTATGATTAAATAGTTCTACATGAATAGAGGCGATGAATTCATGTAAAGAAAGAAATGAACTCTTTAGCTCAAGTTCTATTATGAAGAACTAAAAACAAGAAACATGATAGAAATCATCACCAAATTGCATTGACCAAAACTAGACGCCCACAAATTCCCACGGGAATTTTTGATAATTCCAATGGATATTGGGATAACGGTCACCTTTCAAATTTTGGAATTTGACCACCTTAAAATTTAAGATTTATAGTTTATCACTAATAATAATAGTAGTAAGGATTAATTACAGTTTACTCGTTTGTGGTTAGGCTCAATTTCATGTTATTTTACCCACTTGAGATTCATTTGCTATCTAGCGGTTACCCACCTCATCACTTTTATAGTTAAAAACATTAAAAAAACAAAAAAAAAAACAAAAAAAAAAAACAAAACAAAACAAAGAAAACAGTATTTGAAAGAAAATTGTTTTAAAGAATGTTTTTTTTTTTTTTTCTCTTATTTAGTACTCCATATCAAGTTAAGTAATGCCGCCTAAGCATTTTGTTAGACACGTAGAATCAAAAGTCAATGGACAAAAATGAAAAGTTTTAAGCCCATTTTAATAATGTCTATTCGTGATTTGAAAAGTGTCACTTAATGCACTTAAGGTGGACTTCATTAGATAGTTGTAATCTATATCTCCCATTGTCATTAGATAAACATCTTTAGTATAAGATACAATAGAAACCTTATCTAAGCAACAAATCTTCAAACCCAAATCTCATATCATGAATCGAATCTCATTCGATCAACTCAAGAATCAGTTCACTCTACTAATTGCAAGCAAGGAGATATACTTTAGGTGGCCAATCTTGTATCTAACAGGTGTGTTTGTGTTTGAAGAACCCAACAATAGAAAGAGAGCAAAAAAAAATCCAATATTTTGGGTTGATTCAATTTTTTTTGGGTTAAGCTTGTTGTCCTATTTCTAGTTGAGCAGCAGACTTTTGCAAGTGCTCCATCAATTGCAAGATTCCGACCTCGTCGAAGCAAGTCCTTGCCTCATCAATGACAAGATTTCAACCTCATCAAAACACATCTAAAAACATCAGACCAAAAGGAAATTCAAACCACAACCCTAAAAAACTTTAAAGCCATAAATCCATTATACCCAAAAAATTCAAATCCACAAATCCAAAAAAACTTGAACCCACAAATCCATTAAACCTAGAAATTAATTGATGGGGTTTGGGGCTCATATCAAGTATAAAAGAATTGGTTTGTGATTGTGGGAATAAAAAAACCCATATCGAGAAAAAGAAAAGAGAGAATAGAGACAAAAAGTTAGATGCCAAAGCATTTTCCTTTGAGGTTAGCAAAACCTTTGATTTCTTTGGCTCTTTCAACCTTTTCTACTCCAAATCGAATTGGATTTTTTTGTTTTTCTTTCTTTAGTGGAAATGGAATCCCACTCAAGCCCTCTCTCTTTGTAATCAGAGCCCTAACCCTAGGAAAAAGGAGAACTTGCATTGAACTTGTTGAAGAAGATGAAGATGGGCAATGGGGTCTGTGAAATTTTGATCTTAGGATTTTAGGATAATTGAGTCTCTTTAGGAGTTCTGGATTCAAATGAGGAGATGGAGTAAAGAGATATACAAGATTATTGAAAAGACATTTTTATTCTTGTTTTTTAATGGTGAAAACGAGAGGTACATTATGACGGTCTAACAAAGGCCACCTCAAATGGGTTAATTGAAATTTTCCAAACTACGGGTAGACATTATTAAAATGGACATAACAATGAATGGATAAACTTCATGTAAGTATTACAATATTTTTGTCAAAAAGAAACATGTTTTTTTTTTTTTTTAAAAAAAGGAAAATCTATGTCTCAAAGAAAAAAAAAAAATTATCAAAAAAACTTGTTTCAAAAAATGTGCTTTTTGATATAAAAAATCTATATATATATATATATTTTTTTTTTTAAGATTACATTTATATCCCGTCGACCGGTACGGCCAATTTGCTTTCTTAAAATAAAAACCCGAAAAAAAAGAAAAAAAAAAGAAATTTGTAAAACCCTAAAATCTAAAACCCTCAGTTCCTCTGTCTGAAAAGTGAAATAGAAAGAGGTAAATGTAGTTGGTGTGGAAGTGGATTTCAAATATGGGAAAGAATCTGATCGCAAGAATAGCAGCAGCAGGAACCCAGTCCTTGAAATTCAACAACCAATCCCGTAACAAAGTAAAAAATATTGATCAGTGGCGTAGAAATTCCCATTCCAATTCCAATGCTGCCTCTGTTCCTGACACTGACAGAGTAGTTCGTACCAGGCTCTCCAAACTTGAACGTCAAGCTATGGTCGAATCCTTTGTTAACAAGTAATTACTCTCTCTTCTCTTTTCTTTCTTTCCATTTTTTCTCTGTAATATTTGTTTGAGTTTATATACGAATTATGATCTAGGTTTATTTATACTATTATAATTAATTAATTAATTAATTAAACCTAATATCGATCGGTTGTGTGATTTCATTTATAATTGCAGGTATAGAGAAATGAATGCTGGAAAATTCCCAACTGCTTCTTTTGCAGTTAAGCAAGTGGGTGGCTCTTATTATACTGTTAGAAAAATCATTCAGGAGCTACAATACAAATCTAAACTGTCTTCCTCGGACACCGGGAAAGGAACTCCATTCTTAAAACCAACTATATCCTTTCCGTCTCAACAAGTCCTTGTAAAGCCTGCAATGCCAGTGAGTAAATTAGTTTTAATTACAAATTATATGGTTTTGGGGGATTTATATGTACATCTTCAGAGTCACACGTCTTACGCTAGATACATAATATTTCTAGTTATCAAGGCGATATTCCTGACGCCATTTCAGATGGGCTATTATGATTAATTTTGGCTTTTTTAAGATGCTAAATGTGTTATAAAATTATAGACAATGCTTGTAGTATCATATCCTGGAAATAAGTTGACCAAGAATGCTCATCTTACCATTTGTTTCTAGATGCCCAAGATCATCACAGTCACAATTATGAAATGAAATGAAATGTTTTCAGAGCAAAGTGCTAGACTTGAAAATCAAGCTGCCATATGTGCATTTTTTCCCCATAAATTTCATATAAATTGGTGCTTCCTAAAACATGTTCTGATATATGTATATATCACTTTCTGTGCTTCCTAAACCTCTTCTATTCTATAGCATCTCTTATTTGCTTGCAGGGTAGTCGCTCTGATATTGATGCAAAACAAAGCGATGTCCTTAAAGGGGATGCTGAAGTTTCTCCTTGCTTAGAGAAACCAGAGGAGGAAGCTCAGCAAAATCATCTGCTAAAAGAAGAAACTGAGGATGTCTCTCTTTTGTGTCTAGAACCATCTGAGAATGTTAATGCTGAAGAAGTTTCTCCCTTATGTTTTGAGAAACCTGCAGATGACAAAAAGGAGGATGCTGAGCACAATGATTTTGATTCTGTTCCATCAGAAACTGAGGATGTTTCCCATTCAAGTCTTGAAATATCAAGCGATATTGAAAATGACGGAGCTCAGGGTGATCATTCTGGCTTTGCTGCAACTGAAAATCATCCGCTAGTTGGGGAAATTGAGGAAGTTTTGCATCCATGCCAGGATGGTAAACAACAGCAAGCTGTTGATCACAACTTGCCAAATGTTGATGGTCTAGGGTCTAAAGCAGAGCAAGATCAAGGATCCATTGAACTAGACAAAAATGTGAAGTAAGGGTTTTTTTCCCTCTCTCTCTCTCTGAATTGTCGTCATCATTAGAAATTCATACTGTTACTTATGTAGTTCCAATTATAAAGTCTGCAGTACTCTCATCAGTAAATTATTGATAACCATATTAGTATAGCTGTATCCCTAGTTAAGGTGCTGCCTTCACAAAAATGTGAAGTAAGGGTTTCTACCTTAATCTTTGCATGATTTACTTGATTTTTGTACTTTCACTGCTAGTTAGTTTAGATATTCTACTGTTTCCATAGCACACTGCCTGTGTGCCTTGTTTTCATTGTATTTTCTCATTTCTTTTTCAATGAAGTTATTTTCTTATCCAAAAAAGAATTTGCTGCTGTGTACATGTCCCTTTTATACTCTTTTCAGAGCAGTTATGTAAGCACACCGTTGAAGCCCTAATGGGTTATTTCTACCTAAAATGGTCTAGCTTCTTTTTATTGTGAACCTGTCTCCTATCTTAGATGTTATTTGCCCTTGAATCTTACACAAGCAAGATTGTTTTTCTGTTCCTGTATTTTTCTTTTTCATGAATTTTTTATCCTTTTACCACTTATGAGTTGGATCTTAAGGCAAGGTGTCATTTTCCATGTTCAGAGATGTTTCTACTAGGCAGAAAAATGATGCAGAAGTTCCTAGGAAATCATCTCTGTGGGGAAATCTGAAGTCATTAGCAGACGGTATCATCAACATTTGGAGAAAAATGTAAATTTTTGTCCAGGTAATGGTTGGAACTTTTAGAATTTTAATCTATTGTCAGGGAGGTGATGATATTGTATATCTAGTTAAAAATATTAGATGTGATAGCTCTCTTTCAGCTATTATTATAACTAGCCTATAATCTGCCCTACGTGTGGATATCTTCTTTTTATTTTCTATTATTGACAATAATTTAGCTATATTTATTTGGCTTTCACCATAATTTTTTGGCTAAAATGCAAAACTGACCCTCTAAGTTTCTTCAGATTTCATTTCAATTCTTTAACTTTGCTTTCGTTGATTTCAGTCTTCTAAGTTTCAGATTTATTCAATTAAGGCATTTTCGTCAACTTTTGTTAAAATTTTTTGAAAAAAAAAATCTAGAAAATATTTTTCAATTATTAATTGAATTTTTTTAATTTAAAAAATTTGAAGAAAAATAACAACAACATATAACAAAAGTTGATGAAAAAACCCTAATTGAATAAACTTAAAAGTTAGAGGACTGAGATGAATGAAAGCAAAATTAGAGGACCGAAATGAAATCTGAAGATAACAAATACTGAATATCAATTGGCCATCAAACACTTTCAAAGAGGTTACTCACCTTACCCAATTGAGATGGTCACCATTAACAATCAAATGTACCAGTCCTGAACTCTAAACACACATGTAGAAAAGATAGCACAATGGAAATGCAACAAAGAAAAGAATAGCCAAGTTGCCAACTAATACAGCTCACAACCTAGCTACACTTGTAGTCTTGTTATATATTTTTAATCTTGATAGAGATTGTACCAAGAAAGGATTCCAAGAAATATTAAATTGGCCCAAAAGGTCAAGAAGAGCACCCAGAAAATTTCCATTGTTTAGATGTTTGGTTAAGCGGCCATTGTACTTCCTTTGGGCAAGTTTTGCTTTATAAGATATAGAGGGAAAAAAAAAAGTATGCTTTTACAAAAGATAGCATAGCAGAAAAGTAGCAAATAAATTAACATCCAAGTTGCCAACTAATACAACTTACAACCCAAGTCCTTTTCTGATATGTCTTTAATCATAATAGAGAGAAAAATAATAATAATAATAATAATAATGTAACCTGTACCAAGATAGGTTTCCAAGAAACATTAAATTGACTGAAAAGATTAAGAAGAGCACTCACACAATTACCACTGTTTAGATGTTTGGTTAATGTGGTAGTTGTACTTCCTTTTATCAAGCTTTGCTTTATAATCTACAGAGATAAAAAAAAAACCGCTGTTCTCTTCATCCATGCTTAATTTCTCACATGCTCTTCTTCTTATGCTTGCTTTCAAATATTAGTTGTCAGTACATGGTTCATCCATTCTTGGCCAATGAAACATGAGAAGTATTGAAAATGTGGAAGTACTAAATTTTTGTCATTAGAACCGGCTACAACATGGATGTTAATTGGAGATTGCCATGCAAATAAAAAAGGTGTATGAGAGAGAGAGAGAGAGAGAGAGAGAGAGAGAGAAGAGGATATATCACAAAGTGGCCTTGTAGGTTTGTTTCATATTTGTCCTAGGATGCTTCTAAGGGTTTCATGTTCACGATCTTGAATGTGTATTCCACCCGCAATTGCCCTGTACCATAGGAAACATGATTGAGCTGAGGTATCTTGGCTTAAGTTGGACATAACTCTGGACAATCCCATCATGTATGGGAAATTTGTTGAAACTTCAAACTATAGATGTGAAGCTTACATGGCGGAAGAGAGTTTGGGCTATTATTTGTGCAAAGTTAGGTCTATAGAAATCTTTTAGTTGTATGATTACTGTAATACAAATATTGTGCAAAATTAGTTATGTCTCCTGGCTTAATATGAGGCACTCAGCTTTCTCTTATATATACGATTTGAGAAAATAGATATCATCTTGAAATTCATATTTGACATAATCATATCTCCCTCCATTTGGTTGTTTATAGTGCTTTGCAGCTGCGAACTTTGAAGGCTGCAGCTGGTAGCTCGATTGTTTTGAACCAATCAAAACGTGATTTTTTTTTTCCCATTCCCATTGACATCGTGGATGTGGAGAGAGAGAGAGAGAGAGAGAGAGAGAATCTGATAATTTGGTGCAGGTAGTAGAGTTTGTGCCATCTTGATGATCTGGTGTAGGTCCTGACTTCACAACAACGATGACTTGAGATATGTTCTAGTGTGCTACAATTGAATTGGAAGCAGAATAGATCAAAGCGTGACAAACTTTCTTTTAGGAAAATTTGGACTGTATATTGTTTCATAGAGGAAATGGAATTTGCGCAGTGTACAGTGGGTTAAAACTTTTATATTATATATATCAACGGGCAGGTGGAGGGTTGGGAAATGTTGAATAGTCAAATCTAACGATGTGTGATTTTCAAGAAAAGATGAATTGATCATACGCGAAAGCATAAACTGAATTTTATCTTTTTTTGTTGTATTTGAATTATTCCTACTATTCAATTGATTTTGATAGTTACTTACATTGTATTATTTTCTAACTTACCACAGGCACTAATAAGCATGTCAGGTGGTGTTTGGTATGGGAAAATCCGCATTATCTTGATGTCTAATGCTTGACAATCTGGATGTTTGTGAATGTAATTATTTTTATGTCTAATTTGCTTTAGAATCTAATAAAATTCATGAGAATATGAAATGCTTATATTTGGTTTATTTTTAAGAACCTTGTAAGAATTATATATTTTTCTCAAAATATCATTTGATTTGTAAATACAATATCATTTTTTTTTTAAATTCTTCCTACAAATAAATTATGAGAAACAAAATATAAACTATAAATCATGAATAATTCAATAGAAATATAGTATAACATTTTTTAAATGATATGTATAATACAAAAATAACTATTTAAATTGTCAATTTATAATAATAATTTTATATATATATTATTTCTATTAGTTAAAGGGGAGGGACGAGGGGTAAAATTGTTAGTCTATACAAAATCTAACTTTATCAAGCATGAGAATGTGGATTCCCATCTTCTAAAATCTACATTTTTTTTTTTTTTTTTTTTTTTTTTTTACAAAAAAAGCATTGAGTGAGAATCCAGATATTCTAGCATCTAATTCTCTTATGTAATTTATAACCAAATGTGGAAATCCTTCAACATTGCCAGAAATTTTAAAACATTATCCTATACTAAACGCCACATAATAGTGAATCATTATTTGACAAATAATGCCCAAAAAGCATTTAAGTACAAAGTTTTACTCTAAATCATATTGGAGGAATTTATTTCAATTCATTAAGTAGTAGTAACCATCTTGGCTTATTAAAGCTGAGTTTCCTAAAACGTTAAAATCTACTTGTAGGCATCAAAAAGTTTATGATGTATTCACAATTGTCCGATTGTTCATAATAAAATATTTGTGATCAAATTAATCTCTAATTGATGATGTGGACGATCAGCAAATGAAATCAAGTCACATGGTGACGTCAAATGAAGAAAGTCATATGACAATGTCAGGAGAAAAGACCAGAAAGTTCTTATTAAATGAAATACCAAATTAAATTCATAATTAATTCTCAATAAATGCTGAGAGAAAATTCCAAATTAAATACTATTAAGTTGCCTATAAATAGAGCTTCTCATATGAGAAAAGGGAGACACTTAGAGAGAAAATCCTACTGACATTGTTCATCAAGGCTTATTCCTACTTATTCAAATCAAAGTGGGGATTCTCCTTTAATTCAATCTGAGATTAAGCCAATGGCCCTCGCATCAAATCAAGCACGTTTAAATATTCATTCAACTTGGAGACATCAAAGCACGATTCACGATCAAGTTTTATAGCCCATTCGGATCGTAAAGATTCTTGGAGATTAAATCAGAGGAATTTATTGTACTCTTTTATTATAAAGATTCATACAGAGGATTGTACTCATATATATACAAATCAATACAAGTTGATAATTTCTTACATTATTTCATGATCGTGTGATTTATCTTCTACGAAAATTGTGTGTACACTACCATTTAAAAAACACAACCTTGCTACTTTCGTGAAGCAAGGTTTTGGCTAAAACACATGTCAAGGCTTTATGAAGAGCCTATCCAAATGGGCTCTAAATCACATGATTCGTTAAATTATTTATCATGTTATATAATTACTCCTATTCTAAATTGTTAGACCTTTTGGATTAAAAAAAAAAAAAATGTTAGACCTTTATCCTATTTTGAGATGCCCCAAAATGAAATCCTCTTTGAAAAGTAAACATATAAATTTCCTGACATACCCTTTACTTTATGTTAAAATTCAATACCCTCTTTCACTAAAGTTTAAATTAATGAGAATAATTTTGAAAATTTGTACCTTCTATGTAAAAGACAATGTATTAAATGGTATTCTTTTAAAAAGTTAGATTTTCTAATAAGACAAAAAAAAAAAAAATGTACTAAGTGAGTATTAAATAGGCTAAATGTGATTTAAAAAAAAAAATTAAAGGTTATATGACTACAAGTATACTAGGATAATCTATTAAGTTATCAAATTGTAGATTATGGTAACTTTCCTCCAAATTAGATTGGATAAAAAATTTGTCCTAATTTGTCTTGTAAATAATTGTAAGACCTAATCTTCTTTTCATTTAAAATTTGTCATGTCACAACGTATTCTTAGCGTACTCTATAAGTATAAATTCTTGTGGGATTGGGGAAAGAGGTGAGGTTCAAGTTTACAAAAGAGAGGATTACACACATATAATTTATATATCAGATTTAAAAATAAATAAATAAAAAAGATTCTCACCTTGCCATGATGAAATAAGTCGTTCATTCATTTATATAATTACATCCAACCATATATAAATGTATACTGAATGTGAATGAACTAGCATTCATTGCCAGACACTGAGCCATGCACTTACAGCCTTTTTGACCGCCATGGTTTATGTCCCACCACTTGAGGTTTTTCAACTTTGCATCATCTATTATGCGATCCTGATTTATGATCCTTGTCAAACTTATATAGCTCATGTTTTAGCAATTGCTTCTACACCAATCCAATCCCAATTGCATTTTGTCTCTTAGAAAAACCCATCCATAAGTTTTGATCTTCACATTTACCTCATGGTCATGGAGCTGTATTATAAAGATTCTTTGGACATATATAGGACCAACTGAACTGAACTTCCTGATTTCTCCCACTCTTCATTCTAATGGCTCAAGAGTCTAGATTTTCAACTAAAATTGATAAATGTCCAGACTTCCATCGCGCAGCTGCACTTCAAAATTCTTGTATAGTTTTGGCTATTCCCTGACATATTTCACCTACATTTCATTTTTATTCAAGTTAGAGAATCCTGATACAAAGTTGCTCCGCGAAGGCCTTAATTTTATTTGATACCCTCGAACCCCCAAGTTAATTCCAAAACCTTATTTCCGTTCCCGAGTTTAAACTTCGTGTTATTTCTTCTCTTATTGTCCATCACCAAATGGCGAACGCTGTTGACCGTAAACACACTCAAGGAATTCTCTATTGTTGATATCAGATTTTGGACCGACCCCCTATTGATATCTGGGTGAATGAAGTTGACATCGATCAAACAAAGTATTTTTAAGTACGATTCGTCACCTAACAAATAGATATTTGTAACTAGTTCAAGGTTAAGGGCATACGAGGTCTCCTCTCCTAAAGGAGGACATAAAATATTTGTGAAATATTGTGTGAGAGATTGCACCCTTAACCCAAACCTTTTTCCAAAGTAAAAAGGGGAAAAGAGGTTTGGCATAATCCACGTGAATGGGTGGAGTCGTGTTGGTGCATTTAGAGACAGTGAATGTTTTATTGATGTTATTATCCATCTTAGGTCAAGAGTTTTACAAGTGAGTTGTCACTTGTTTTAATAGAGAAAATAAGAAACTAAAAAGATACATGATTATTATTGATGAATTGAAATTAAATGTATATCTCTTTGATAATAACAAAATTTTTCATGGCTTTGTTCCTAGATGCAATCTAAAACAAAAGTAAATTGCTTTGATTCCTAGTTACAATCTAGAAAGAGAAAATTAAAAAAAAAAAACACATAATCTACTACCCTTTGATCAAAATTCAGAGACAAAGTTCGGGCGCAACGCGCGGTTGGCCTTTTTGGGGTGTATGCCTTGGCCGAGTGGATTGAGGCAAAGAAAATAAGGAGTCACCACCTAGTTTTATGGCCTAGGAACCATGAATATAGCGCTTTTATGTGGAAGGACTGATCTTACTACTAGAGTATGGGTTCGGAGTTTAGGTACGATTTTGGGAAGGTGTTAGGCACCCAAAACTGCCTGACCTGTGGGTCGGCTTCCACTCATTGTATCCTACGTCTTAATCCTATTAAAGGCACATTCAACATTGCATCTTAACACACACACACACACACACCTAGCATGCGTCTAAGCATATAACATGGCATTTCATCCCAAACCTAACATACATCTATCATGTTGTCACCTCACATCACAAACCCTAGCATTCATCTATCATGCTTATCAACCAACACAAACCCTAACATGTTCTCATCAAAGCCTCTAATAACATATGGCATCATAGCATGGTCAAGGTAGAATATAGGCATGGCAACAAGCAAGCATACATCATATCTAAGGTAAGAAGCACATGAAGATTCATACAAACATGTTATTACAAACCTTACCTATGTTCATCATCCAAAAAAAAAAAAATCATATTCAAATAAATGCATGTTCATGTGAATGCATGTCTTACCTCACTACATCACAGCAACTATGACATCAATGCATGATCATATTAATGCATGTTCATGGTATCAAAGCAAGGAATAAAGAGAAAACCCTAAGCATGTTAAACATAAACAAACAACTAAAAAAAGGAATGGAGACTTAGAAAGCATAAAAAAGAGACCAAATAAAGGCATATGATATGAAAGAAACAAGGAAATTGAAGCAAAAAAACTCTAAAAAGGTAGGGTTTCAGGGCACGAGTATGCGTGCGCATACATAGGCCTGTGTATGCAGGCCAGTTGTATGTGTACGCATACTTCGTGCCTACGTATGCATTTAGGTGCATGCGCATGTAGACATGCCCTAAATCCTAACCTAGAAACACAAAAACGCAGAAAATAGAGCAAAACTTAAATCTAACAACCTACCATGCATAAAATCATAAAGCAAAGAAATCCTAGGCTAAACAAGCATGTTATAATATAAAGAAACAAAGGAAACAAGAAAAACAAAAAGATTTAGCAAGAAAAGGTAAAGCAATGAAAAAGAAGAGCTTAGAACACAATACCTTAAACAAGAAGCTTTTCAAGCTTAATTTTGACCGTTCCCCTTAGTCAATCTATTCACAATCAAATATCAAAGTGATTAGTAATCTTAAACTTGAAAGATCAAGACTAGAAAATGTCTCAATCAAATAAAAGTGAATTGAGGATATTTTGTGAAAAACTACCTCTTTGATTCACAATTTCTTTAGTGAATCTTAGGTTTTCCTTTGGAATTTTCTGTGTGTTTTGAAAAGGTGCCATGTATGGCTTTATATAGTGAGAAAATAGGGATTTGGAACGGCTCCCAGACGATGTGGGATTCGTTCCAAACCTCAACATTAATACATAAAATTTTCCTTTCATAGGTTTTTGAAACCTTAGTTGTGTGCGCAGGTCTGTGCTTGTGTATGCATGCATTAGAATTTTAGCATCATTGGGGAATGGGGGCTCGAGTCGTAAGAGGTACAAAATGCGATGTCTACAAATGCCTCTCTTTTGATTTGTGAGCTTCACTAACGAAATCGAAAGAATAAGAGGCAAGACATTTTGTTTCAATGTACGGCTCAAGCCCAACCCAAGAACACGGCACACAACATGCATACATAGGGCGGGGTGCAACTCCACAGAGCCTATTCTGGTAAGGCTCTTGCTTTGAGGTGTCCTTGGTCTCCGTCTCTACCTCTACCTCTCCCACTGTGCCTACATATTCAATTCCTTCGGGATATGTGCACAAGTTTTGTATGATGTGCCTGCATGTTCAATTTCCAGAGGATATGTGCACAAATTCTATACTCTGACTTTGCTTGACTGGTGTGTGGCCCATGCCTACATATTCAATTCCCGTAGGATATGTGCATAAGTAGCCTTGGTATTTCGACCCACAAGGGAGTCTTAGGCGAAGAATCCATCAGGGATGATGAAAGACTCATTAGGGAGTATGATCTACTGAGAAGTTTTGGTGATCCACAAGGGATCCTTCTTGGTGTGTAGTTTATTAGGGATGGTAACTTCTTGAGAAGCATGTTGGTGATTGTGACCTATGAGGAAGTCTTTGGAAATGTGTGGTCCACTAGGGAAAATTCTTCTTTTTCTTCATGGCTCACTGGGGAACTTGTGTTGATTCTACCCACGGGGGGTCTTGTCTACTCCGTGGGGAAATTTCTTCACAACTCGTGAGGGGGTTGCCTTCATGTCTCGATCCCACGGGATAGTACTTCCATGATACTGTACTTTCCTAAGGATTTGGTTGATGACCTAAACTCACGAGGGAGTTTCCTCAGTAGCTTCTGATCTGCTGAGGGATGTTTTTGATGCTTTCCATTCATTGGGGATGCTTTAGGGGTCTTTGTGTCCTTTACCCAACTGAGGGTATTTTTGTCATTTTGGTGCATTCTTGAATTTTCTTTTCCACCTTCTACCTTTCGAGAACCCACTAGGGACATTTGAAGTTTTTTTTTTTTTTTTTTTTTTCCACTAAACTACATGTAGTTTAGTAGGAGTTTAAACTACATGTAGTTTAGCCACTAGCACATTCCCCCCTTTTTAAATTTTCCCCAACGATTACCAACTGTTTTTCTTTTCTTGTCATTCTCTTCATCTCCCTCATCTTTTCACATTCCAATTCTCTAACTTCCATTTTTTTTTTCTCTCTACAAAACTCTTGGCCTCTCTCTCACTTCCTTTCATAATCTGACTCCTCTCTCTTAAATCTCCTCATTTGAAACTCTTTTCCTCTCCCAGCTCTCTCATTTTCTCCATGGCACCCAAGTCCAAGAAAACCTCCTATGCACTCTTTAGTGATACCTTCAACCTCACATGTTTGAATGGAATGGTGAGGCTGAATGAGTCCCCTCCGTTGACATACAAGCCATAAGATCATCTTTCAAAAGGTGCAAGGACCGGATCAGTAAGTATTTCAAATTTTTCTCATTTTCCTTTGATCTCCCATTTTAATATGTTTTTGGACCTATAAATGCTTAGGTTTTGATGTGGGATGGGTTTAGATGAAAACTTGATACCTTAGAAGGGGTAAGGAACATGTGTTTAGGTTGAGTTTTGATCGAAGCATGCTTAAAAATGTCGAAGAACAACCCACTGTCTATGTTCATGCGTACACGAACTCGAGCTTGCGTACGCGGTTTGTATTCATGCGTGCACGGCCAAGATTCATGCATAAGCAGACCTGTTCATGTGTACACGTATCTATTCTTAAGTTCATGCATACATAATTTCCAACCTGCATATGTGCACCTAGTGTCTATGTACGCAGACATGGGGTTGTGTGCGCATGTTGCTAGTTACGAACCCTATTTTAAATCCCATTTCATCTATTTCTTATCCAAATGCAAATCTAACACCCTTTTTTCATCATTTTGCAGACTTTGCCTCCAGTTTTAGGTAGAGGAAGCACCAACCATGTGGCAGTATGGTATAGGGTCCTTACTGTAGAAACAAAGGCCCACATTCGTGTAGCGGGCTTCGATCCGATTATCCGTTTGCTACCGAAGAGGTCTGCCAGCGCCATTTTGGTGTAGACTTTGGTTGAGAGGTGGTGGGACACTACCCACACCTTCCACATTACTGATAGGGAGATGATTATAACTCCCTATGACTTCCACCACATGACTGGCCTTAGGTGCGATGAGGCTCTCATAAACTTGGAGGGTGTGTTGGGCACTCAATTGGGCATAGACTTGCTCAGGAGGAGGTACACCATTGATACGATCCACTATTTTGACATTGAGGTAGATTACAGGCCTCTCCCACAGGTAACAGCTGATGACTATGCCAAGATGGCTAAGGCCTTCTTGCTATACCTTCTAGGGGCATATCTTTTCACTAGCGAAGGTCATACAGTGTCTTATTAAGGTGGTTGGCATTCTTCTATGACTTTGAGAAGGCTTGGGATGCCAACTGGGGGCAAGCGTGACTTGCCTACTTGTATTTCTCCCTCAGCACACTCAGTCGGGGGACTTTGCACCAGCTAGTAGGGCCTTGGAAGCTCCATGAGGTCAGTTTCTTTTCCCTTTCTTTTGTAGCTCTTGAACTTCTCATTCGTATGTCATTAGGCTAAATTGTGCATCATGTTCTTGCAGATCGTATTCATGTTTCCATCTTACAAACTATCATCTTGCAAACTATTCATACCTATTCATATCTGTATCTTGCAAACTATACCCATTCATCTCGTAAACTGTCATTTTGCAAATTGCTATTTGGCAAACTATCATATTACAAACTGTCATTTTGTAAACTGTATCCATTCTTTTTTCTCCATCGTTGGGCTGTTCAATACGGTCTCATTACCCGTTGTGTGAATGTAGATCTGAAGAGTTTCTCTTCGGTCAGGGCTCATTTCAATGGGCTATCACACCAATTGCTAAGCTTCATGGACGCATTCTTTGGTTACAACCAGATAAAACTAAGTAAGACTGATCAGGAGAAGACTTCATTTGTCACTAGCCAAGGTTTCTTTTGCTACAAAGTGATGTCGTTCGAACTCAAGAACGCGAGTGCCATATACCAAAGGCTGATGAACAGAATGTTCATGCATCAAATTGGAAGGAATATGCAAGTTTATGTGGATGACATGCTGGTAAAAAGCATACGGGAGGATGACCACTTGAGCGACCTCCAAGAGACCTTCGATACCCTTCGGTCGTACAACATGAAGCTAAATCCAAACAAGTGCTTGTTTGGGGTGACGGCAGGAAAGTTTTTAAGATTTATGGTATCCCAAAGAGGTATTAAGGTCAACCCAGAAAAGATAAAGGCCATAATAGAGTTAACTCCGCTAAAGATGGTTAAGGAAGTATAGAGCCTAAATAGCAAGGTAGCTGCATTAAACAGGTTAGTCTCAAGAGAAATGGATAAATTCCTCCTTTCTTCCGCACATTAAGGAAGTCGTTTAAATGGACGACCGAGTGCCAGCAAGCGTTTGAAGATCTAAAGGCATATCTTTCTTCTCCGCTATTACTAAGCCTATCTAAGCCAGGGGAAGAACTGTTCCTATACTTAGCCGCCTCCCCGACCACTTTCAACGCGGCTTTGATGAGAGAAAAGGATGGGGTGTAGAAGCTCGTATACTTCATAAGCCGAGCATTCTGAGGAGCGGAACAGAGGTACCCACAAATGGACAAGCTCACATTTGCTTTAGTAACTGCGGCGCGAAAGTTTAAGCTATATTTTCAGGTACACACTATGATCGTCCTGATGGATAAGCCCCTGTGTAAAGCTATGAGTAGTCTTGAAGCTACAGGACAGATGGCATTATGGGCAATCAAGTTAAGTGAATTCGACATACAGTATCGACCATGCACGCTATAAAAGGGCAATTAGTAACTGACTTCATTGCAGAATTCACTTTTGTGGAAGGCCAGGGGGTAAAAGAGATCCCACAGTAGAGCATCCACATAGACGGATCCTCCAATAGGCAAGCAGGTAGAGCTGGTGTAGTGCTTCACAGCTCGAAAGGAGATAAGATCGAATTCATGGTCTGTCTGGACTTCTTTACGACCAATAAGGAAGCAGAGTATGAATCCTTGATAACAGGGCTGGACCTTGCCAAGGAAGCAGGAGCTGAAAATTCGGTTGTATACTACAATTCCCAAGTAGTAACCAGTCAGGTTAATGGCAACTATGAATGCAAGAATGAATGGATGAAGAAATAACTTAAACAAGTGAAGGGTCAAGTTAGCAACCTCCAAGTAAAGTTTATTCAAATCCCAAGGAAGGGAAACGAGCATGCCGACCTACTTGCTAAAGCTGCATTAGCAGAGCATATGCTTGTCCCTGGTTAGGTATTATCCTTCGTTCAAATTTCATTATTAATAGACGATGCCAGTGTGCAAGAGATAGGTTCTGAGAACCATTGGACAACACTAATAGCCTTCTACCTGAAGGACAGCATGTTACTAGATGATAAGGAAGCTACAAGGAAGTTAAAGGTTTAAGCAGCTCGCTTCATTTTGATTAAAGATGTCCTATATAAGAAGGGCTTCTCCCGACTATACTTGAGGTGCCTCGTCCCCAGAGAGGCAGACTTTGTCATGAGAGAAGTTCGTGAAGAAGTTTGTGGAAACCATTTTAGGTCATAGTCGTTGGTGCATAAATTAATTCAGGCAGGATACTACTGGCCAACCATGTAGAGGGATGCCCATGCATATGTCAAAGCTTGCGACAAGTGTCAGAGATTTGGCAACTTCATAAGGCAACCAACAAAAGAGCTCACCCCAATGACGGCCCCATAGCCGTTCACTTAATTAGGGTTGGATATCATGGGCCCGTTCTTAACAACAGTTAGACAGTTGAAGTTCCTAGTAGTCGGTATAGACTACTTCACCAAATGGATAAAAGCAGAAGCCCTGGCCACCATCACTGAGAAGAATGTGCAAAGTTATGTATGGAAGAACATCATTTGCAGGTATGATATACCTATGGTACTAGTCTCGGACAACGGGAAGCAGTTTGACAATGACGCATTCAGAGACTTTTGCTCACAACTAAGGATTAAGAACCACTACTCATCACTCGCCCACCCGCAGGCCAATGGACAAGTTGAGGTCATGAACCGATCCTTACTCAAAATCATCAAGACTTTCAGCTCGAGGGGGCGTACAAGACAACGGTGAGGATGCTTACAAGGGAAACCCCGTTTCGACTAACATATGGAAGCGAGGCAGTCATCCCAGCTGAAGTGGGACTTACAAGCTATAGGGTAGGGAACCATGACGAAAGTAAGAATGATGAAGCTATGCACTTGCAGCTTAATCTGGTGGATGAAGTAAGAGCAACAGCAAAGCAGAGGTTAGCACGGTACCAGAATCTCATGGCCAAGCACTACAACTCCAAGGTCAGCTACAAAGACTTCCAGGTTAGAGATCTTGTCCTGAGAAAGGTGATGGGCACCACAAAATACACCTTCCAAAGGAAGCTAGGGCCTAACTGGGAAGGACAATACAGAGTTGCATCATGGCATATGAAGGGAACCTACCACCTGGAGACACTGGACAGACAAAAGTTGCATCACCCATGGAACACAGAGCACCTAAAGAAGTACTATTAGTAGATGAGCCACGACACTCCTCATTTCTAGTTTATTTTCTTTTAGTTTAATTTTTATTATCTACAGTTTCTTTTAGGGCCAAGGGCAGGTGTTTTTTTTTTTTTTATTATCTTTTAAAGAACAATTTTTACGCATGAATTTTTTTTTTTTTTTTTTTTTTTTTTTTTTTTTTTTTTTTTTTTTTTTTCTTTTCTTTTAAAAACAATTTTTATGCATGAATTACCATAATAATAAGAGGAGTTATTCAGAAATGCCACATGTTTATATCTACATTCCTACAATATCAAGTCCACAAAGTGGACAAGTTTCAATATTAATTACAAGTCCACAATATGGACGGATTCAAGTTACCAAGTCCATAAAGTGGATGAGTCTCAATCTTAAAGGATGACTAATGATAAGTCCATAAAGTGGAGGGCGATTTGAAGTGTTAAGTCTAATTGGATGGGTTCATCCCAAAGGGGTGATTGGAAATGGTAAGTCCAAAGAAGACGGACTCAACCCAAAAGGGGTAACTTAAATCATTAGTCCAAACAGGATGGACTCCTCCCAATGTGATGATTCAAGATATTAAGTCCATACAGTGGATGGTCTCACCCCAACAGGTGACTTAAATTCTTAAATCCATACCGAGGACGAGGTCATCCCAAAGGGGGGTTTGAATTATTAATTCTGCATGGTAGGAGTAAGTTGAAACATAAAGTTTACCAAGTAGATAGGTTCATAGTAAAAGGATAACTCATATTTATTCCACAAAGTGGACAAGTTACCACTGAAAAATCCATAAAATGGATAGATAACTCATATTCATCAAAAAGGTCAGATTTATTACAAGAATTCATTTGCATACATTAAAATCCCAAATAGACGGATGTGTAGCAAAAGGAATGTAACGAAATAATATAAAGATCCATAAAAGGAAATGTATTCATGCAAAAGGAGAGGCAACAGATAACTAAAGTTAATAAATAAAAAGCCACAAGAGGGCAGGTGTTTCGAATTTAAGAGTAGACCGAAGAAATACAACTTAATCAAAAAATACGATTTACAAGAAAAAAGAAAAACTATGGCTGAACGAGGGGGTTTTCTTCATCCCTCTCTTTCATAATCTGCATGTCTTCAGGTTGACGGGCACCACCTTCGATGGCTTGGATTTGGCCTTCAATTGGAGTAGACTCACCATCACCACGAGGATCATTAGCAAGGATGTCGTCAGCAAATAACTCATCATTGCTCTCAGAGTGGACAATCTAAACTGGGGTCTAGGTCGGGGGATCAATAGAAACATGAGACAGGTCCAGGTCCAGAAAAGAAGTTTTGACTTGATGGAGGCAGTCATCAAAGCTATCAACGTAAGAGCCTCTAAGCTCTACCAGAAGAGCATCAGAATCACAATTCTTCCGTATCGCATCTTTCTTCTCCTAATGGAGCCTATCCTTGGCATCATTGATCTCTTTTTCCTTATCTTCAAGGACTTGCCTCAACATCTCCGTTTGCTTCTCTAGCTCACCCCTTTCTTGCTCTGAGCAAGCAAGCCTCTTCTCCTAGACCGTCTTCCAGGCCTTAAGCTCAGCTAGCTCATCTGCCGTTGACCTTGCCTTCACCCTAACACAATCTAGTGCCATCTCATGGTTTAGGCAGCGGCCCATCAGCCCTTTCATCATTAGCATTGCCTAAAAACAAAAAAGGGGTTAGTGGCTGGACAAGTTAAAGGAAAGAAAGAGAAAGGGGATGGACACAGTTACCCGTGCAATGCTAAAAAGCCCCGTCTCCCCCATGGCTTTAGTTGCGTGGTTGCTGAAGTCCTCATAGTCATCAACTGTGATGATGGACACGAGTTGCTCTAGCACACACTTAGAATCCTCACAGAGGAGGACGGGTGGTTTTTCAATGACGGGGATAGGGCCTGTCATGAGTCCCTTGCCCTTTCCTTGACTAATCGGAGTGACTGTCTTCTTGGTCTCAACCTTTAACCCCACGATAGACTCGGGGATGACTTTGGGCTTTTTTGGAAGACGGTCAGTCTTCTCCAACGGCTTTCTCTTGGTAGATGGGTTGGCTGGATCCATCCCCTTAGAGGGTTGACTCCCTTCTTGTTTTTTCTTCGTAGCAGCTTATTGCTTGATGTAGGCCTTTCTATTGCTATCTTCCATTTCTGCACAAGGGTGAACGGATATCAGGAGTTAAATAATGTAAAAACAAAGAAAAGAAACCAAAGTGTTGGGCGACGAACTTACGTTGACGAACTTGACAATTGTATTGATGGGTAGCTGCTGTGGGTTTTGGTCTGTCACAATACCAATAGAGAGTGTCTAAGTTGACTAACTTAGCCCATGTCCTCTCTGATAGTTGGGTTTTGTTGAAATTTTTTTCCAAAAAGCTCCATTGTTCAAGTGAGACTTATGGATGGGCCCAAGTTGCAAAAGGAGATGGTTAAAGAAACAAGTAAAAGATGAAACAATTAAGAACCTAAATGTGGACTGATGCATTATGCCCCATGTTTTGTCTACGAGTATAAACTCTTGGTCACCAAGGTGACACATCCACTCGTCACCTTCTATAAAAAAAATAGCGGCTCTTTTGGTTCCTGTTGGAGTCGGGGGAATCACACATGAGCCTCAGCAATGGGCTCTTGGGCATAAAACTATACATGCCCTTATACTGAACAATCTCAGTCGGACGATAATAATGAAAAAATTCTTCCATCATCAACCTACGCGCCTCGTTAGACATGGCCCCATACAAGACCTCCACGCCAAGAAAAACCCTCCAAGCATTTAGGGCGATTTGGGTGACGACCAACCCCAAGAATTGAAGGAGGCGATGGTGAAGAGTGCTCAGGGGGAATCTAAGCCTTGCTTTCAGTATTTTCTCTTAGACCCTAACACCCTCGTAGTAACATTTCTCTGATTTGTAGGGTAGACAGAGGAGTATGTGGTCGGGTATCTGATACTTCTCCCTAAGTGTTTTGAAGTGTGACTTTTTGATTGTAGAAATGAAGTCATTGACCGTCCATAAGGGAAGTATTATAAACTCCCTAAGTCCATCAAGACCTATGACGAGTTAGGTTGGGGTTTAGCACCAATTAGGCCAATAGTAGAATCACCCTCTGAACTATCCGTATCCAAATCCTCATCCCTTGTGGAAGGTGAGGTGGCCGACGGATTCCTTTCTTCACTTGAGGTGCTAGGGCTGTTCTGACCTGACAGGAACACCCCATCGTATCCCACCCCCTCGTAGACATATGATTAGTTACTTGACGCATTAGACATCTGTCACCTACACATGACGGGTAAACCCTAAGGCGCTGACGGATCTACATAAACGACCGGTGTGCAAAGTCTAAAGAATGACAATAGAATTCGACAGAAGGTAAAGAGTACTTACCAATTGAAAATGAGTAACAGGAAATGTGTAGATGATGGATGCACCAAGTAGACAGTATGCTGGTTTAACAAGGTAGACGGTAGCACTCTGATTATGAATTCACCATGGAAAGTAAAAAATGAAAAGTAAGAGAGCAGGTTTATATAGAGGGAACTTATGCGGAAGACGAAGGGACACTTTGTTCCAAGAGATTGGCCACTAGGGGAATGACACGTATCCTTATGACATTAATGACCCTAGACTAGCCTGTCAATCTATGCACATTTCTTAGGAGACAAGTCGAACCGTCACTCTATGGGTCTGTCCAAGGGAGGTGACGGACCCATGGAGTGAGGGGGCAACTGAAGAGTATAAAATTAGGGATGACGGATCCATTTAAACAAACCTGACAGTGCTAGATTAATGGACGGTTAGTATTTCTACATGGACGGATCCTAGATACACGGACATGAGGTGGACAGGTCTTAAGGCCATGTGGTATCCACATGACTTAAGTGGCCTCCAAGGAATCCTAAATGGAAACAACTTGCGTCCCAAGAGTAACCCTAGTCAATAGAATCCCAATATTAGAAGGATCCCATAATATACGCACATTTATGATGATATTTTCCCGTAAAGAAACACCTTCTTACGCAAGAAATGGAGGTCAATTCTACACTACTATAAAAACTTAAGGCCTTCAGAAAATAAGGTATGCATAATTTATCACAGCTCTGGCACTCTAGAGTTGTGAAAAAGTTCTCTAACTTAATCATCAAAGGGTCTTTGGCGGGTACCGCACCGGTACCCTTCTAAGGTCTTCTTGTTTTACGTTGTGCATGTGTTGTTTTGAGCGCGTGAGGACTGTGTGACTAACTGACGATTTTCGGCATCATCAAGCTCGACTAGTAACTTGTTTTCCACCATGATTTCTTAGTTACCTTCATTATTACCACTTATGGATCATCAAATTGGTTGCAAATTAAAAATAAGAAGGACCAAGTTAACTGCTACAAAATATAGGGATCAAATTGGCAGTAACCCCAAAATGTGGAGACCAAAATGGTTTTGCTCCCATCAAATATCAATGGTAAAATTTGTTTCTTTATCTTCTTTTTTATTATATCAAACTCACCATTTCATCCCTTCTTTAACTCTCACTTTCGAGTCTTCTTCTTTATAGAAATTGCCAAATTACGCAAAGAATTGGTAAGTCCCTTTGAGGTGATTTTATTTTATTTTCATATTTTCTACTTGATCGATCTTCTTTGATTTGTTTGGTGCAAATTTGATGGTTTGTGGTTGTTTTATTCCATTGGATTGTGGATGCGGTGATTATTTTATTTCATAGTTGTGTTCTACCCATTCAAATTGTTTATGTATAAAGAATTGTTATGCATTTTTTTTAATACATATGGTCATTTGCATCCCATATGTTTGTATAATTTTTGAACAGGTTTGTTACTTTTTCTGATGCTAGTGAAATTCCCTGGGGAACAGAACACACCTACTTCCAAATGAAAACCCTTGAATCCACGAGTAGAATTTCTTTATCCACAAAAATATATTGGAGGAAAAATTCTTTGAAATTTTATTAATCAAATTTTAAATTGCCTTTAAGGCTACATTGTGTTTAAATAGAAAAATAAAACCTAGAAACCCCAACGTGCACCTTGGGCAAATAGGAGATGCCTAAAAACCCTATTTCATGTTAAACACAGAATTAGACTAAAAAATAAGAAATATTACCAAAACAAAAATGCAAAATTGAAAAAATTACAAAATCAAAATCTATAGTCTCTAGGAGACATTTTAAAACAGATGAGACCTTATTATACCTTTTACATTGAAAGTTATAATAAAAGAAAAAATTACCATTAAAAAAAAAAAAAAAACTTTTAAACATCTGAATGGAGGAATTTACTTGAAAAGAAACAATAGATCAATACCATAGGACAATAATTTTTTATTGTTATGAAGATTTCCTTCAAGTCACTAAATTTCACGTGAATATGTCTTTGACTCTGAATATTTCTACTAGTACTTTTCTACTTCATGAAACTTTTATGTGTTAATTTTTTTTTTTTTTTGGCTTCTCTATTTAAGGAAAGTTTATATGTTTATGATATCCATTCTAAATCACTTTAATTTGATTACTAAATAAATATGAGCTAATTATCCTTTAATCCCATCTAAATCTATATTCATTTCTAATCCATAGGTTTATGGTTTTTTTTTTTTTTCCCTTGAATTTGGGATTAGAACTTAGCTTTACATGATTTTTCCATTTATATTTTGACGTCAAAGCACTTCACCTTACCCACCTTTCTCACTCACATTAGATTCCCATTATTATATTACTCAGTGCATGCATTGATGTTCCCATGTTTTCAAAGCAAATGTTTCTATGGAAAAAAACAAAGGAAAAAAATTAGGACTTTTCAATATATATATATATATATATATATAGTTCGTAAAAACATAATGTTTACCATCACCTTTTACTACCAAACCTACCATGGAAACTACCCAACAGAAACTACCCCATGTTGTCTTTGTGACTAATCTAGGGATGGGACACCTCCTCCCAGTTGTTGAGCTCGCCAAGCGACTCGTCCACCACCATGATTTCTTAGTCACCTTTGTAAAGTTGTGATTTACAATTATGTTTTATGTTGGCTTTATTCCATGACAAAAAGTGTTGTAATTGCTTTAATTTTGTTCTTTGTATTTTGTGAGATTTTATTGTATTGGGTTTAGTATTAAGTTAGTGAAGACTCAAGTTGAAATGAAGAATCAGTGGATTTCGCGAGAAGCTCGTGAGAAGCTAACCCACGAAAGAACCATGTGAGGAGCACATGACTGGAAGCTGAAGAGTCATGCCAGGCTATCGTTTTCGAGTGTGTCTCGCGGGTAAGGCCTTCCAGTGAGGTAGTCGTGAAACTCTCTGCTTGAAGGATTTTTAAGAGTGACTTTCTTACCCTTCACCCATACTATATATACCCTCATTACCCATAAAATGTAGGCATGGCTATTCAGAGAGACAAATCCTAAGAGAGGTTTCTACAACACACCCACCTATTAAAGAGAGCTACCCATTCTTAGAGAGAAATCTTTGTAGTCTCTTCTCATTCTCTCTCCTATTGTTATACCTATTGAGAAGAGATTTCTACCTAAACACTATCCACACACATTCAAAGTGTTGAGAGTGTTTTTGGTGCTGCTGGGAAGCATTGGAAGATGCAAAGGATGGCGGATGCAACATAGAGCTTGTTGTGGGATCCAGATAGATAGACAAGACACGGTTCCAAGAAACCTTGTTGGAGTAATAGCTTGGAGGGCTTAGGTACATCGGGTAGATTAGGCTTGGAGGATCTCTTTCTAACCCATGTATCCTAATTAATTGTCTAGTGGATCGATTACCACTTAGAGGGCGGCAGAGAATTCTTTGGTTCCTTCTTTGATAACACATTGGCGTGTTATCTTGTATTTGCATTCTTCTTCTTTACTCTTTTACCTTTCATTTTACTATTGTGCTATAATGATTAGGGGTTAGAGTAGCTTGTTTGTTTATCCGCTCGTATTTACTCTATTCCGCACTTAGTATTAAGTTAGAGTAAAATCAATTGAGCCGAAACTTTGATTTGGGGGTCTAAACAGCTCTTGTGTTTTTAATACATTTTCAAACTTTCAACCTTCATCATCATTACCACTGATGGGTCATCCATAAAACCTTAAAAAGCTATCCTTGAAGCCCTTCCCAGTTCCATATCCTCCATCTTTCTTCCTCTTGTGAACTTTAATGACCTCCCCGAGGAGGTTAGAATGGAGACGCAGATCACACTCACTGTTACTCGGTCCCTCCTTGCTCTACGAGATTCATTCAAGGTCTTAGCTGAGACAACTCGGCTGGTGGCCTTGGTGGCTAATCTATTTGGTATTGATGCTTTTGATGTGGCTAAAGAATTTGGTATTTTGTCCTTCTTTTGTTTCCCTACAATTGCGATGGTTTTGTCTTTGACCTTTGATTTATGTAAACTTGATGAAAAATTCTCTTGCGAGTATAGAGACTTACTTCATGGATTTGGAGCCTGGTGCTTTTGAAGATTTGAAGAAAGGAGGAAAGGGCAAGCCACAGGTTTACTTCGTTGGACCACTAATTCGATCCATTTCAGATCATGGGGCTGATGAGTCTGAGTGTTTGAGGTGGTTGGATAAACAACCAAATGGGTCAGTGTTATATGTTTCATTTGGCAGTGGTCGAACTCTTTCAAATCAGCAGCTAAATGAATTGGCATTAGGACTTGAAATGAGTGGGCAAAGATTTCTTTGGGTTGTTAAGAGTCCACATGAAACAGCAGCCAATGCCTCTTATTTTAGTGTCCAGAGCATAAAGACCCTTTGATTTTCTTCCCAAGGGATTCTTGGAGAGGACCAAAGAGGTGGGTCTAGTGGTGCCCTCTTGGGCTCCTCAAATCCAGGTCCTAAGTCATGGCTCGATTGGGGGGTTCTTGACCCATGGTCGCTTGAACTCAATCCTAGAGAGCATTATGCATGGTGTGCCCATGATTGCATGGCCACTTTTTGCAGAGCAAAGGGTGAACAGTGTATTGCTAGCTGATTGATGATTTGAAAGTTGCATTGAGGATCAAAGTGAATGATAAGGGCCTGGTGGAACACAAAGATATTGCAAACTATGCAAGAGGCTTAATTGAGGGAGAAGAAGGGAAATTGCTACTAGGAATGGCAACGAGACGAGTTGGGCTGTATTTTTTCATACCTGGACTTGACCTGTGGGCCAAGAAGCTCGGACCCGGCCTGTTTATTAAACGAATTTTTTTTCCCAGGTCCTAGACCCGTCCTGCGGGCCCCGTTAAGCCCTGTCAGATTTGGACCCAATCTGCGGCCCAAATCGTGGCCCAACCAGGAAAAAAAAATGAAGCCCAAATTTGTTTTTGCCTAGATTCAAGTGTGCGTATTCAAGCCTAGATAACGTGGCCCAAATGCCAAATCAGCTCAAATCATAGGCTACTAATCATAAATCAATAAATCAACTGTTAATTATAAATCTATAAATCAATAAACTAATATTATAAATCAATATATCATAGCTAAGATTATAAAATCAATAAATCACCTAGCTAAGACAACCATTTATTCATAAATCATAGCTAAAATCACCTACTAAACATAAAAATAAAATAAATCCAACAAGTCCAAGAAATAAGTATCACAAGTCCAAGAAATTAAAAAGTTACAAAATAAATCCCACAAGTGACAAGTTTAGAATAAGTACAACCAACAAATTAATCCAAGAAGTCTAAGAAATTAAAAAGGCTACTAAATTAATACAAAATGTCTAATCCTCCATAGCTGCGACACAACTCCCATCCTCGATCTTCATTAGGCTCCCCATCATCAAGAATTGATTGAATATCTCCAGGCATAGTTGAAGAACCTACAACAACAATAAATTAAAAAATGAAATAAACTTCATCAAATTATAACTAGCAAATAAAAAAAATTGATTTTATAAATACAAATTAGTCAATTGCTAACCGTTGATTTCACTCCATAACCAATTCTGAGCACACATCATTGCCTCTATAGTCTTGGGATGAAGCCTACTACGGTGTGGACTTAACAATCTCTCACTAGTGCTAAAGGTAGATTCTAAAGCAATAGCTGTGATAGAAATAGCTAAAATATCTCTTGCAATCCTTTGTAAAGTAGGATACTTGAGATTATTACTTTTCCACCATGCCAAAAATATCAAAGTCTTCACTCCTCTTCAACACTCCCTCATTAATGAAATGATCAAATTCCATTCTAGCACTTCCATGTTTCTTTGAACTGCTTAAATTATTGTTCACAAAGAAATCAAAAGATGACATTGCCCCACTCAACCTAAATTTCATTTGTGCCACTTGATTTGAAGTACTTGCAGACATACGAGAACTTCCTTCATTATCTACGAGGGGCTCGTCTACATCTCCATACTCATCAAGCAAATCATAACAAAGATTCTTAATTTTTTCAATCTCCAAATCAAAATTATCACCATAAATGTTAGGATAATAAAACTCCAATAACTTCATCTTATATATTGGATCCAAGACAGCAGCAGCAGCCATAATAACATTGACATTAGCCCCATAAGAATTAAATTTAGCAAGCATGCTTTCTGCCATTGTACTTATCATTTCTTTTGAAAACAAACTCCATTCATTTATTGCAATTTTCAATTCACACACCAAAGTAAAATATACCAAAGTAAAATACATATTAGTTGGGGGATACTTATGACCAAAGAAAAATTCAGTCACACTATGAAACAACTCCAACTCCCAATCATAGTCATGTGGCAAACAAGTATAAGATGTTTCACGTTTAGCCAAACAAGAGAAAACATTTTTATAAATCAATGTAGTAAAAAGCATTAAGTAAGTTGAATTCCAACGTGTCTTACAATCTAAGACCAACTCTTTGGTGCATTGAACATGCAATTGACATGCATTTTCATCAAATTTCTGCCTCATTTTTGGTGATCTAGTCCAATAAATCACACTTTCACAGATCCTTTCAATACCATCACCAATAAGAGACAACCCATCTTGAACAATCAAATTCAAAATATGTACAGCACACCTCATATGCAACATAAAGCCATCCAACATAAGAGAACTAGTATCAAGCTTATTCAAAAAAAGTCTTATCTTGGCATCATTAGTACTACAATTATCAACAATTATTGTGGACAACTTACTATCAATGTTTCACTCTAAAAAACAATCAACAAGGACTTTAACAAGGACATCTGTCGTGTGTGGAGAAGGAATATAAACAAACCTAGAAAAATAATATGAATAATTATATCATAACTCAATAAACATTCAATTTAACATAACTCAATAAACATTCTATTTAACATAAAATCTAAGTTTGATCAATAAACTCAATTCATAAATAAATAATAGATTTAACACTCATAGATTAAAAAATTACCTTAAAACCCAATTTTGCAACGTCCAAGTTTGATCAATAAAGTGAGCGGTAATGACCATGAATCCTCTCTTTTTGTTACTCGAAGTCTACATTTCAGTTGTAATTGCCATCTTACTTCCATTCCCATCTATTATCTTCAAAGCTTTCTCCCTCTCATTATCATAAATTTTAAGAATGTCACTCTTTAAAGTATTTCTTGAGATAAGCTTAAACAAAGGTTGAAGAGACTTCACAAATTCTCTAAACCCAATGTGATCAACTATTGAAAGTGGGTATTCATGTAGGATGACCATACGGGCAAGATTATTCCTCACTATGTTCTAATCAAACTAGTAAGCATTTAAACCCATCTTTCCATTCACCTTATTTTGTTGTCTAATTAACACTTGTCGCATATCCCTTATATCTTTAAACTTTAACCGTGGACATCTTGCTAAATGATTACGCAAATGGGTTATACCTTGGCTAGAGTCACCCAAGTAAAGCTTGCTACAATGATAGCATTGGGCTTTAAATTTTCCATCAGCTTTCTTCATTGTAAAATGCTCCCAAACATCTGAGGTAGTCTTTCTTTTTCTACTTGTATCCTCATCATCATCCTCATTTGTACCCTTTGCTCTCCCTCTTCCCCTATCCCTTGACTCTCTTATTGTTCCTCTACCTTTAAGTCCTCTCCCACTAAGTCCACCATTGGGGATTTCTGACTCCTAATTGGCTCAAAAGTTTGGG
>NW_027069641.1:884939-894225 GCF_002906115.3 Quercus suber
CTCTCTCTCTTCCCCCCCTCTCTCTCTCTCTCTCTCTCTCTCTCTCTCTCTCTCTCTCTCTCTCTCTAAATTTTCATATCTTGGCCTTAGGACTTGAAATGAGTGCATAGAGGTTTATTTGGGTTGTTAAGAGTTCACATGAAAAATCAGCCAATGCCACTTACTTTAGTGTCCATAGCCTCTGCTACAAAAAAAAACTTGCCTATAGTGGTGTTCATTAGAAATGGCATTATAGGTACCCTATAGTGGCATTTTTTTTAAAACGCTACTATAGGCTTAACTATAGCTCCATTCTAAGGGCTTTATATTGGCATTTTAAAAAAATTGGGCCTATAGCAGCATTTGCAATGGCCTATAGCATCATTTTAAATGCCACTAGAGGTCCTAGGTCTTACAAGGGCCTATAGCAGCATTTTATAAACGCCACTATAGGTCTTTGAAAAATAAAAATAAAAATCCCAACTAGAAAAAAAAAATATATATATATATATATATTTTGGAGGACCTATAGTGGAGTTCATGATCCTTTAAAACAAAATTAAATAAGGACTTACTGTGGTGTTTTTAAATGCTACTATAGTCATGGGTCTAGCAAAGGTCTATAATAGCATTCATGAATGCCACTATAGATCCTTTGAAATAAATATATAAAAAAAGCCCAACCAAAAAAAAAAAAAATGGATTAAAAAGGACCTATAGTAGCGTTGATGAATGCCGCTATAGATCCTTAAAAAATAAATAAATAAATAACTCAACTACAAGCCCTCGTATGAACAAGGGCCTATAGTGGCGTTTACGAACGCCACCATAGGTCCTTTTATTTTGGTGTTTTTTTTTTTTTTTTTTTTTTTTTTTTTTTTTTTTTTTTATGTTCCAACTTTCAAGTTTCAATACATTATATAGGTTGAAAGTAGCTCCAAAAAAAATTTCCATTAAATTAATTTTTTAAATATTTAATTAAGGGTTTCAATTAAAAGTTTATCTTCCCAATTTGGTCAAATTTCAATCAAAGTGAGGAGATAAAACAAAACATGGGCTTAGAGGTATTAGGTTTTTATACCTATTGAGCAAATTTCCTATAACTTGTTTGATCATGTTTCTATATAGCATTAACTGAATTATTTCCATGATCCATAATTATTTATTTTTCAAGCATCCTTCTATCTTTTATATTTTTCATTCTAATTCAATGTTTCTTTCATTTGGTGTATCTTTTGTTCAATTGGTTGTGGTTCTGTTAATGGTGGATGTGAAATGAAACCCTAGTGCATAAGGACTTTTGGCACAGTTTGAAATGGAAATTTTCTTTGAGAATGATAACTAAGTAGGAGTTTAGTTCTTAGTAGGTGGAGACTCATAGAGTTAGTTCTTTGAGAGAAAAATATGTTAAGGCCCTGTTTGGATGCACTTTGTTGTTTATGGGAGGGAGCTGGTACTCAAAATGGAGAAAATTGATGATACTAAATGACCGGGAAATGTAATTATACGTTGGGTGAGTATGTTAGGTCACTCATTAAGTAAATTAGATTGTGATTTGGTGGATGTTAATACCATTGCGTATAAAGTAACATAGTGTTTGCTGTTAATTAAGAAAAGAAAAGAGAAGTGTTTTGAAGTTGGGGAACTAAGATTAATTATTTAGTTCTCTTTTATATTTGCCATTTGGAGTTGCAGCTCAACTCAGATTGGACTGTTTCCAAGTTCTGTAGACAATATATAACGTACCCTGTGATACCATAAACTTGCCAAATATCTTGGCTTTCAGAAGTTAGATTACAATTGTGGCCCATGGTTCTTAGCTTTTGAATCTGGATGAGCTGAAAAAGAAAAATCAGTTTATTGCTGTATACATATGCTGCTAGTCTGATTACTAAGAAGACTTATATTACACTTCCTAATGATAAAATAAAAGGTCACGTCTATCTGCTGCCTTTGTAATCTTGTCCAAATCATGAAATCATAGATGTGCTTCACTTCATAGGCAACCAGAGATTGCATCCCGAAAGTTTAGTTGTGGATTAATGACTCATCAAATATTGCTCATTTTGAGTAAATGTGTCAACCCAGGGAGCTCACCTACTGATCTTACCCTCTTTCAATGTAAACCAGATGGCAGCAGAAGTATCCTTTGTTGGAGTTGCTTTCTGACATAACCATTTTTTTTTTTAATTAATAAAAAAATTTGGTACAACAAGAAATTTTAGGACATTATTGTTCAACCATTCATTTCATTTTGACTTTTGCTAAATCATTATTTTTTTCCTTTAAAAATTTTATGTGCTTGAATAAAGTCAATAAACTTATGAAATCTTTGGTCTTGTTTTAAACTGATCAAATATATCATATAACATAGTATAATTAACTTATAAGGGACTTAATTTGTATATGGAATTGTGTTTATAATATTTTTTTAATATACTGTATATAAAAGAATTATAATATATATTGAGAGAAAAAAAATATTTAATCATCTCAATTTTTAGTCCAACCACGCTCACATCTTTCTTTTCTCTGCTTTGGCTCTACCACTGGTACATAATATTAACGACTAGAGTAGCTAGTGCTGGCGTTTGACAAACAAAAGAAAAATACAATAATAACAAGGAATTCTAGAACTTAGCATAAAACAAACCACATTAGTCATATTTTTCTTAACATTTTCTTATAAGAGGATCGTTTTTGGCTCTTCCATAATTGAGCAACTTCAGCTAGTGACTTTGTAGAGGAACCTTCTTTGCTCAAAGCCTTTTCAGCTGCATGCTTAAGTTCTTTCAATTTTTTTTTCTCGTAGCAATTAGGGGTGGCAATTTATGCCCAACCTGCGGGTACCCGGCCCGACCCTAATAGGCTAGGTTTTACCCAGTCTGACAAGGAATAGGGTTTGGTATGGGTAAAAAAAAAAAAAAAAAACTTGAAGCAAGTTTAGAGAGAGAGAGAGAGAGAGAGAGAGAGAGAGAGAGAGAGAGAGAGAGAGAGAGAGAGAATAAAAAATTAATTGAATATCAAAAATAACAAAAAAAATTACATGATAAATGTTTCAAATGGACAAAAATTTTATCAAAAAAATTTAGAAGACAATGAAATAATACAATAAAATATAACAATCATAATTGTGGGGTCATAAAACCCAAAGATATGCATCCACCTTCGATACTAGGCCTGAAGCCCATGACGAGGCCCATAGTCGCATATGAGGAAGGCAATGGTAATCATGACCACCCAGGGAACTGTGCCGATGACAATCCTGTCCTCGACTAGCAAAGGCCGAGGTTGATATAAAGAAACTTATCGACAAAAATAGTCTTCCAAAGTACCCTAGGGAAGAATATAAATACAGCAAGCAAGCACTATGGAGCATGGCGGCAGAGCAATTCCAAGAAAAGTTACAGCCTCCACATTAAATGCTCCCTAACTAACACTCTAGCCGCATTAAATGTAGAAGTGATACCTGAGCAGTTGCTTTTCAGACTCGCAGCTACTACCTAAGAGCTTTGGGAGGAAAGTTGATGTGACAAAGATCAACAACAGCAGATCTAACATGCACGTGTATGGTGGAGATGAAGGAGGAAAGTAGTATATAATGAAGAAGGAGCTCTGAGAAAGGAGATCGGAATTTTGACCAGAGAAATGTTGTAGTAACTTGAGCTAGTTTTGTAATCATTGTCACTGTCAATCAAGAAATAATAAGTGGAATCTCCTTGGACTAGTGCCGATGATTGAATTACTTGCCTAAATACATACTTGCTTTACTTATTCATTCTTTAATTCACCTTCAGCTGTTGTTACATTCTAAAAAATTCAATTCTTCTACCCACTCTCTACAAATTTATTGTATTGGGCTTGTTAGGCTTGAGTCCACTTATCCCTAGGGCAGAGTGCTAAAATCCGGCCCTACAATAATGATGTTCAAATATGTAATATGATAATTTTTTATTATGTAAACGACCATTTTTTTTTCCAAATGCATGGATTGTTTATATAATTTGACATGTAATACTTGTTACGATGGAATCTACAATTTTTTTCAAAATAAAAAATAATTAAATTCTACTTAAAATCAATTATATCACAAAATTATGTCACAAGAAGAATAAGTGGATCAACCATATTATTAATTGGAAAAAAAAATTAATGTTATTAAAACCCAACAACTTAATTAGTAATTTTTTTTCTTCTAGACTAGAAAGTTGGATTTTAAAAAGAGAGAATATAAGCAATTTTTTGGGAATAAGAAAAAGAGTAAAGATTTTTTTTTTTTTTTAAATGCACTTAGGAGTTAGGACAAAGTTCTAATAAACTTTATGTCATAAGCGCAAATGAATTGACATTATTAGTAGTTTTCTCTTTTTAATGATGGGAATTTCAATTCAAGTTCTCTTTTAAATCTCTAAGATTATATAATTTGAAGAACTTTATTTAAAACACTTTTTGGTAAATAAAGGTTAGATAAATATATGCTCTTAAAACATATATTAATCATCAATTTAATATATATATATATATATAATTAAAAAAATTATCAAACAGTTGACCACTTTTTTATTTTTCCATAAGAGTTTCAAAATGGTTTACTAAAAGTTTTCTATAACCCATATTTTATTCTTACCGTGCCTTCTTTTTGGTACTGATACCATGCAGTATGTTCATGACTTTGCTTACCAATGTCTACCACCGACAATGAGTTCTTGTCCTTTTTGTCCCTAATCCCCATGGTTCTCTAGCTGACTTGGTAAGGGCATTCCATATTCTATAGATTCAACGCTACTATTTTTTTTTTTTTTAATGAACCGAAAACTTTATTAAAGAGGAAAACAAAACTACAATATCCAACTGGACTCTCCCAAAATTCAGGGACGGAACTAGGATTTGAACTTAGGGGGTGAAAGCATAAATCAAAAAAATTTCAAGTGACATAGCTTATTAAAAAAAAAAAAAATCATGGTAGACAAAATAATTGCACTTTATTACTATAAATATTTAAATCAAGAAGGAAATAATATAAACAAAAAAAAAAAATTAAAAGTTACAATATGATATTTAAACCTTTTCGAAGAAGAATAAAAAAAGAAGAAGACTTCGGATCTCCAAATTTTGGATAATTGAAATTAATATGTTGATTTTATCACATTGACCAACTCACCAATATGATAAACTCATACTTTTGGATGCAACTAAAAATCATACTAATGAAGTTTTCAAAACTTTGTTTGAGGATTTTAAAAAATTGGGATATTATTAATATTAAGAGGGCGTTTGAATTGAGATTATTCTCACGGCGCGTTTTCATTTTCACGTTTTGACCCTTTTTTTTTTTTTTTCTTCAGGCGTGAGAGGGAGCAAAGCGGAACTGTGCGCTACTGTGCGGCTACTGTTCACATGAACAGTAACCGCATTTGTTGACTTCTGTCCATGAACAGTGCATTTGTGCACTGTTTACGGATCCACAAATTTCATTTTTTATCAACTTTTTCATTAAAAATGGGTCCCACGGTACTATTTACACATTTAAAAATTATTTTGCTACAGTGTTTTCAGTTTTCAGTTTCAGCAACAATAAGTTCAATCCAAACGGACCCTAAGAGTTGGCAATGCTACATCATCAATAGTGGCTTTTAAAAGAATTTTGCATTTTATCTTTTGAAAAAAATTTAAATATTGTAATTGACTTTCTCATAATTTACAAATCAATTAAAAAGTTATATAAATTATTGTCACCTCCGTAAGGAAATTTTTTTTTCTATGAGATTTTTTTGGTTGAGTTATTGAATTATGATATTGGTAATTTGTGAATTTTTTGTTGTGCTGTATTTGGACTATGGAGGGGCCATGAGTCTAAAAAAAGGTTTAAGTGATTAGTTTCTTTTGAACTATTTAGACCAATCTAAAAATTTAAGGAAGACTAACTATAAACTCTAAAATATGAACATTAAAAAAGAAAAAAAAAAGCAAATTTGAAAAGAGAGTCCTGGCCAAAATAATTGAAGAGAAACAGTCCAAGCTAAAACCACAGCCACAGGAGCCGAAAAAATTACAAAATAAGCACCACTTAGCTGATGAGGGGCTGATTCAACGCTACTTGTGAGACTGTGAGTAGAACTTCGACGAACTTTTATTCATTTTTTTTTTTTTTTTTGGTAAAAACCTTTTTCTTACCTTTGGTAAGTACTAGTGCGCCTTGGGACCCAATACTTTTTTTTTCACTTTCTTTTTAGAGAAAGTTAGAAACTGGGACCCGATTCTTTGGAATTTGGACATGAGTCACGTGACTCATGTCACAAGACTACGTTTATCAACGACTCTCATCAGAGAAAGTTATTAAAACATTTATTATTAGAAAAAAAAAAAAAAAAACCTGCGCATCTCAAAATTATTAATAGTGGGTAAAAAAATTTAATATCAATAAATATTGGTAAAAATTAGTATAAATTTGGTCAACTTAAATATTGTAAAAAATTATGCTGAATTTTTTATATATTTAGCATTTCTCCTCCGTCAATTGCTACATATGCAGCTCTTTCCAGTTATCTGCTCAGAGCCATTGAGTCCGTAGCTAATCTGGTAGGAAAATTTATATTTCTTACGTATGTGATACACACTCAGCTTCTTGAACTAAAATGATGACTTAAAGTTACAATTTCCTTTCTACTTGAAATTCATGACTTCAAATTATGATTTATATGCAAAAGTGGTGAGTATCTGTATTGAGCGTGTAAAGCGACTGTGTGAAATAGACAAACACCACACAATCCGGTAATCCTTGCGTGGTCTTGCTTGGGAAACTACTTGATGCTCAATTATTACATGCTTAACCAACTAGATATAATACAGTTATTTTCTCTCTCACGCACACCTTCCTTTCTCTTAACAGAGAAGAGAAGATAAGGTGAACAGGACAGGAGTAAAAGTTGAGTCCAGTGCTCTAGAACCATTAGAATTTGTACACGTGTCCAAACCAATTCCCAAACAATTCCATTGCACAGAGCATTAAACTTGAGATGTTCCGGTGAATGATATTTGCAGTTACAGTCGCACGCACATGTATCACTTCTTTGAAAGCGGTCCGTGCTTTGCACGATGTATCTCCGTACGAAGGCAATAAACTCTAATGTCCTGATTCCAGGTAAGTTCTAGCTGGAAGGAAACTGAATAATGTGTGTATATACATGCAAACATAAAAAATAAAGTATGAGAAGTCTCCCAAACTGTTATTTCCTTAGCAAAATAAGGAGTGCTGGCATTTGACAAAGAAAAGTACATAAATTAAACGAAATTCAAGCAAGGGCACAATTACATAGATACTAAAATCTCGATTGCTAGTTAATAGCAAGTACATCATTTTTGGTGTCTCTTCCATAACTGAGTCACTTCAGCCAGTGATTTTGTAGACCACCCTTCAAGGCTCAAAGTCTTTTCAGCTGCATCCTTTAGTTCTTTCATTTTGCTCCGAAACAATTTTCCTTCTTCTCCCTCCATTAGACCTCTAGCATAGTTTGCAATGTCTTTGTGTCCCACAAGGCCCTCATCATTCACTTTGACCCTCGATGCAACCTTCAAATCATCAGCTACCAATACAGCATTCATTCTTTGCTCTGCATAGAGTGGCCATGCAATCATGGGCACACCATGTACAATACTCTCTAAGGTTGAGTTCCACCCACAATGGGTCAAGAACCCCCCGGTTGAGCCATGACTCAAGACCTGGACTTGAGGAGCCCAAGAGGGCACCACTAGACCCACCTCTTTTGTCCTCTCCAAGAACCCTTTGGGAAGAAAATCAAAAGGGTCATTAATGCTCTGAACACTAAAATAAGTGGCATTGGCTGCTTTTTCATGTGGGCTCCTTACAACCCAAAGAAATCTTTGTCCACTCATTTCAAGTCCTAAGGCCAATTCGTTTAGTTGCTCACGTGAAAGAGTCCCACCACTACCAAATGAAACATACAAAACTGACCCACGTGGCTGTTTATCCAACCATCTCAAGCACTCAGCGCCAGACTCATCAACCACAATATCTGAACCGGACTTAATTAGCGGTCCAATTGGGTAAACCATTGGCTTACCCTCTCCTCTTTCCATCAAAGCTTTAAAAGCACCAGGCTCCAAATCCATGAAGCTATTGACCATAATTCCAGCAGCAAGAGGGTGCTGTTTGCAACAGCGTAGAACTATTTTGTAACATTCATTCTGTCTATCTTGAATCGGGTCTATCAGATCACTCCCATGGAGAGGTACACACCCAGGTAATTTGACCGGTTCAGGCAAGTCTCTATACTCACATGAGAACTTTTGATCAAGCTCTGGTAAATAAAAGACTGACAACAAAGCCATTGCTGTTGTAGGGAAAAATATGTAAGACGAAACACCGAATTCTTTAGCAACATCAAAGGCTTCCGTACCAAATAAATCAACCACCAAGGCCACTAGCCGAATTGACTCCGCTAAGACCTTCAACGAGTCTCGTAGAGCAGGGATGGACCGCGTTAAAGTGAGCCCAATCCGGGTCTCAATTTTAGCATCCTCAGGGAGGTCATCAAAGGTCACAGGAGGAAGAAAGATGGAGGATATGGCATCAGGAAGGGCCTCAAGGACAGTTTTTTGAGGTTTCATGGGTGACCCATCGGTGGTAATAATGAAGGTGACTGAGAAATCGTGGTGGAGGACGAGTCGCTTCGCAAACTCAACAAGTGGGATTAGGTGGCCCATTCCTGGAGTGGGAACAATGGCTACGTTGGGTGGCTTCTGTTGGATGCGTTCCATATTGCTGGGTTTGAGAGTTTAAGGCTTAAAGCTGTGCGCAAACATTCTGCGTTTTAGGGTGAATATATAGATAGAGAATTGGGTTTGGTGGGGGGGTGTGTGTGAATACTTTAAAGTTTTTTTATTTTTTATTTTTTTATTGAGTGGTTTAAAAATAAGTTTCATGTGAAATGAAAAGTGATATAACTTATGTACGTAAGACGTTCACAACATTTTATAAGTGAAAAATTGTTACTAATTTTAATTTAAAATTTTCACTAAAATTTAGTTTTTATCAATCCATAACAGTTGGTAACAATCTGTTATTTATAATTTATGTGAAAGTATTGTGAACATAACATTTTTTATTAGAAATTAGATAATTATTTGGGGATTTTCTTTAATATTGGAGTATTTTATTTCTATAGTTTAAACTTACACATTTTCTATCTAACTAATTTTATAGACTATTGTTATGTTCATAAAAAAGGAAAATAGCTTGACTTACGCTTGATTCATGTGTCTTCCAATGGAAAAAAAAAAAAAAAAA